>NC_089745.1:30902989-31000489 GCF_040412425.1 Macrobrachium rosenbergii | reverse complement strand
AACAGGTCATAATAAGACAGCCATCCAGATAATCCACCTCTCCCGGTCTTACACTGCAATCGTGAGGCTGGACCTGCCATTATGCCTCACCCAGCCTTTCAGCTGTTCTCAGAATACTGGATCTAGTTAAATAAATAAAAAAGAAAAAAAATGAATGTACATGCACGTGCATTCCCAAACGGAGCGGACGCAGACGCGCGCACACACACACACACACACACACACACACACACACACACACACACACATATATATATATATATATATATATATATATATATATATATATATATATATATATATATATATATATATATATATATATACATTAATACACACACATAAACAACCACGGGGGAAAAATGAAAGGCTGATCGATTTCGGCATTATTTCTAAGCTGTTAAGGACTTACAACTAGTCATTTATTTTCCCCTGTTATTTTGAGATAAATAAATCACGTGTCAGGGTGATTATTATCACACACACACACACACACACACACACACACACACACACACACACACACACATATATATATATATATATATATATATATATATATATATATATATATATATATATATATAAACACACACATTAGCATAAAGTCAAGCCATGTGAGGACTCAGGGGAGTTAGAGGTAAAGGATGACAAATAATTCCCATTAAAATCAAAACAATACAAAATCGGCACCTATATTAACTTATAAAGTTTTTGACATGATAAACCGCAATAAACTGAACAACACTCCCAAAATTCGAAACGTACAAAACTTTATAAAAGGCCGAGATGAAAAGTCTGTCCCTGACGATGTGCGTCTTGACAGAGGTATAAATGATGAAAAGCTTAAGGTCGCACGTGAGGGCACAAACAAACCCCACCCGTCCCTCTTGGGCAACCCGTAGGTTCCGCACCCTTCACCCAATGGCCCCTGGGTGCAAGCACATTAAAGAGAGGGAAGGACTACAGTGTTTTGCCTCCAACTTAATCTGTATAACCTGCAAACGCCTACAGGCCTTCCTAGTATTTTAACGAGGGATCAGTGAGAATGGATTAGTTTCTCACTTCTTAGGAGATGGATGCACTGAAAAACATGACTGCGTTCAGTCATTCTTGAGCATATATATATATATATATATATATATATATATATATATATATATATATATATATATATATATACACACACACATATGTATGTATGTATGTACGTATGAATGTGTGTATATATATATGTATATGTGTATATATACATGTATATATGTATATATATACATATATATATATTGCACTTCACACACACTTTATGGTTTACATAAGTATGTACAAATGCAACAGAGGATGCAAAATAAAGTCCTTGGATGTAAAACATATCATAATAAAAAGTCAGCTTCTAATATTCTAAAGAACAAGGAAGTATTAAAACACTTAAGAGAAAAAATGAAGATCAATTTAATTGAGGAACAACGTATCCTTCAGAGAGGTGTGAGAGTCACTATGAACAAAAAAAAAAAAAGGAAGAGATGTTATTCAAGGCAGGCATCTTTGTTCTATTAATAATAATAATAATAATAATAATAATAATAATAATAATAATAATAATAATAATAATAATAATAATAATAATAATAATAATAATAATAGGACCACTGCAAATATCTGTGATTTAACCATATATATATATATATATATATATATATATATATATATATATATATATATATATATTTATATATATACATATACACACAAACACAATATGTGTAAGTGTAAAACGACATACTCAGGTCACAAAGACATCTCGTAAGTGTTGACATTTTTGTCGTCTAAAATTACTCAGCCATTAACTTGTTTTTGCCTGTGATTGCCTATAATCTTCAATTAACCTTTTTTAATTTAAATAAAAAGTAATATTAAAGCAATAAAGACCAAGGCCAACGTGCCCATAAAATGAAGGGTCGTTCTCTTTGGTGTCACAGTTTTCCCTTCGACCTTTCAACATCCCTAACCCCATAAATACTTTACTATAAAGAAAATAATCACAACGTAACATTAAAGATCACTTTTGTGGCTCAAAACAAGTCAGCCATAAATCATAATCTGTCCAGGTTCCTTTTTAACACCGGTATTGCTCTCTCTTGAGTGACTTTCACCCTCACTGGTAACCGAAATGAAGTCGGGATTACATATAAATAAAATCATTTTGTAAACCCAGCGACGCTGCATTTATATATACATACACACATACATACATACATATACATATGTATATATGTATATATATACATATATATATCACACACACACACACACATGTATGTATATATATATATATATATATATATATATATATATATATATATATATATATATATATATATATATATATATATATATAACTAATGTGCGAGCTTATGTCTGTCTTTGCATGAGTAGGAGGGTGTGCATAATCGCACAACAATAAAACATAAATATTTGTGGAAGCAAATCATTTCGAAATCTTAGTGGGATTATGAAAGTAAGAGCTCCATTTGAGATAACTAAGGTGAAGAGAGGTCAGAGAGATCGACCTGTAAAGGAAGTAAGAGAACATAATGTCTTCCGATGAGAAAATATCTCAAACAAAATGTAGCACTTTCACTGGACTGTATCCTGATAGGATTTGGTTATGCTGATTTACTGTACACTAAGTTTTAAACTGCACGCAAATTACCGAAACTGAACTGTAGATGAATGCCCCGTTACAAAGCATCCGAACAACCACACGTACATATATATATATATATATATATATATATATATATATATATATATATATATATATATGTATATATATATATATGTATATATATATATGTATATATATATATATATATATATATATATATATATATATATATATATATATATATATATATGCGTGTGTGTCTGCGTGTAATTTTGTGTATCCATACATTTTTATTTGCTCCTCAGAACTGGGATTATGATGTACATATACGTGAATATATTCTTCTGTGCTTTTTCTCTGTAGTCTAATAATCTCTTTCCTGGGCTAAACCTTCTGTGATAGCCAGCTTATCACAGGAGGAAAACTAAACAGTAATACGATAAAACCAACGGGAGCAAATGACTGAGTATTATCTTTATGGCGCTGGAAAAAGTAATCTATCAGCAAAGACTTCAAGTTTTCTGTAATTTTCATGACAAAAATCTTAAGATTTTTCTCCAACACATTTCAACTTTTCAAGCAAATTAGCTGATTTTTAAAAACTCAAGAATAAAAAATTGAGCACAAAAGACTATCTATCATTGATGTTCCTAGCAAAAATATTCCCTTGTTACATGAGATGTGACTCTAGAACTCCTTATTTAATTGTAATTTTTATAATGCCGTAAAATGAACGAAGTACTGACCCGTAAGTTTTGTAGAAAAGAATATACTTTGTTCTTCAAAAATGCCGTATTAAGAAGAAATTTTTTTGGATGACCTATGACCATCCGCATCTCATTTAAACAGACCAGTTATCTTCAACGAAAGGCGAAGGTCCTTGGATATAAACAAAAACGATATAACAAGACGAATGAGCTACTGGAGTATGCCATAATGGCAGTCTTAAACAGGCAATTCCTTATAAAAAAAAATTCCATAAATAACAGATATATCAAGTGATTATCTTTTCCGTCATATTTAACTATAAAAAAAAACACAGCCACAATGTGTAATTGCATTGTGATCTGTTAACGACAATTTACTCTGAAACTCTGCTACGATTAGCGACAGTACGTTAAAAATTACACGAACGAATGGTGCAAATGTCAGGGGCCGTAATTTTACGATTTGCCTAAAACACAAAAATGATAATTTAATGACAAAAACTGCACATCCCCACATAGTCTGTTCAAATTTACCCGATTCGTGACCACACGTATTCTGAAGGGGAAGGTTTGAGCTCGCAATTGGACAAGATGGTCATGAGATGAGGAAAACGGAGGTCAGGACCCCTCGGCTATTTAGTCACTCCGAGATCACAATTTCTATGCCTTCCGTCATCGAGAGAAAACGTACGTTGAGTTGAAGAATAGCAGTGACTATGCTATTTGACCACAGACTACGCTGACGAGCGAGTGGGTTCAGCGCCTCACGCCAGGCTGACAGTGATGCACTGATGAGTAAAGAAGGAGTACATGAGAACATTATGAACAGAACAGCAAAGCGTTGGCCAGACTCCTCTGCTATATTTGCGGGAAAATAACTTTTCATTAAGTCACAAGGCTGGTCGACCGATGGTGACGCACCAAAACTTCTTTTTAGCCGAAGCAGTCACGTCCGGTTTTTAATTGATACGAACCCACAAGCTGATTACAACGATAAGAACGGCATTTTTATTATGGCAACTCATAAAGGGAATGAACTGTGAAATCATAAAGATATCACATATCATGTAATAAATAGCTGGATATCTACTGAGTTGATCGAAGTATTCTTGATTTCACAATGCAACTTAGCACTTTACAATTCCATTGCCATGAATCAAATCTCGATGAACTTGAATGTTTATGACCATGGTAAGAACAAGAATTCACAAAAAGCTTTACCATCGGAATAAAGGAGTCAAAAGTCTAAAACTAGATTCATATATTAAACCTCCTGATGTAGAGACTGTAGCTTACGAGTACTTGGGGCACTTTACCTACAACTAAAAGTAAAACTATATTATATTTTGAGAAGTGCCCATGGTACAATGCTACTATAATATCAATGTTGTTATTTTATGCTCAAACCTGTTTTATGCCAAAAAAAACCCTTCTTTTAATAACAGACTATAAAAAATCAACCTTTTAAGTTTATGACAAAGCTCTTAAAGAACCAGTTTGAAGCTCCAAACACTTGGGAGAATTCATTTAGTAGCTTGAAAAATGCTCTTTACCCAAAACCATACCAAATACTGCTCTCTAAAAAGCATTTCACAAACAGGAATAAACCTTGGGCGTCTTATGTGAGTGGGAGAGCGTCAAAAACGAGGCAAAAACCAATAGGGTAAGGGAGTTCAACGTAAATGCAATCTCATCCCGAAGTAAGAAGGCATAACAGTCCTGAGACCTTGTTCCACGTTGATTTCAAACAATGCGTGTCCATCCTGAAATCTCATTACGTACGAACACCAAGGAAATGATTAGATAGCAAAATCCCCTCAAGGCAACATATTAAAATTTAAACTAATATCTTGATTTCACGATCTCAATCTCATTTGATTCTCGTTTAGTAATTTATTTCTGGTGATAGAAATTCATTTCTCGTTGTAATGTAGTTCGGATTCCACAATAAGCTGTAGGTCGCGTTGCTAGGTAACCAATTGGTCCTTAGCCACGTAAAATAAGTCTAATCCTTCGGGTCAGCCCTAGGAGAGCTATTAATCAGCTCAGTGGTCTGGTTAAACTAACGTATACTTAACTCAAAATTATTGGATGACGAACCTTCGCTAATTTCCAGTAAAGGTGAGCAAATATATGAAGATATTATTCCCAGAAAATTGGTCTTTCTTATTTTTAGCGTTACCGAATTTTAGACATCATTTTCGCAATGAAATACTCAGATACTAAATCTAAACGGTATTTGCATAAAATATATGCATTTTTTCCGCTAAAAAATATTCTGGTTTCTATTTAACAAGGTATCTAATGCCATTAGGTCATGATTCTTAATGTCACATGACACAGTTTCAACAAAAAATCATTACCCTTCAGTAAAATCACTAATGTTCAGTAAATCTTTGATCACATTAAATAAAAATGAAGACTTTTTACAGGCTTTTCAGTAGGTGGACCTCATTCTTTTATGAAGTAATATTATCTTCAAGATATTTTTCTCGTTTATTTTGTTTCTTGTTAAGCTGCAGCCTGCAGGACATTCAAGTATTGGCCGTAAACTCACATTTCGGTAAACCACACTAACTACACCTACAACGACAACAATATAAATTTGTTCGATGTCTCCTATCCACTATCCTCCCAATAATTTCATGCGAAAAAAAAAAATAAAGAGAGCAAAATGAAATATCAAAGATCTTTATCAATTCTTCCATCGGACAACAAACACGACTTAGCGCTGATCTATCAGACACATTGCCATAACGGGGAAGACTTGACGTCTGGATATGTTTTCAATTAAATCGAGTTTTCAGTGGAGTCCTGGTGATACTAAAAGAACCCTAAGAACATGGGTAATAAGGGTGATATTTGCTTTCGAGAGGCACAACACAAAAGAAATAAAAATAAATAGGAGTTTAAAGGCGTATGTTAAGCAACTTGCAAATCACAAAAGAGATTTTCAAGAATAACTGCAACGCGATACACCGTAATACGTATCAGAAGGGTATATGACAATAGTTGCAACACAGGCACTCGCACCCACACACACACACATATGTGTGTGTGTGTGTGTGTGTGTAATTACAGACATTGCCGAGTAAAATGTAATAACCTGCTTCTTTGCTAGAAAAATTAACCAGAACAAATAACGTGATTGAACACACCACTGCGTGAATTGCAACAACTCTGACAAAAGAGGAAAGAAAAAAATGTGACTGGATTTCCCCAGATAACTTGCAAGCGGTCGAATAAGCATCCTATTTCAGGGCACTTCATATTTTTGAAAAATAAAAACAAATATATACGAGCTTCTTGTTTATTGATCATTAATTACAGGGCTGTACTGTCGAGTGGAAAAAAGAAAACGTAAAATGGATCACTTCTGAAAATATCTGTGATATGGGCATTCTTACAAAATCAAAATTTAATTGGAAAGAAAAACGGTAGGCACTAGTAACAACTTAGTAAACTAAATCCTTGATTTAGCGACGACGCGCTACGTGTTAGACACAATAAGAGTATAGTATCTCGATATCAATAATCAGCACTGAAATCCTTTGTGCAGAAGCCTATAAAACTTTACGACATTCACTGCCCGCCATAGCTCATTTAAAAACTCCTTTTCCGGCAGCCACGACGTTAAGAGAGCAAAAACATTAAAGCCCTCTAATAAAATCGTTGCAGACAATGGAGTCATCCATCAAAATATGTCACTTCTGATAAAGGGACCTGTCACATGAGAAAGGGGAAATAATATTAATGCATATGTAAATAAAATTCTGGAAGGACCGTGATTTTTCTGTACGTGAATGTCAGAAAATATGTGAACGTGAGACCAGGACAATACAAGTGGGAATTTCGTTCTACTGATACATCGTGATATGTCATTATGATACACCTCTCGTTAGCAGGACTGAGATGGTTTGAAGCGGAAGACCATTGAAGGTTTCTTCTCTCTGGCTTCAGCCAGAGGTTGAAACAGGAGGGAAATTCTCGAACGGATGACTAAAATTTCATGAAGATAAAGGTGATATATCTTGATATAATGAGAGCAAGAACGAACGAAATAAATGAAACTGAAAAATACTTATATAAATAGCGGGCCTCCACCAGTCCTAATCACTGAATGCTCCTAAAAAAATCGCATCTCTTTAACGGTATACATAGGTGACATGAGCAGAGGGCGGCCATTTAATTATTCACCCAATCATAAAACACAAGGAAGGGTGAAAAAAATATTTGTATATGAAGAGCTCTCAATTCAGAATCACACCTCCAGCGGTAACGAATGGCTGAAAGAGTTACAGGTATACACATTATCATACAAAAATCATTATCATACAAAAATGTCTGGAGACGCTGTGTGTGTGTGTGTTTGTTTGTGTGTGCGCACGCCTGCGTGCATGCGTATGAGAGAGAGAGAGAGAGAGAGAGAGAGAGAGAGAGAGAGAATGTAGTGTATTCCACAATATTGGAAAATTTAAATTGTATCCAATCAAGCAAATAGCTTTGGAATATTGACACGGTACCGAATTTTGCTCAAGCTGAAAAGTTACTGGGACACGTAGTGGAAGACCATATTTTATACGAAGCAGGTTCAAAGTAGGCCATATGCTACATGGAGGGGAAAGGAATTCTATTTCACGCAGTAAAAGCGCATCTCGTTTTCTCCAACGACAGGATACTCACCCGAATTTTGCTTTGGAGGCGAAATATCGTCGATTCTTCAAACGTTACTTGTATACTATCAAGAATATATGTTCAGGAGAAGCCCTGCAACTTCGCTTTTCTTTTTTTTTTTTTTTTTTTAACCTACACATGCTTACGGTTCCTTGTAAAATCACGTGCAACGATAGACATAATTCCTCTACCCATCAAACTGGAAGAACAACTTTGCAAAGAAACATCGAAGTATAAGGTGAAAATGACAAAGTAACAAACATTTACGAAGGCTAAGACTGATTCTCAACGAAAGGTGCATCTCTCTGAACTCTAGGACACGAAAGAAAACAGAAAACGAAATATCTACTGTACACGCCGTTAGCAGCGGGGAATCGGGATAGGTCACCAGACCTGGCAAAAAGTGGTCGAGATGAGACACAAGCCGCCAGGAAATCATCGTCATAATCATTTTCCCATCAACAATCACAGAACCGGAGATTAATTTCTATCCTACGATTACATTGTGAGATGGATTGGAGGCAGGACCTAAAAGAATGAAAGAAAAAAATGTTAAAAAAAGAAAATGGGTTGGTAAATGGCCTCTATCTAGATCGATCTGCGGATTTCGTGAGTCTGTTGGGATTCCCACATTAAGATCCTGTTTCTGATTCTACTTTTTATTTTACTTCCTCTGCTCTGTCTCTCTAGCATTACGCTGAGTTATCATTTTTTTGTACAGTAAATAAAAAAGGAAAAATCCATATTCTTAAGCAACACAGTATTATGGGAAAAATATAAATTATACATAGGTAATTGCTCTTGGGACACACTTTATATATACTACTAATCTTCCGATCAGTGGATAGAAGAAGTTATGTAAAGTTGGGTTTGCTCAGTATTTGGATGGTTGACAATCGATGAATGATGGTCTATTGAATCATGGACTTAAACATTTGGTCTGGTCAGAGGAAGGCCATCTACGAGTCAAAGGCTTGAGACTAACAATCACATCCGACGAATAATATCCAGCAAATTCGTACCAGACTTTCAACGTCGTGGTCGTGTGCAAGAGGCTACAGATCACAATTAGGCTCGAAGTTTTGGCATCATAAATAAAATTCTGAGAAATCAATTTCGGAACTTTTTGGTAATAATTATTTATCTAGTAATCAATATATGGACTGTTTTAGTAAGCTATAAATTATTTAAAAAAAGAACAGGAATGGACAAAAATGTCCGTTTTCGATGAACTTCGTCTGAAAAAAATGCACCATAAGGAAGAAAAACTAACAAAAAATAATCAATGACCAATTTCTGGGAGGTACTCCAAAAGCAAAGCGATCTTTGACCCGAGCAGCCAAACGACCCTGAAACTTCGAACACGAATTTGAATTAAAGGGAAACCCCCTTCAACTAAAGGAAATGAAGAAAAAAGATCTTAGTTTGAGAGCGAATATCATTGACTGAGATGCATCCAAAGAAACCCATTATTTTTATTATTATAAGCGTTAATTATTATAATATTCATTACCATCTACATATCTGCCCATATGCTACCATAACTATTCCATGCAAAGGAGATTAAAGATAATGCTTGGGAAAAAGGAGATAATAGTCTTTTTCCCCACCCCACCTACCAATCTCTCTCTCTCTCTCTCTCTCTCTCTCTCTCTCTCTCTCTCTCTCTCTCTCGTTGGTAATGGTCACGAAACAAAGAAGTGTGAGAGAACCTTAACCCACTCATCCATCCGGAGGTCATGAAGATACATCGTTGGCAACCTACAACACGTCGTTGGGATTAACCGAGTGCGATGCTTGGGTGCGGAATTACTGGTCTCTTGTTTCTCTTGCTGTGTTGTTACATTTTTTGCGATTTTGTCAAACCTCACAGCTTACAGAAACATAATGCAATATAATGTAATGTAAACTTTCTCTTTAGTTACATTAAGACACAACTGCTCCTTGGAGATGAAAATAAGAAAACGCTTCAGTAATCACAATAAGAACAATATTAACTGTTTACCTCACATCAAGATCGAACCCATTACTCTCGAGCTAAAGACAAGGGCGCCCAAGTTCTGGGTTTAAGCCTAATGTGATTAAAAGTGATTTTTATTGGCCTAATGTTGATTTCTAAAAATCTTCTTCAAATCCCGATTTTTAAAATACAAAATGTAATGTATTTACAAATGATAAAATAAATTCCAGGAGTTTCGAGCCTTGCAAGTTGATTTTTTAAAGAAGGGAGCTAATATCATTTGTAATAATAATAATAATAATTAATAATAATAATAATAATAATAATACTAATAATAATTAACACATTTTCTTCTGGTAAAGTTCTCAAGAATGTAATATAAGCATACTCTGTACAGGTTCGTGGATTGTCTTTCTAATGCGCAGCCAGTTATCATCCCACTTTTCTTACTGTATGTTCATTTTTGAACGAACAGTAAGACTACTGGGGAGGAAAAAACGAAACAAGAACGAATTCTTCACATGATCGTATCAAGCTGTTTCATGTGTGTATGCATACGTATAATGTGCAATAACATACATATATAAGAAAAATCACATATACCTTGGAAGGACGCATTTACTTATACGGTGGTGTGTTTTTATCTAGCTGAGAGGAATGTAGACAATGACCATGAAGAACCTCACGGATAAAAAATAGTATCACTGGAATAATATACGTTTTTATGGGTACTGCTTCTTTGTCAATGTTCATAACACAAATATTATATTATCAATTAGTGTTATATTTATCGTCGTGATTCTGCAACAAAATCAAAGCGTTTATTACCATCATTAACGTGTCATCAAACGAAAACTGCAACCTAACTTCATAATAGTGTTAGAACATCTTTAAAGAATAATAGTGGGCCACTCAGCATATTACAGTATAACCTCTGCCAATATTCTGAAAGTTACATAGTTGCTCTCTCTCTCTCTCAAACCAATGCAATATTCACAGTTAGTGACCACTGGACATATAGTTTAGGACTTGACGTAATATGGCACAGGAAAAAGAACCCAGACATTTTCTAGGCTAATTGTCTTTATGTGTTGAAACCACTGGTAACGATATAAATCACACAGCATCTGGTAAAATGTCAAGATATGTCTTCTTCAACTTCCTACACCTTTATAGGAAAGTTCAAAACCCTAAGAACTTGTCTTGTCGGCTTCTACATCATAAAGTTCATATGCAAAGCAACAGAAAGTTTGTGAGAATTTCGCTATAGTTAAGTCGAGCTTCTAAATGCTTTTTATTCAAGTTGCAGGTTTCCCTTTGTACTTTTCCATGTAGTATTCCTATATGTTTGAAATTAATTATTTAGTGGCTTTTGCTAAACTATAGGAAGTGTTTCTCTCCTACGCCATGGTCCTATTGTGTTCTAATTTCGAAGCTCTGCCTATGAAATTGTTTAAGGTATTCAATCAAAATAAAGAATTGTAGTAAAATGAATGTGGAGTTATCAATATTAATTAACATTTGAACACCCGGATGCCTATCTTGAGCATTCTCGTCACAAAAAAAAAAAAAAACAATTTAGCCAATTAACTTCCATTAAAATAACGGGAATTTGAATTAACTCCTCCTCTCATAATGGTAGGTAAAATGGCAATAAAAAACGCCTGGCTAATTAACTGTGCGAAATAACCATCGAGATTATACATTCTCTCTCTCTCTCTCTCTCCTTTTTTCTTTTACTTCATACAAGGAGGCACACTTTTCCCATTTCCGTTCCGTAGCAGCGAAGCAAAACTCTACGGGAACACAACATACATATGATAAACTCTACGGAACATAGACATACATTTTCATGCTAAGTGGGACAATCGTGCTTGACGCAATCAGCAGTCGTGACCGTAATTATCATACGCACTGCCATTACTACGGAAGTTTCGTATATTCATTATAATCTCAAGTCATGAGACTAGCCTAATACAGATATGATATCACGTGTGTAAAGGTTACTTTCTTTATCTTTGAGAGAAATTGGAATGTCGCATCGTGATTAAAAGCTATCATTACAAGAGGTATACAGTAATTACCAAGTTGAGGAGCATAATTCTTGAGTTTACAATTCTGAAGCAGCTCAGAAAATCTTGCAGAAAATGAAAGGACGCCTCACCAAGTAATATTGATGTGATGAATTACTCAAGACCTTTTATTTGTCAATTAACAGTGCCACCACTACTAATAATAATGGCGATTTTTTTATTACCATTATTATTGGCTGTAGTGGTGTTCAAGTTAATGAACATACATTGATATATAAACATCTAATTTAAGAAAAAGAAGAAACTGATATAAAGTCACCAATGTTCTATGAAATAAAACAACAAATGCTGACGTTACAAACTGAATTGGAGTCCATGACCTTTACTGCTTGACGCCAGTTGGATCAATCACCTATTCAATCACCCAAGTAGTTGATCATTACAACCCAGATGGATGGTATTCCATTAATAGGTAAAATTTAAATAACCAATGTGCTAGCCTTAGTCTAGTACTAAGACTGATGGAAAACTGAGAAGTTAAATAAGAAGTAATGTTAACATTAAAAATACTAAAAAGGTAAATATTGTAAACAAAAGGAAATCATCAGCTGGACATAAGGATAAAATATGCATTTGAAAGGGAAATGATTAAACACAGAAAATATACAATTATATGTTAGGGGATGTGGGTAATTAAAATACCAAATCAGAAAGGTAAAATGTATGCATAACGGGAATACAAAATTACCCAAGACGTAATGTAAACAAATAATTAAAGCATGAAATGTGAATGTAAATATCGAAAGCACTACTGAAAAGATTATAGGCTTCCAAATCGTAAATTAAATTCCTGGGACAGAAAAACCTCGAGACCAAGGATGATACAACTTCGGGGAATAAGATCAAGCTTTAAATAACACAGAACAAGAGAAAAGTAAGAAAAGCCTCAGCTATGACACACCCACATCAATGATAGAATTATTTACAAGAAAAAAATAATCGATCGTCTGCGCTAGAAAAATTTTCGACCTTCCTAAGGGGGTTCATTTTGTTCTTAACTTCTGATTTATATAATTTACACCCAATGGTCACTTCAGAGAGAGAGAGAGAGAGAGAGAGAGAGAGAGAGAGAGAGAGAGAGAGAGAGAGAGAGAGAATATCTTATGAATGGTTTCCCAACGGTGTGACCTTGTCTTTCTTTTCCTTAGCTCAGACACACAACAATCGAATAACAAGCAGGTAATTAATTCGCTACTTAGGTGAACAGTCTGGTTCGATAAACGAAAACTGGTCTCTTAAAGTTTGGGCGCCACTATACAGAGAGAGAGAGAGAGAGAGAGAGAGAGAGAGAGAGAGAGAGAGAGAGAGAGAGAGAGAGAGCACATAAAATCGTAAGAGTATGTGAACTAACTGGATAAATTGGTAAAGACAAGTCCATAATTATTAAATACGTGACGTGTATACATGCATCATAAGAGAGAGAGAGAGAGAGAGAGAGAGAGAGAGAGAGAGAGAGAGAGAACGAGCACATAAAATTGTAAGACTGGCAATGTACTCGCATTTTTAATTACAAAAAATGCGTATAAAAGTCATATTCACGTACATGCAAAAAGTCCATGAGTACCAAATAAGAATTTGACGGCACTTCAGGATTGCAATTTAATTCAAGTGACTTAAAAGCGGGTGGAGGCTAAGGTCAAAACAGGTCAATTGTGGACCGGGAATGATCGCAAAAACTAGTCTCCCCGTGGTGGTTGTAAAATACCAGAGGTAACCCCATGCGGCATAATGCCAAGATGTAGATAATAAAAGGGAAATATAAATTTACACATTATTATGTTGACTGAAACTGAGTAACTATTATTATCATCATATTGTCATTATTATCTTTCCCAACGAGATGAGTGATTTTCAGTAACAATACACAATTTTATAAAAGAAAAAAAAATTGCATGACATTTCATGGCATATGAATTTTTCGTCTCAACTGAGCTTTTTCATCGTCCTCAGAATTACGCATCATCCAAATGTGTTCTTTCACTTTTCCTCCTCTTCATTTTCACTATACTTATTGTGAAATCAATGACGTTACAGATATCACGATTTGGTATAAGGTCAAAACAAGTCAATTGCCCAATAGGTCAATAGCAACTGCCCCCTCGGTGTCATTCATGGAGAACATGTTTAGACGCCAACAAACTATCTCGGCATACGCACGCGCAATGGCCGGCAAAGCAACGAGACCTTATGAGAAAAGAATAACGAAAAGGGAACAGTGAAAAACTTTAGTTCTCCGATGAGAATTCCCTTCTGTTGCAACTCCCCGATGACGTTGTATCATAGCAGTCAAGATATTTCGTCCGAATGGAGACCATGCCATTAATTAACTTGGAATGAGGTGTGGCTACACCCATACAAGGAATAGAAAGAAATGAAGGGTGATCGTGTTGCTGATTATAATCTTGGCCGGCACAAAAAAGGAGTTTTCAGTCTTTGTAAATCTTGCTTTCTGGCGTAAGATCTAAATTAATTTTTCATAAAGGATAATGAAGTCCTGTATTTTAAATAAAAAAAAGGACAAAAACCTAAATAAAAATGCAAATATATAAAACCGGCTTCTTTTGAACGATGAAAAAGCTGCCAATTTTTGTAATTCTCACTAAAACTTTGATTTTGAAAAATGAGAAAAATTTTATGGTTTTGTTATAAAGGTAAAAGAAAACCGAGTTTGTGCTAATAAAATACGTACAATTTCCGAGAAAGAGTATCCACAACGGAAAACCTTATCAGTGAAGCACAAATTAACTTCTTAGCCAAGAGATGGCGTTGGCAGTCTTCCATTCAAGTTCAAGAGCAGGAGAAGACAGGTGATAATAAGTGACCATGTTTACCTTGAGAGGAAGGTCGACCTGCCCCTAATTCTGCTGTTTTATGCAGATTAATTTGGACATGAGAGAAAAGCAATTTTTCAATGATTGTAGCCTTTTACATTTTTCTTCGTCGTTTAGGATTTCACTTTTTTTACTTGCACCTATTTATTCTTAACAGTTGCCAAGTTGCATTTTTGGTTTTACAAAAAAGATCAGAATATGGAGAATTACTGTAGGACAGAGAGAGAGAGAGAGAGAGAGAGAGAGAGAGAGAGAGAGAGAGAGAGAGAGTATTCTAACACTGGAGGTCATTGAAAATCTAAAAATAAAAATTTGAATTTCTAATAAAAATTGCTATATAATCACAATGAATGAAAGAAAAAAACAAGAGCCCAATGGGCCACACTGTTCACCTGTGTTACCTTGCTTCACTTAGAAGTATATTATTAACCTTTTTCCTACATAGTCCTATTAAAACTTAGCATTGACCCCCATCTTGGCCGATGTTAGAACAATATTAATCTACTCTACAGCAGGATTATTGGATGATAACTTCGAAAGTACAGTCCGATTATTCTTGAAAAGATTTTAAAGAATTTTCCAGTATATTTCTATGGAAAGCTTTAACCTATTATGGCCCCATCCTGGCCACAGTTGCAATGGTTTAACCAGTTTTAATCTGAACCACATAAGGAGACTGTCACATTTAAACGACCAGACTCCGACACTACATTTGTTATTTCCTAATTATCTCTTATTGCAGGGTGTCTGGGCCTCCACATAAGCAAATATTAACTATTTACCTATATATGGTTTGTGCCAAGTTTGGTTGAAATATCCAGTGGTTCTAGAGAAGAGACTGTGAGACAACAGGTATACGTACATACATACATACATTTAGACGCAAAGAGAGAAGCCAAATCAACCTTCTTAAGATAAAACTCAAAAGAGCTTCCAGCTCAAGTGAGCTAAAAGGTAGGAGATAACCTCTTCCAACGTTGAGTTATCTGTAAAACCGTTTTTTGTCAGAAATTTAGGCAACGATGACTCCTAGCATTTACAAATTAATTAAAAACTACAGTTTTTGTAACACTCAATCAATTTTGAAATGCTGTCTGGCCACCTCTTCTCACAATTATTCACCTGAAGTGTACGGTTCAGTGACTGCATCTTTCCCTCTACTGTCAGGACTACAAACTCTTCGTAAGTCTGTTTTCCCCGACATGTAGGCTTCGTTCTTCAAGAGGTGTAAGGATGGTATAGAGTGACATACTGGCTGGGTGTTGTCTGGTTTATTGGTGATTCCTTACTGAATGAATGTACAGAATCTTCGAAGTTGTTATTGGCTGGTGCGAGCCGCAAAGTAGTTTCTACACACAGACAGACAGGCAAAACAGAGGTAATGTTTCGGACATCTGTGTTTATCGGCAGACAAACAGATGTTGATTGTGACAGACATAATAAACGCACAATGATAAAACATATATCAATGGAAAGGCCAGGAAATTCTACATATGGCCAATTGCATGAGATTCGAGACAGATTAATGAATACAATGCAGTAGCATAATATATGTGAAATGGCGAAATGTTTGGCGTCTTCACAAACAGAAACATACATACAGTTTGATACAGAGGATTCGGTGGAACATTATGAGTACATGATTGGAATGCTTGCGTGGCAATGCAAGTAGTGGTGATTGTACATAAATCGAGACAACAATGGTTATGGAGAAACAGACGGAAATATTGTACGGTAGAAGTTGCGTTCCTTGAGAGAGAGAAAACAGGATGCTCTTGTTTCCTCCGATGGATGACGCATACACACGTGCGCTCGAAAGAAAGCGATGCGGTCTCTTACAGAGGCAGGTCTGGACCGGATAAGGGAACTGTGCTGGCCGTCTCACAGACTTCGGCATCCGTAAAAAAAAAAAAAACTTTCACTCAAGCAAAAAACGAATTTAGATGCACTTGGTCGAACCAAAACTCGTTTAGTTTTCGACTATTGAACCTTTCCCAATAAAAACCATCAAAGTTAAATTATGCAAAATTAAGTTCATTTAAACAGCTAATGTTCAGTCTAATTTAGTCGGTTGTACATTGAAAATTTATTCTCCATTACAAGACCTCCTCGGTCAGTTTATTCCATCACAAAAGACGTTATCTCATATCCATTCTTCATTGCAACACGTCGTTCACGCATCACCAGGTCTCTGAGGTGTTCCATCAATTAGCATAAAAATCAACACCTTTTCTCACTCCCAATCCTCAATTCCATTTGAATTATCGCCTTTAAGAATCTTCTGACTGGCAAGTACGCAAAAATTCCACTGCATATGCTTGGCTATATGTTTAAATGCTTCATTTTCATACTCTTCAAATATCTCTACCTAGTTTCTACTCTGTTTTGTAGGAATAATGTGAGTCTTGTGGGTTTCTCACAAACATCCACACATATATAAATAGATTTATAATACATATATATATATATATATATATATATATATATATATATATATATATATATATATATGTGTGTGTGTGTGTGTGTGTGTGTGTGTATGTATATGTGTATATATATGTATATATACACACACACATATATATACATATATATATATATACACATGCATACATACACACAAACACACACACGCACACAAACTACTTAAAATAAATCAAAGATATAGAATTCACGCTTGAACAAATAAACTGCATTGGTATCAGTGAAAATGCGCAGAAACTTTAGCCTATTAGGTATCATAAGTTTAGCTGTGACAAGAATGAAACCGGCAAAAAGATGGAGGTAAAAGGCAAGACAACATCAGCTTCTCATTTTGAAGAATATCCTTTCATTACAAGAGGCACTAAATACTGAACGAGAGACTTCACAAATGAACTTACTATTTCGAATTATTTACTTACCAATTAAATGGGATATTCCCAGAGAAATTACACTTCACGTAAGTAGCTCACGACATCTAACTTACCTGGAAAAGAAAAAAAAATTAATCAGGATAACCATACAAACGATTATAACCTCCATGAAATTTCAAAATTTAATATTATCATGGAGGTGTATATACATACGCAAACACACACACACATATATATATATATATATATATATATATATATATATATATATATATATATATATATATATGTATAAATACATTTATATATGTATAAGAGTGTGCGTGCAAGTATGTATACATGTATGTATTTATGAATATATATATATATATATATATATATATATATATATATATATATATATATATATATATATATATATATTATATATATAAATTGTTTTTTACTGTGGTATTAACCAGTGCCTATCAGCTACTAAAAGCTAAAATGAGAGAATAGCTTCGATTTCAGTTCCCCCGCCCCGTGTTTCTCTACTTGAGTTTATATCACTTCATCTCAAAAAAAACAGGAAGCCTCGGATTTGTTATCGATTCCGGAAGGAACCATATGGGCAAATTTCTTTAAAGAAATTGTGCTCTGGTTGACATCTGCAGAGAATCTGGTACCTCCTGCATGTATATATACCGGGTGTTTCAAAATTAGAGGGCCCCCCTCCACAGAACAAATGGAAAGTTATGAAGTTTTCTGCTATAGCCTATCTCCAAGTACATTATTTTAAGTTTCTATTAAGCTATTTTTCATTTTACATTTCTTGTATTTTCAGACTGAGTGACGGAGTTAGATACAGCCATGGCTAACGACCCGGAGGAAATCAGATGGACTGACCGAATCCGGGCTATAACCTTCAGAGAGGCCAGGGATGCTGGCGCAACCTTTATTTCACGTTCCTGGATAGCTAAATACATTAAAAGAGATGAATCCTTTGTTAAAAGAAACTGGAACAAAAATCCATATGACTGTCATCGCGAAAAGAGTGAGAATCTTGGAAGGCCTGAAGTCCTTTCTCAGGAGTCAAAAGACATCATAGCTGGGGCAGTGGGTAGACAATAGACCAAGAGTCTTTACGTAAATTGGCGCTTGAACTAGAAACAAAAAGCAGAAAGAAGAGAAGTTATAGTGCTGTATATCGTGAGTTGAAAAAATCTGGTATCAAGCCATTTCATGTTACCAGCAAGCCCAACATCACTCAGCAACAGAGAGAAGACCGTGCATGGTTTTGTGGTACATTTCTTAAAGATTGGGATGAGGCTGACTTTCTCCATGTTGCCGCATCAGATGAATTCTTCATTTACAGTGTCAGGAAGCCAAATCATAAAAATGACATCATCTGGGCTGCAAAGTTGGATGATATCAGCGATGGCGTGCGCTATCGCCAAGTTGTGAAATTTCCCGAATGTTTGGGAATTTTTCTCTGTTTCACAGCCAAACGGTTAATGTGGATCATCAAAGAAAAAGGACAGTCATGGAATGGTGAATACTTCAGAGAAACTGTGCTTACTGGTGGAGTATTTCCTTTCCTAAAAGATCCTGAAAATGTGTTATCTGTTGAAGAAGTCACATTTTTGCATGATAAGGCACCATGTTTCAAGGCTCTTCAGTCACAGGAGCTGCTTCAAAACAGTGGTATTGATTTCTTCTCATCAAGTGAATTTCCAGGTAGCTCCCCTGACCTTAATGTGTGTGAAAACATTGGTAGTATCTTAAAGGATCGTGTTGAAGCGCGCACAGTGAACTATGATGGTATACCAAGCCTCGACGACCTGCGAAGAGAGGTGACCGAAGTGCTCAGGGAAATGGAGTTTGAGTCTCAGCTTTTTGATTTGCTGAAATCATACCCTCAAGAATGCAGACTGTGGTACAGGCAGATAGAGGCCACACAAAATATTAAAGACTCAGAGAGAAACTTAAATAAATACCTGTTCTGAATTACTTTTGTTTTTGTCCATATCAATTTTAGTTTATGCTGTAGAGGGGGGAGCTCTAATTTCAAAACACCCTGTATATATATATATATATATATATATATATATATATATATATATATATATATATATATATATATATATATATATATATATATATACACACACACAGTATGTAAATACTGGCCATCTCTCTCTTTGTTTCTCTCCCAGCTGCAGCTCAAATCAGTCAAATGAGCACCAGGTACATAATTCATTGCAGAATTCAATCAAGTAAAAATAAATTTAAAAACATGTGCCATAACTGCTAATCTCACGCTCGGGAACGAACCCCAAGTTACTCGGTTTTAAGAAGAGAATAGTCTACTACTCAGAGAGAGAGAGAGAGAGAGAGAGAGAGAGAGAGAGAGAGAGAGAGAGAGAGAGAGTAACTAAAAATTCTATTTACTATTAATAACCAAAATACTAACGATAATTCTGCTATCAAAGAGGATTTAAGACGCACGTACAACCAAATGAGCGACTGGTTTTCGAGATTAATCCAATTTACATTGCATCGTCTGGCTTATTACAATATGCTGGCTATGGAATAAAAATAATGGCTAGGCATTACAATATGCCACTGAACCCATAATTGTTTTCAGACAGTTTCAAATCTTTTGAGGAAGACGCTTGTGTCAATGAAACTATTTGGACTGGTGGAAAAAAATGAATGCAATAATAACATAACAAAACCTCTAAATGTGATACTTTCTGAACCCTCCAAAGTGACAACGAAAGCCTTTAAAATTACCCTCATTAAAACTGTTTGTAAAGTGGTGTCCTTGTAATAATAATAATAATAATAAATAATAATAATAATAATATAATAATAATAATAATAATAATAATAATAATAATAATAATAACAACAATATTGGCTAAAGTATTCTCCGCTTGGTATTATTATTATTATTATTATTATTATTATTATTATTATTATTATTATTATTATTCAGTGAATGAACCCTATTCATATGGAACAAGCCCACAGGGGCAATTGACTTGAAATTCAAGCTTCCAAAGAATATGGTGTCCATTTGAAAGATTAACAGAAGGCAATAAGAAATACAGAAAGAAAGAAGAAAACTCCAAAATTCTGCTGGAAAAATATATACAATAGAAAAATCCAATAACATTTAAAAATATACAACAATAAATAGTCAAGATAATAAATGCCAAACGTATTTTTTCTATTTGTCAGGTTCATTTTCATTTCAAAGTTCTTTGTCAACGAATAAATATCTTATCACTTCAGTAAAGTAGGGGAAAAGCATTAAATAAAGAATCTGGTTTTAACAAGGCAAAAATGAACTTCTTGCTGTGTTAGTTTTCAGTTTACATATTTTTGAAAGATATCTTAGACAAAAAACTATAAAAAATTAGGCACTAAGGCATCAGAATAAAGCTAGAAACTTTTACTATAAAATTCTAGTCATAAATAAATAAATCCCGTGACTGTTCTTTAACTCCAGATTTTAAAAGTTTTCAGCCACATTACTGAGTTTTCTTTCCAATAACAAATCACGTTAACTTTGTTCTTATGAATCATTGCTTTCATACGCACAAATGCCGATGAAATCGAAGTGACAGCTAACTGAACGACAAGAAAAAAACGATAGAGCTTTAATAAAAAGGGACAGTTCTCAAGGTCGGCTGTTCACAATGAAACTCTGAAGCTCTGAAGTCAATGCTCCCACTACAAAAGAAAAAAGAAAACATAAAAAAGGCAGAGGGGGAAAAAAAGACTTGCTCTTAATTCAAGGTAACTCGAAAGGAATCCGTTGACCCTTACCACTTTGGAAAACCCACTAAGAGGACTAACCGAATCACGAACTTAGTTGCCCAGTAACAAGATACCCTTGCTTTATTTGATTGCTTCGATCCGTGAGAATATAAACGAAAACATATCGCTTTCAGCCAAAAAAATCACTGCGAAAAATCTCACTCCAACACGACCCCATTCCTCCAACTCCGACACACTACACCATTTCTCCATTCTGAATTTTTGGTCAACAGGGGTACTTCTGCAGTGCAGTATGTTACAAGTGCAATACAGACAACGGTTCTTCCACACCTATCACGGAAGGAGCGAATTGACTTCATTCAATTCAGAGCTGCGCTAGGAAACTAAGCTCAATGGAATTCAGCCATTAAGATTTAATGGGAGAAAATGAAAAACGTTCACCCAATCATGCTTCGTCCATTTCAAAGTTAAGACTTCCAGGTAAAGTACGCTACAAGAATATCTCCACTATTATTAATTGATCGTTAAACCCAAAAACATGGAGACAATGCAAGTAAACAAGAGCTACATTATATTGACATGTGAGGCATTTCTTTATTAGCAGAACGAAGTGTTTCCTTTTGTCTCTTAAACGTTTTTTACGAATTTTTAGTATTTATTTTCTTTGGTGTCTAACGCGTTTCCTGGAATCTTCTTAGGCGCTTCTTTTGATCTCTGTATTTTCCGAAATGAAATACTAACTGCAACTCCAAAATGCCTTGTCAGCCCTTGATTGTGAGTGGCTCATACACAAAAACACTTCACGCCTAAATAAAAGAGTCATGTCTCGATAAACAAAAGGTGCAGAAGAGACAATGAAAAGTTTATGAAAAATGCCAATGGAAATTGAGAAACACTGAGCTGTAACCGAAGCAAATAACTGACAAACATCGATTGATGCACGGACAGTTCATTTACTGGCAATATAAAAAAAGAAATGAATAAAGTATTACAGTTTTTCCTTTTACTGAGTTTGAATAAAATACATTTTCTGTTCCTCCGTAAACAACTTATATACTGGCCTTCACTAACACCTCTCCCCGACGCTCCCCCCCCCCCCTTTCTCTCTCTCTCTCTCTCTCTCGTACAAGCACACCAACATGTAAAATGAAATAGATTAAACTAAAATGAAGTACTAACATGAAGGACTATGTAGATATCTGGAGAGAAATTATTTTTTCTTCCTTTCATATATATATATATGTAGGTATGTGTATATATATATATATATATATATATATATATATATATATATATATATATATATATATATATATATATATATATATATATATATATATATATATAATATACATAATGCACAGAGGAAAATAAGTGGTTGTAAAATCTCTACGGATATTTTCGTCCACATTTCGACAGTCTCTCTCTCTCTCTCTCTCTCTCTCTCTCTCTCTCTCTCTCTCTCTCTCTCTCTCTCTCTCTCTCTCTCTCCAATTACTGTTAATGGAGAAAATAGCAGTGATGAAAGCACGAAACGAAACACATTATGGCGAAATAGCATAAAACAAAATATCTTTGTCGAAACAAAATTATGTTAGTTATGCAATACAGACCAGTTGACTGAAGTATATTCATAGGACACTAAACCAACGCATAAAATAGCCTGCAAGATGTGATACTAAGGAAAATAATATATATATATATATATATATGTGTGTGTATTTATGCTCATATATATATATATATATATATATATATATATATATATATATATATATATATATATATATATATATATATATATATATATATATATGTGTGTGTATGTGTGTGTGTGTAAAATACATATATATTTACAAATACTAAATGATACAGACCGAACATAAAACAAAAGCATCAAATATACCGTCAGACAGTTGGCAGCAAACACATACTCTTGACCTATTCATGCAGAACATATTGCAAGAAGCAAGAGAACGCCGAGATTAAGTTGTTCTGATAGCAGTGGTATCGAGGAAGAATGCCGAGGCAGAAGGACAGTGCTCTGGGGCATCAGTAGCGTGCGACGTTGCATGCCAGATGGGAGAAGGGGAAATGGAAACCAATAAAAATGTCTTGTAAGACTGACGAGGCCATGACCCTTTCCGATTAATAAGAGAAAAGTTTTGCTAGAAAAAGGTTTCATTGCGAGCAATGCTGCCGAGGTCGCCGTGCGCTACTATCTTATAGAAAAGGTAGACGATGAAGAAAAAAATAAGTTAATAAGAACGGGTGAGGACGAGGAAAAGAAAAAGAAGAAGCCCTTGAAAGAAGAGAGAGAGAGAGAGAGAGAGAGAGAGAGAGAGAGAGAGAGAGAGAGAGAGAGAGAGAGAGTCTGGTAAAATAACTCAGAAGAATGCTTGACGAAAATTAATGAAATGGAGCAATAATATCTTCTATACCTCGTATAAGACGAATCTTGAGAAGTTTCGTTAGTCTGACCACGAAGTGGACTTCATTTGCATGCAACATCATAATCTCATGGCAAGTGGCGATGCTAATCAGATTGACTATGATGATAATGTGTAAACGAGTTTATTGTCTCCCTTTCATTTTTAATCTCTGGACTAAGCTCTTTCACCACATGCATCCGTGAAGAAAAATTAGAGGGCTTCAATCCCCAAGCTGAACAATTGCTTCAGAAAACACGACGTCGTTTCTGATACTCTACTCCGATATTTCCAGTGGACGAATATGGATAAACTATGACTAATACAACACTGAAATTCAGGTGAAAAATTAAGAAAATAGTGTCTGAAGATGAGTGTGTTTGAACAAAACTGAGAATGTAAGCGGATTACAGGCTTCTAAAAAGCCTAAATTCATAAATGTTCCCAAAATTTAATAGCTGTATTCATGATGTGTAAATATAGGGAAAAAGTTATTGGTAAAAATGCTGCACACCAGAAAAAATTGTGAATAAATTTACAAAGGAAATGAAAGTTGGACAGCAATGGGGTGGAGGGAGATGGGTACTCAGCATGAAGGCTGACGTTCATCAGGCCATTCCCAAAGATGAGAAGGACCACTTTGAAGTCCTTTGCGACTAAGTACTTGCAATCTACAAAGTAGCGACCGTGGTAGACGCAGCTGAGAGTCCATGAGCAATGAAGAAGTCCGACAACTTTTTTCTACTCTAAAACTGGATTAGTTTCGCTTCAGGAACCAGTGGATTCCAGCGTACAGATACATGCAGTTTCTAGGGCTAAAAAAATAATTGCGTGTGAATGCAGGGTACCAATGACAGGGGTGACTCGATCAGGTTACCAAAGTGAAGCAACTTAGAAGATGGACAAAAGTGGCAGTAGGTGTTGTTATTTTTCAGCCACCTTAAACATTCGTTATGATATTTGTATGTCGGCTTAGCTTTTATCAGTTTTCTAGTGTTGTTCTTAAAAACCTTACATACAACAGCAGTTCCCATTCCGTATACTAGATGTCATGTTTTATAAGTCTGGTTATATTACCACACAGGATACAATTAATCGCTTATTAGAAGTGATCCTATCACAAAGCATCTATTCTATTCTGATTTTGCATAGTTTTGTTCTGTGGTCTACGACACAAGGAATCCCAACAATCATTACAAAAAATCACATTTATGCAAAAGAAAATATCAGGACCACGAAAACCTACCAATAGGAAACTATTTTGACTGACCGCATTTTCTATACAATTTTTTATTTACGAAGTTGTGGTTTTTTTGACAATCTTAGGCAGAAAAAATCTGACTCTGGAATTCTAATTATACCCTTAGTGCACTGCCTTTAGCACACTTTAGTAAATCATCAAAAGATGCAATAAGAAGGTCCAACCAGTAACACTGGAATCTTAGGAATTCCAGAGGCTCCCGTTGGATCTCGTTACATTTCAACGGGTACAATTGTATAAGCCTTATTTACTACCCTTTGTTTTCATCGTAACCAGTATCTTTGATTTTTCACATGCACCGCCTTTCCGTTTTGGGGACTGGATGTTTAGTGTTGTCAAACATCAAGTAACATATGCTCCGAGGTTTCTTCGGCGCAATCGAGTTTTCTGTACAGCCACTACAGCGTATAATCAAGGCCACCGAAAATAGATCTAGCTTTCGGTGGTCTCGGCATAACGCTGTATGAGCCGGGCCCATGAAACTTTAACCACGGCCTGGTGGTGGTCTATCCAGAAGCACGATTATTGCTAACTTTAATCTTAAATAAAATAAAAACTACTGAGGCTAGAGGGCTACAACTTGGTACGTTTGATGACTGGAGGGTGTATGATCAACATACCAATTTGCAGCCCTCTAACCTCAGTAGTTTTAAGATCTGAGGGCGGACTCCGGACAGAAAAAAGTGCGGACAGAATAAAGTGCGGACGGACAGACAAAGCCGGCACAATAGTTTTCTTTTACAGAAAACTAAAAACTTCAACAATAATATTAGTTAAAAATGACGGTAACATAATAGGGGGAATAACAACA
Source organism: Macrobrachium rosenbergii (assembly GCF_040412425.1). Taxonomy (NCBI): domain Eukaryota; kingdom Metazoa; phylum Arthropoda; class Malacostraca; order Decapoda; family Palaemonidae; genus Macrobrachium; species Macrobrachium rosenbergii. The sequence goes on along the minus strand of NC_089745.1, from coordinate 30,974,432 downwards.
AGTTCTAGTCCTCTACGTTAAGGACCATCCAGGAGTTTGTACCTCTATATTTATATAGTGGCTAGTTCTAACAAGACCTGGCCCCAAGCTGGAAGAAAGTAAGATTTAATGTGGAGTTAACTACCTGTATACCATGGTTATTTACACAAAGGACATTCAAGAAAGTGGATACACTTGTGCATCATTATACAAATTTTATTATTCAAAAGCATACTTGGCCACAATTCATATAATACGAGAAACTTTTCCTAGACACAGTCATTCAGATCTCTGTCATGATGTGAAACTTTTCCGAGCTGCAAACGTGACCTTGAAGCGACTATATTAAAAGCACCTGGGGTTTAACTATTGAACACAAATTGACAAGTTATAGATATTTAATCAGTGTATAATATGACAATTTAGTAAAAACTGACAAGTATTGGGCATGTAACATGCAAAGCATGATGTAGCGGCAGTATTATTATGAAGCACTGCCGGTGGCAGCATCAAATGTTAGCAGCTAAGTTCGAGACACCTTAAAAATGTGACTGTCTTATCTCACCAGTGTTATCAGCATGCTACCCAAAATTACAAGGTTGTAAGGCTGCTCCGACATATCGCTTCAGCCATGACCCTTCTAAGAAAATGACGGTCTGATGCTATCACTAAGATGTTCTATCACTGGTAACATGTCTGTGACATTTTGCAACCTAAATTATCCATCATGAATTAGTCTTGCCTAAGGTTCAAAAGGCAAATCAAAAGTCAAGCGGCACAAATCAAGCCTATGGCGAGAGTTAAAAAAAAAAAAAAAAAGCCAAACCCATGATAGAAGCCAAACCCAATGAAGTGGGTTTCAGACCAAGCCTATGGCGAGAGGCAAACCAAGTGAAGGGGTAAAGAGAGCCTACGATGAAAGGATGAACAAATGAATGAGTTACCCAACAATCGTTAGATTTAGCACATGTGGGTAGTTTTCATGAGATAAGCAGTATCGTTTTACAAATATAAACCAGTATAAGTCACTTCTCTAAGTTTTATTTTCGTGAGATCTGGCATATAACCAAATAATTGTATCCGAAGTAATAATCTACAACATCCTAAATGCACATTTCTAGATTTCCCAGTGTCATTCAGTTATCTATTTTGCACGATTTCAGGTTTGGGCTGCATTACCCTTCTTGGTGCTCTTGGCATCGAAATATCTAAACTTCGGTACCTTATGGATGCAAGACCTATAACTGGTTCATTTTCAATCTCTCTGAGATAATGCAAGTACCTTGAGAAATCATGCTGTATCACCAGCTTTCTATCTATCTGCACTTCTACTGAGGTATTTTCCTTTGTCTGTAAGTAATGCCTTTTCTTCACATGACAGTAAAGAAAAAGCCATTTGCAATAAGAAAGGGGAAAACTATTGTGCTGATAACTCAAAAAGTTTGAGAGCACGCGCATTTATCTAAACGGCCTGCCAACCCACCAGAATCACCCTGAAAAGCCTCATTCCGGCAATTTATTATCATTATCATTATTACTAGGTCTACAGTATGTAAGGTAGACGTAAGAGGCGAGCATCCTCGTATCTCGAGAGCGGCGGTAACGAATCCATAAGCCTCCCCACATGCCATTAATGAGAGAAGCCGTTACAGTGTCTTTCCCCAGCACTCTTCGTCGTAAAATATGCCAAATTAGGCGCCATGTTTACCAACAGTGATGATGAAACTTGACTTACCGGGGACCCGTGGGGTGAAAGGTCTACGGCTTTAATAACAGGTAATCTCGGAGTGAGCATAGGTGCTTTCAAATGCCAAAGAAAAAAAAAAAACTACTGCTGCTCGTGATGAACGATAATGGAAGAGGGCCATAATTAAATTTGGATAGTGTTTTGTTGAGAGAGAGAGAGAGAGAGAGAGAGAGAGAGAGAGAGAGAGAGAGAGAGAGAGAGAGAGAATTTTATACTAAGAACCGGCGTTTAATCATGAGTATCTACCATTCATTATCGTTTTCCTGTGCAGCAGTTAACCTCTTTAATTAGAATTTATTTGTTTTCTCTTAAATAAACATATAATTTCAAAAGTGAAACCAAACAAACAATGGAAACGAAACTGATAACTATATAGCAGACAAGGAATTTACTTGCGGCGTTATCACAAATGCTCGTTTTCTCACAGTTTTTACACTGCCGCCGTCAAACTTTCACCAAGTGGCCAATATACGTGTCAAAATACCAATACTGGTGTCGTGTGCCACCACCTTACAGAACACGCAAAGCTTCCCGAAAATACCGATACTCTGAACAAAGTTCACTGGCAAGATAATGAGGGTGCTAAATGACCAACTCGTGTGACATCTCCAGAAATGTTATATAGCCTCTTTTTGTTTTCATTCAGTGCGCAGCAGGACAGAGTCGTAACATCCATCACGGTCAAGTGGGTTGCGAACGTGAGCCTTGTTCAACCGTACCATTTTCCAAACTACAGTTTAACTTTTGACCTCTGCTGTTTAATAATATGCTCGAATATGGATAGTTCCACGAAAACCCGAGACGACCTCTCTCGACACAGTCCTTGAAAAACCTTATAACGAAGGCCATGTGCCTTTTGGACCATCAAGAGGACCCCCCAAATCAAAAGGCGATCCATGACCAAGGGTTGAGGGTCCTCTTTCTGTTACGAAAGACTCGAATGGAAACCGCGTATATCATCAGAAAAAGCAGAGGGTAAAAAAAAAAAAAAAAAAAAAAAAAGTCCGTCACGACTTCGTGGCCAGTGATGACAACAGAAAACGGGAAGCTCAAGTCATGAAATACACACTATGGGATAAGATCTCTTTCAGGAGCCATTAGAGAGTAGGAAAAGTATGATAAAATAATTCTGGACTATACAAAAACAATAAGCCATAACAGCACTGGCACCAAACAGAAATGATACTATGAAGATTCAATGACAGGCAGAAATGAAAATCCTAGGGTCATCAGAACAGAATTTGAATTTCATTCAAAAACTTATTTCTGATCAGTAATTCAGTTTATATTTAGGTCGAGGGACCTCTTTAACAGGAACATCAAAGACTGCTGGAGATGAAATTCTATACTTCCGTCCCTTATAGCAGCCTTATTATAACATTATCCAAAATATGTTAATGAAGGAATCGTGGAAATAATAAGTAAATAAATTAGTCAAACGACAATCACACACACACACACACACACACACATATATACATATATATATATATATATATATATATATATATATATATATATATATATATATATATATATAATGTATATATATATGTATTTATGTATGTATGTATGTATATAAATAATAACTGTCTTTAAGTGGGATACGAATAAAATTATTTATTTATTATTTTTTTTTTTTATCACAGGTAGTCCTATTCGACTGGGTGGTTTTTATAGTGTGGGGTTCCGGGTTGCATTCTGCCTCCTTAAGAGTCCATCACTTTTCTCACTATGTGCGCTGTTTCTAGTTGCACACTCTTCTGCATGAGTCCTGGGGCTACTTCGGCATCTAGTTTTCCCAGATTCCTTTTCATGGATCTTGGGATCGTGCCTAGTGTTCCTATGATTATGGGTACAATTTCCACTAGCATATCCCATATCCTTCTTATTTCTATTTTCAGGTCTTGATACTTATCAATTTTTTCTCTTCTTTCTCATCTACTCTGGTGTCCCATGGTATTGCGACATCAGTGAGTAATACTTTCTTCTTGATTTTGTCAATCAACGTCACGTCTGGTCTATTGGCACGTATCACCCTATCTGTTCTGATACCACAGTCCCATAGGATCTTTGCCTGATCGTTTCCTATCACTCCCTCAGGTTGGTGTTCGTACCACTTATTACTGCAAGGTAGCTGGTGTTTCTTGCACAGGTTCCACTGGAAGGCTACATTTTTATTGTAGCGCCAAAGGTACCAACCCTTTTTAAATACTCAAGGGCAAATCTGCCTCCTTTACAGCTTCAATGTAACGCTCACAATATTAAGCTTCTTAAGTTTAAATAATTAATTAATGGCAACCCCACTAATCAAACTAATAAAATCACCAAATAAGTTTTAATTCTATTTTCCTGAATAGCCTGAAGATAAACGGAAGATTTTATTAAAGTTCTATAAATACCCTGTCCGCCGTAATACTCGGATCACCCGCGTCCCCCAACTGAGAGTAAACAGAGCCCCGTCCTAAAACCTTCCGTCTGGCACCAATAGTAGACAGCAGAGGCATAAATCACATAAAAGCAGAAAACACAGCCATAGGATATAATCTCAGAGTTTAAATAATTCAATAGGGGAGACCGGGGCTAACCACACTTTTTACAATTTTAGTTATTAGGAATAGAAAACAAACATAATAAAATTCATCATCATTGAAAAAAATGAACATTTTTTATCATTTGTGGTTTGCTCTCATTTTTTAGAAAAAATAACTTTTTGTGCCAACTTACCCCGTATAGCCTGAAGATAATTAAAAGAAAATGATTTTTTAAATCAAGTAACAAAAATATATGTTTTCTACAAAATATAAGGCATTAGTATCACTTCAGATCATCATCTGAGTTGCAATTGTAATAAGTGTAAAATAAATCTTCGTCAGGATCTACATGCTCCCGAATCCCCACTGGATCCACTGACTTTTAGAAAATAGTTCTGTGCAAAAACACAGGCTGTCTTCAACTGAGCTTTCTTTTGAAACTCATCTTTTCATCTTTGGTGTTTTTTTATTCAATTTCTTTTCAAGCACTTTTTCTTTTTTTACTGATGTGTCAGTTAGAATAGCAGAACGACGTTTCCTCCTATTCAGCGAATTTTCCCTTTCTGGCACATAAAAGTCACTGTCTTCCCAGTTAAAAAGAAGACACAACAATTTACCGTGGACTTCTCCATCAAGAACTTTTTAATTCCATTGTTGTCTGTCAGATTACAAGGCTCTGTATCACGCTGATGACTGGTCTGAAGCCCTTGTGTCTCTTTTTTTCGGACATCTCCTGTGATCGATCTGTTACCATCAAAATCAGAATCTTGAAAAAGTCTGCATTCAAAGGTGAAATTCCAGCATTGCTAAACCCACTGAAAACATTAGAATGAGTGACAGCAAGAGGTAAAGCTTTGGAAACTATACCAGGAATGTCATAGATGGTCATACCTAGTCAATCACAACCCCCAGGCTATAAACACTAACATCCAGAAACTTGTGAGTCATCTCATTATCCTTACAAAATTCCAGGAACAAAACAAAAATTATATAAATAAATAGACTTGTTATTTTTATCAAACAAGTCGGCACGTGTGCCAAATTATTTTTTTTTTTTTTTAGTAACTTGCCCCACCCTTTGGTACAAAAACACTTACCCGTCCATACCAAAACCATGAGTTATTAATTTTAATGGTATAGAATCTTTAAACCATAGGCTATGCAAGAACTGAAAAAATATTCTTTCATGAATGTATAGATATTATAGCAAAAGCACAAAGATAACAAAATTTACTTACTACCCTCAAAATCAGGCTTTGTCTCATAAAGTCAGCTCTTACTGTAAAAATTTTGTTGGTAACAGAACACAGTGTATGTATTCGAGTCATCTATTGGTAAACATAATCACTACTGAGCTCCCCTACATACCCCACATACCCACCAACCAGGCTAACAGTCAAACAAGCAATTTTATAACAAAAACAAATTATAGTAGGAGCTGGAAATACAAGCCAGAAACGCCCCCACCCAACAGCTCAATCCAAGTATCAAAAAAACAAATCACTCACGGAAAAAATAGAACTCGAGCTTTAAAGGACCAAACAAACCTATAACAACAAACAGTAAGGCCAGCCAAAGCTAATAGTCAAAAACAAATCTTGTTTAAAATCTAAAATTAAGTCCTTAGAGTAAAATCCCGCTAAAAATGGAAAACCACAAAGAGCTAAATTAGCCAAATTAGCTAAATTAGCACATCACCCTAATAGGCATAAAATTGATTAAGCCCCCTATTATACGAATATCTTGATAGTCTCCAACACTGTGAATAATAGATCCAGCACATATAAACAAAAGAGCTTTAAACAAAGCATGAGTTAGTAGATGGAAAAAAGTCAAAGTGGCCCACCCCAGCCTTAAAACAGTGATTATAACACCCAACTGTCTCAAAGTAGAAAGAGCAATAATTGTCTTTAAATCAGTCTCAAAATTAGCCCCCAACCCAGCCATACATACAGTCAAACACCCCAACAATAATAACAAAGTCCTGGCAAAAGAAGACATCAGTCCCGGACTAAATCGGATTAAAAGATAGACCCCAGCAGTAACTAGCGTAGAAGAATGAACCAAAGCAGAAACATGAGTCGGAGCTGCCATTGCCGCAGGAAGCCAAGCATAAAATGGAATTTGAGCCCTCTTAGTCATGACCGCCAACACAACTAAAAAAATAACGTACCTATTAGCAATAGACTCCCCTCCCACATAAAAATAAAAATTTCAGCCCCCTAAACTCAGCATCAAAGAAATACTAAGTAAAATAGCAACATTGCCCACCCGGTTAGACAAAGCGGTCAGCATACCAGAACCAGCAGATTTTTCATTTTGATAGTAAATAACCAAAGCGTAAGACACTAAGCCCAAGCCATTCCACTCCAACAAAATACTAATTATATTAGGACTAATAATCAACAAGAGCATAGAAAGAACAAACCCCAAAACCAAATACATAAAACGCCCGACATTATAATCCCCGGACATGTAACCACCCCTATAGAATAAAACCATAAAAGAAATAAAACAGACAAAAGACATAAACATAATTGACATTCAATCGACAATCAAAGCTATTTCGATACTAGCCCTGTTAATTCTAACCAACTCCCAGTGTAAAAAATAACAGCAACCAGAAAAAAGTAAATTTAGAGAAGTGATCAGACTAGCAATAGATACAATTAATAAAAAACCTATGCTCCTTAAATTCATCTTATTATTCCACAACACTGACTAAAATAAAAAATTATATCTTTGGACCCACAAACCAACATTTTATTTAAACTATTTAAGCTTTTAACAAACCAAAATCGAACCCTTCAACACTAAAACATTTAGAGGCAATCAATGGAGTATATTAAAACTAAATACTCTCGAACACTGCCGGAACAACAAGAAAACAGAGCCCTAAAATACTTCCCATGCTGACTTAAAGAAAACGTAAAGCCTATAAGCAGCCCTTAAAAAGGAATGCGGAGCGACCGGAACTATTGCCAACAACGCCCAAGGGACAACCCTCAAAATAAGACTAATCTCACCCATAAGTTAACAGTAGGAGGCGCAGCCATATTACCAGCCCTCAACAAAAATCACCACAAAGCCATAGTAGGCATGAAATTAAGCAAGCCCTTCCTAACTAGCAATCTACGTCCTTCAAGACGTTTGTACACCATATTAGCCTAACAAAACAAACCAGAAGAACAAAGGCCATGTCCTACCATAACAGAAACAGCGCCAAACAAACCTCACCACCTAAAAACTCTAAGGCCGCATAACACTAAGCCCATATGCGCCATAGAAGAGTAAGCAATTAAAGCTTTAATATCGGTCTGACGTAAACAAATAAAACTTACGAAAATACCACCTAACAGGCCCACCGACACCCACCGCCAGCTAAAGGCCACAGCTGAGTGAATAAAAAGAGGACTTACACGCACTAAACCATACCCACCCAGCTTCAGTAAGACACCAGCCAAAATCATAGACCCCGCCACTGGGGCCTCCACATGGGCCTTAGGCAATCATAAATGGACTAAATAAACAGGCAGCTTAACAATAAAAGCCATAATACTGCAAACATATCAGACACCCAACAGACTCGCCCTGCACTCAGGAACTAAAGACAAGCCAAATGTAACGGAGCCACCCATTCTATGCAGACTCAGAATAGAAATTAACAAAGGCAAAGAACCGAACAAAGTATAAAATAACATGTACACACCAGCTTGCAATTGCTCAGGTTGGTACCCCGACCCTAAAATTAAAATTATAGTAGGAATTAAAGAACTTTCAAAACATACATAAAATATTAAATAATCAAGGCAAGAAAATGTTAAAACCAAACTTAATGACAAGAAAACGTTAACCAACAAAAACACGCTATCAAAATCTTTAAAATTTTCAACCTTCTGCCTCCTCCTAACAATAAGAGCTATAATTCAGAAACTCAATAAAATCAAAATGTGCCCAATATAATCCAACCCAAACCCTAGCCCCAAGCCTGTACGGACATATCGGACGGGGAATTTACTACGGATCATTGTTATACATGCATACCTGATCAGTTGGAGTAATTATTCTATTCTTAACTATATCGACAGCCTTCCTAGGATACGTACTACCGTGAGGACAAATATCATTCTGAGGGGCCACTGTAATTACTAACCTGATGTCAGTAATCCCGTTCGTAGGCAGAGACTTATTACAGTGAATTTGACTAGAGCAATAAACAGCCTAAACACAGGAGACAAATAATAAGGAATAAAATTACTTATAGCAGGAAAAGTTTGCTCCTTAGTGAATAATTTAACAACATCCGCAAAAGGTTGTAACAGACCAGCATAACACACTTTATTAGGGCCCTTACGAATCTGAATATAACCCAAAATCTTACGCTCAAGCAGTGTAAAAAGCGACAGAAACCAAAACCAAAATCACTAAAATTAAGTAACTAACTAGCTTAATCAAAACTATCATAGAAAGAACTCACAAAGAACTTCCCTATTGCCTATAGTAATCACTATATTAACGGATCCTAAATTCGACGCACTAATCTGCCAACGCAATCCATTAAAGTTTATCTCACACAAAGATTATCTCAAAAGCTCAATCCTTTCGTACTAAGGCCATTTTTAAACTCTTGAAAGATAGAAACCAACCTGGCTCACACCGGTTTGAACTCAAATCATGTAAAATTTCAAAGGTCGAACAGACCCACCAGCTAAACGGCTACACCTAGCTGAAATTTTAATTCAACATCGAGGTCGCAACTACTCTTGTCGATAAGAACTCTCAAAGAAAATCACGCTGTTATCCCTAAAGTAACTTATTCTCTTAATCCCCAAGGGAGGATCAAACACTAATTAACACTATAAAATTCAATAGACAGTTACATATTATATCTACATCTCCCCAACGAAATATAAACTAGACAAATAATCTGAGCCGTTTCACTCAAAAGTAAAAGTTAAACATCGCAAAGGAGTCAGCCTATCCCTCGTCCAACCATTCATTCAAGCCTCAAATTAAAAGACTACTGACTATGCTACCTTCATGGTCAAATTACCGTGATCCTTTAAGTAAATCAGTGGGCAGGCTAGACTTTATAACTAATTCACACAGACATGTTTTTGATAAACAGGCGGGGACAAAATTTGCCGAGTTCCTTCTAAACACCTCTCCAAGTATTTAAAAAATAAATAACACTCAAACATAAAAATTAACTTCAATTCTACTTATATAAACACTTTACATGTCACTTAAACAGTATATGAAATTCTCTACTAGAAATAGCAAGCATCTTATAAATATAAAAAAAAACTCAATATTACTTTAACGATATACCAAGATGGCTGATTTTAAGCCCACCTCAAATGAAAACCAACAAGATACTTAGCAAAACAGCGGGTAGAAGCCCATTCCTCCTACCATTACTATCGAATTAAAATTCAAACCCGACACAAAATTAAATTTATTTAGTAAAGAACCAGATATACAAAGATCGACTAACATATCACCACTAAAGATTCATTACAAATCACTTTACAACGTAAAAGAGCAACAAAATCTAGCTCTTTTTGTTTCGGGACCTCAAAACTAACATGCCGATATAGTTCACCCCTGATACAAAAGGTACGAGAGTTAAACACTACTTTATCCAACTTCAATAACAACTCCATCACTGTACTTATTAACTATAATCTTTAAACAAAATTCTACAAAATACTAACCAACAAAATCAATCAATTCTTTATCAAACTAGACTACAAACGAATTCACTCCTATAATAAGCAATTATTAAGTAGTGCCTAAAAGGCAATCCCTCCAGCCTAAGTGGAGTGCTTAAACAGTAGCTACAATTCATACTCCTAGATGCATTTTCCAAGACAACTACTATTTTACGACTTATTTCACTTTAAAGAATGAGAGTGACGGGCGATGTGTACATATCCTAGAGCTATTATCAATCTAACATATTAAAAAAGAAAAACAATTAAATCCACCTTCAGGACCCCGTTTCAGGAAGCTATTCGTTTACAAATATAATGCACTGTAACCCACCGATATCTTTGCTATAGGCTGCACCTTGACCTAATACACTTAATATAAATGAATTTCAATGGCTATATTAATACACCACCTAATAATGGCGGTATACATACTGTTCAACAAGACAAAGTAAGATAATTCGTGGTATATCGTTTAAATGGCAGGTTCCTCTAACTAGACTTGGATACCGCCAAATCCTTTAAATTTCAAGATCATAACTGGTACTAATCAAGTAACACGCTTTAAGTCTAGTATAACAGGGTATCTAATCCGGGTTTAAATCTAGACTTTAATGGCCTCCAAGAAAATCCACAAATTTCAGCTTTACTATTGAACTATAAATTTCACCTCTTAACTCTCTAAAAGAAAAAATTCACAAATACATATCCTGTAACCAATAACCTTATACCCTCCATATTTACTCCCAGTCTAACCGCGGATGCTGGCACAAATTTAACCTGAAATTCCTGGAATTACTGGATCGAAGAACTACTCCAAAACCAAATACATATACTGAAACCCAACCAAACAAATCTATTGGCTTTAATTGTCTCGCATCTACTTACTTGTAAATTATTCCTTAAACAGAACAAGCAAGGATCAAACTTTCAAGCCAAATAAATTTAATATAAGAGAAAATATAAACAACTACCTTTCAGTTATTAATTATAGAATAATATACAAACGTATTTTACAAAAACTTTATAAACAAACGCTTGCCAAAGCCAAAGGGAACCAACTCCCGAGAGAAGGTCGTCCACTCATTTAAAATTAAGTTTTAATAATAATTAGTTATTTCAATTATATATATATATATATATTGTAAGCTATAGTTAGAAACATATTGATTATTTTATTTTTAAAATCACAATAAAATAAGCTAAGCATAAATTAAATTATCAAGGGGTAATCAGAATGTAATTATATATTAACAGACATATAAGTAATTTCTTAGGGTCTGATCTTGTGCCGTTGTTAGCATTCCTTCTGTTTCCTTCTTCAGTTCTCCCCTCTGTAGCCATAGCCATGTTTCATCGCTGGCCACTTCTTTAGTCTGTCTCATGTACTGTCCGTGAATTTTTGTTGTGCCATTCCTCTGTTCTGTTTTTCATTCTCCTGTCTCTGTATATTTCTGGGTCTTCGTCTATTTATATCAGTCCTTCTTCCCATACACTCCTAAACCACTCGTCTTCACTGGTTTTCAGATATTGTCCCCAGTGTTCTGCTCTCGATATTGACGCAGTCCTTTATGCTTAGTAGCTCTGTCCCCCTTCCTTTCGTGTTATGTATAGTCTGTATGTATTTGCAATTAGGTGTAGTGCTTTGTGTATTTTCATGTGTTTCCTAGTTTTCTGGTCTATGTTGCGGAGTTCAGCCTTCGTCCTCTCCACTACTCCTGCGCTGTATCTGATTGCTGGTGCTGCCCATGTGTTTATTTATGGCTTTCGTCATGTTTCCGGCGTTGAGATTTGACTTGAGTATCGCCTGAAGTCTCTGCATATATTCTTTCCAGATCGTGTCCTTCATCTCTTAGTGTTTTATATCCTCTCCTATTATTCCCAGGTATTTGTATCCTGTCTCATCTCTGTGTATGATGCTATTCCCGTCTGGTAGCTTTATCCCTTCAGTCCTTGTCACTTTGCCTTTTTGTATGTTGACCAAGGCGCATTTTTCTATTCCAAACTCAATCCTGATGTCCCCAGATACAATCCTTACAGTCTGGATTAAGGTATCTATTTCCTTGATGCCCTTACCATACAGCTTGATGTCGTCCATGAACATCAGATGGTTAATTTTGTTGCCTCCTTTCTTGAGTTGGTACCCAGCATCCATCTTCTGCAGTACTTTTGCCATGGGAATCATGGCTACCACGAAGAGTAGTGGGGACAGTGAGTCGCATTGAAAGATCCCTTTCCTGATGTTAACCTCTGCTAGTTTTATCCCACAGCTTGTAAGTACTGTATTCCAGTTGCCCATTGTATTTTTTAGGAGGATGATGGTGTTTTCCTCTGCCCCATACATTTTCAGGCATTCTATCAGCAACGTTTGCGGTATCATGTCGAAGGCTTTCTTGTGGTCAATTCATTCCATGCGTAAGTTGGTTCTCCTTCTCTTATTATTCTTCATTACAATTTTGTCTATCAGGAGCTGGTCTTTTGTGCCTCTACACTTCCTTCTGCAGCCTTTATGTTGGTGGGGAACGGTGTTTGTATCCTCTAGGTAGTTGTGTAGCCTTTCACTGATGAGACCTGTTAGTAACTTCCACATTATTGGTAGGCAAGTGATAGGCCTGTAGTTACTTGCTATATTTCCCTTGATCTTGTCTTTCTGTACTAAGGATGTTCTCCCTGTGGTTATCCATTTGGGCGCATGGTGGTTTTTGATGCAATGCTGGAGGTTTTCTGCTATTCGTGGGTGTAGGATCTTGAAGTTTTTGAGACAGTACCCATAGACTTCATCGGGACCTGGGGCTTTCCAGTTGGGCATTTTCTTTAGTTGGTGTCTGACTATGTCTGTCGTGATCTCTGTGAATCTTTGTTTTATCCTCCCAATTATTTCTTCTTCTTCTTCTTCTCCTTCTTCTTTTTCTTATTATTATTATTATTATTATTATTATTATTATTATTATTATTATTATTATTATTATTATTATTATTATAAGTAGTAGTAGTAGTAGTATTATTACTACTACTTGGATGTAGCCAATAAGTAACAAACTTAAAAGTCATTACCTTTCCTAGAACTCTTCCAATAAACAAATCTCATTTATGAAAGATAATACTGAAAAAATGCTTAAAAGTAATAACCAGCAATTGAATAAGAAATACTTTAAGCAAATAATCGAAAATATCTGTCTGACAGCACTGCTCAGACTTTTCGGAAACTCTCTAAACGATTTCCAGTGAAATACGATTAGTTACTTTGAATGTCTAAAAGTTATATATGTAGGCTTCTAAAAGTTATATATGTAGGCTTCTTACGTTTCATCGAGTGTTTTCAGAAAAGTAAATGGACTTAGAAGGCTCAATGCGTTTTTACAGAAATCAGATTGTACTCCATTGGGAATTCATGACTAGCGTAAGATGCCTTGACATGCTTTAAAGACTGAACTGATTATTAACATTTTAACTTTCAGGACTCTGAGATTATATGCTGCGACTATATTTTCACACGGACAAGAGTAGGCCTATTTCTAATTTATAAAATCGACCACAAACTGCACCAAAGAAGCGAATGCAGAGCGAGGGGTCAGGTCTGCCGTAGGCCTAGCAGGCATTTCTGTAGTAGGCATTTTAGAGGGAATACGACCTAAATAGACTTACCTTAACCTAACCTAGCCTCGGACGCCGTTCCCCACATTCTGCATCCTACACCCCAAAAACTTACAAAAATGATGCAACATTCTGCATTAAATACTCTAAAATAAAATAAAGCTCGTGGGTTGCATGCTATCTATTCATGATTTAGATGGTGCCTTTCAAGAGGAGTAAAGAAATAATTTAAAGAAAAAGCCTAAAATAGGGCTATCTATATTAATACTCAGTATTTTTTAAAATATACTTAAAATTTTTAAATAAGGTAGGCTATTATTGCCCTGTCCCCTTATATATACCTTAACATGATATGCAAATCAAACGCGCATACTCACAAGCAAACATTCTATGCGCATAAGAGATGATAGAGTCATCTGCTAAGTTACTTACACAGTTAAAGTTGATAAAGTCAAGTTATGGCTGCTAACTATATTTTCATTTCATAATAAGCTGATTATATAGATACTCCTTGATGATGATGATGATGATGATGATGATGATGATGATGATGATGATGATGATGATGATGATGATTATTATTAAACTGTTAACAAGGCTCTCGTAAGGCTGCTCGAAGGATTTGTTTTCGAAATGTGGAGTGAATATTGGAGAAAGACAAAGTTCAAGTAGTTGAACAGCTAGGTGGAAAGAGACCAAAGAAAACGCAAGAAAGGCAAAAAGGTGGAAAGAAATGCAGATGGAGCCGAAAGGACGAAAAAAAAACTTTGTTATTTTCTAGTGCATCCTACCAGGATGGATGGCTGTCATTCAGAGCCGGAGGCAATCTATAACCGTTCTCCACTTCATTAGTCTGTTGTTTTGGGGAGCTTCATATTTGATTCCGATTGGCCAATGTATCTGGATGGTAACCTTTGTGGTGAGCGGCATGAGTTTCCGCCAATCACGATTTACTTCAATGATATCAGCTGTGGAAATTCACCATCGGCACAAAAAAACAAAAAAAAATGCACTCCACTGCTGCATGGAAGTCTAAGGACAAAAGGGAAAGCTACATAAATACCACACCAGGCCACAACAACCGTTCAGATGTTACATGTGAAGCACAATGTTCCGTACTCTGTCAAAAACGATGTTGATTAAGTCGTAAAAGAAAAGCTCATCTTCTAAATTATGCGCGACAAAAATTAAACGTACGGAACCTGAAAATTTGGATAAATAACGCTTTAAAAACGATGAATGGATTTCACCTAATGATAATTCACTTTTATATGACATTATATATATATATATATATATATATATATATATATATAAATTGCAACTGTAGTAGCCACAATGCCCTCTTAACTTCTCGAATTCTTCACATTTTTTGGATACGCTTGTCACTACCAAGGCTTGGGTCCAAATGCAAGAAATATCGAAAAAGTATCCAAAAAGTGATATATATATATATGTATATATATATATTATATATACATATAAAGAAAGAAGGAGAGAGTTATTCTATTTTCTCAAAATCCTAATTATAAAATGAATCCCTCCATATGAACAAGAAACTTCCACCCATGTGGTTTGTGTCAACCTGACAGTCACAACATATAAGGTCATCAAAGATTAATTTTACCAAAATCCCGTTAAGATAATAAAATATAATTATATCTGAAGATACAAAAGCAATAACATCAATAGTAAATACACGCAATACAACATACACTGAGAGAAGACCGGAATGACCATAAACTGTTCCTTCCACCCTCGATCTCTAAGGAGAACAAACTCATCATGCAAATATTGATCTGACATCAATTGAAAAAAATAAAAAGTCCGAGAGAAGTCATATAAATTCAACGATTCTGCCGAGTCCATTGTCAAAAACGAACTTGCGATCAAGTGCTCTTACAATGCAAGTTGACGACGCCCAAGTTTTTATTTTTATACCCACCCACGACATCCATATGCGACTTTCAAGAGGTAAGTGACCAAACATGAAGTGCTACGTCATGTGCTAGGCTGTATGAGCTAACGATCTGTTCACAACAATATCTAACAACCTTTAAAGGGAGCTCTCTCTGTCTGCAATGACGAATGGCTTCTCCAATAAGCAATCACAATAGTGTTCACCAGCGTACGTACTATATTTTCTAAGCTCAAATCTTGTTTTAATATCTAATTTTTCTAGTTAAATAAAATTGATTTATAACAGTTTTTTTTTATTAATTTCAAGGTTTTCTTAGTTACAATAAACATTCCATGTCGACGACATTAAGTCCATTTATACGAATTAAAATATTTAGTGAAAGTTCAAAATTTTAAAATCAAAATCTTTATCAGGTAAACAAAAAATATTATACAGGCGCTGGCCAAGCTTGTATCCATATCGTTGAAAAACATTATAAAGTAATTTTCGAAAGATTATACTAAAGAAAAAAATAACAGTAATTCAATCAACTGGAAATCTAAAGATATAAATGCGATTCATGCTAGTACACTATATGGATTACACTGAATATTTCCTTTACTTTGATCTATTTTGAAGGAACTAATGTAGACTGACCTTAAAACGCTAGAAATCAACCTGGTGCCCCTAAAATGCCAAAATGCTCACGAGGGTAAAATCACAAAGAATGACGACAAAAAGAAGAAAACGTCGTTCGGTTAAGTAGTCATATTACAGCACATAGCTTGGTTACGTGATAATAAAAAAAAAATTAAATTAAAATTCTTACGAGAATTATCTCAACACAAGAAGACAAAGCGAAATAACGACCGGGAATCTATTAAATCTTTTTAGACTACCAAAGAAAAAACCTGATTACGCATAAAGGATGTAGGGAAGAGGACGGGGGAAGGGAGGGAACAAGGAGTGGGAAATGGAAGTGGAACGGGGCGGTGGCTGCGTGATTGACTTCAGACTTTAAAACCACAACGACTCTATGGTTTCACCGAACAAACATACGCGAACCGGATACCATACAATGCCATACACGAACACAAGGAGTCTGACAGGTCTAAGGCACTCTTCTGTGTTATAAATCGGTTGCTTAAATCGGCTGCTTACACTCAGTTAAAGCAATTTAATTAAAGAGATTGTAATTTAAATTCAATGGCGAACACATGTAAACAGGGATCGACTTACAATCTATAAAAAACTTCAAATCACTGAGTATATATACATATATATATTAAATAACATACCACTGTAATTCAACGCCTCGCGGAAGAGATGAGGTAGATGAAGACGAGTTTTTCAACCAAGGCATTCAACATTCGCGTGACACAGAGGAGGAAGGCAAAGCACGGAAGTCTAAAGTCAGCTACTCGAGAAGCTGCCCCAGCATTGTTTTCTCTGCTCTTGATGGGCATGAATGGATATTGGGCTGCACAAGTCACGATCAGGTATAAAAGATGGCTTTACATCTATCTCCCACGCAACTCTCACCACAAACCTCATCATGCATGAATATATTGACAATACTTGAAAACTTAGGAAACGACCGTTCATCTGGGCTTATGTTGCGTTACAAAAAAAAAAAAAAAAAAAAAAATATATATATATATATATATATATATACATATATATATATATATATATATATATATATATATATATATATAAACACACACACACACATATATATATATATATATATATATATATATATATATATATATATATATATATAAATATAAACACACACACACACACACACACACACATATATATATATATATATATATATATATATATATATATATATATATATATATATATATATATATATATATAATATATTACTCTGCTGCATCAATATTCCGAAATGCAGGAGATACTAGGGAGTTATTAATACTCTTAAGTTCCATTTTTCATGGAGGTTAGATATCATTAATAGAAGGTGAAGGAAAATTGAAGCAAATTCTTATTAAATCTGAAGTACTTTGCATAGTTATGATTGTGTTGCAGGTCATATACTGTACATGTGTGTGTGTATATATATGTATGTATACTGTATATATATATTCACATACACATATATACATATATATACATATAACATATATATATATATACATATATATATATATATATATATATACATACATATATATATATATATATATATATATATATATATATATATATATATATATATATATATATGACCTGCAACACAATCATAACTATGCAAAGTACTTCAGATTTAATATGAATTTACTTCAATTTTTCTTCACCTATTAATATCTAACCTCCATGAAAAATGGAACTTGAGAGTATTAATAACTCCCTAGTATCTCTTGCACTTCAGAATACTGATGCAGCGGAGTAAACAAAATGATATGAGAGAGAGAGAGAGAGAGAGAGAGAGAGAGAGAGAGAGAGAGAGAGAGAGAGAGAGAGAGAGAGAGAGAGAGAGAGAGAATTAAAACCCCAAAATGGGAATCGACGAAGATCTTGTTGATACACCATGGGAAGACATGTATTGAGGTGGAGGTAAGTGGATAAAAAAAAAGGAATTTTGAGTTAAACGTCATTCTAAAATCCTACTGAAGCAGCACCCTCAAGTCAAGGACGAACTTTTTGTGGTTGAGGTTCTAAGCTCTTGGATTACACTCGTTTCATGACGAAATATAATCGGTTGAAGATTAACCTATAGACGAAAAATCCTTGAAAGAATTTTCTTTTTTAGCAAAAGTGCATCATATTACTGCAGTACGTCTTTAACCAGAGCGTCAGTAAGTACATAAATGAATGGACATATGACTAGAATTTTCGTGGAAGTTCAAGGACTCGTCACATTGGGTTGTTTAACATCGAAAAGTTAAAGTTATACGAATTTAACTTAAATGTAGCCTGATATCAACAACACAGGATAACGGACATATTTCGAGACTCAAAAATTTTGAAATAATAAAAAAGATAAAAAAAAATTCTACAACAGCAAAACCTTTTATTAACAATTTAAAAGGGACGATAGTACGCAATGATAGCCGCATATAATGAAAAATAAGAAAGTACTAAAGCAATGTAAAAATGAAAATCTGACATAATTTTTCATTATTTGCCGTTATTTATCCACTGCCTCCATTGGTGCATCCTCATTAACAGGTAAAACTCCTTATTACTGCTACTGCTGATGCTGCTGCTGCTACTGTTGCCGATACTAATGATATGTACTATTTCGAGACTGGGAGTCTCACGGCATCCCACGAAAAGATTGTGGGAACCACAAACGTCGCACTCGTGACTTGAGGAAAAGCCCCCGCTTGTTAAAAAGATGTCTTTTAGCCCTCCGATGGAGAGGTTCATCCACGTAAAAAAAAAAAAAAAAGAAACAAAAGAAAAAACCTACACACGGCAGTTCACGTGACAGCGACGAGGAAACGGAAAGAGAGGTAGGAGTGGGTTTCACCAGACTGATGACCTTCAGAGACTGTCTCGTACGTTTTTTCTTTCTTCCAAGATTTGGGTTCTGCAATTCCATGTCATGCATTGCAAAATATGAAATGTAAAAAAGCGTATATCTAAAAAAGTTCGACTTCTACCTTGATGTGGCATGCACACAATCCTGTGATTTTTTTTATTTTACACACTTCCTGGCAGCAAGAAAATTAATGCAAATACTATTCCTGATATACTATTGAACTCAATTATTTTCTAACAAAACTATAATCAAAACAAACCTTTACAGCAAACTTTAATATTCAAACAACAACTAGAAGTCCATTACCGAAATCCATAAATAGATTACTTCCTAACTTTAAATATGAAAACTCAAAACCTCTGTAGCACACTTTCCGTACTCAGAGATGTCATAACAAAGACGTCTCGTAGCTGGGTTATGAAATAGGGCTATCTTCATTCATATATATATATATATATATATATATATATATATATATATATATATATATATATATATATATATATATATATAGAGAGAGAGAGAGAGAGAGAGAGAGAGAGAGAGAGAGAGAGAGAGAATCATATATATGATGCCTCTGGGGATGATTTTAATTAAGTTCTTTTCTCAGAATTCTGACTTAACGATTAAAAAACTTAGTCCTAAAAAAAAAAAGCTCTACCAGCTGTTACAACTACTGTACATCACAGTATATTTTTTTGCCAAGAGAATAATAAATTAATTTTTAAAAAATGTACCAAACGACGGAGTGTCGAATTACACAGCATTAGGTTTGATTTGTAGAACTTTGAAAGAAAAGGCAAAATAATTATACAACACGACAGCATAATTTAATTACATGTAAATTTCGAAATCCTCGCTCCTTTCCGGAAGCCCTTTGAGCTTTGGAGATTTAAAAACCAAATTTCCTCAGTGATAAAAAACTCTTACTTAAAATATTTTTCAATTCATTCATGAAATGAAGATCCCATAATATCTATGGAAGCTGAATTACGCGTCTCTCAAATACTGAAATGTAAAAACTCTCTGCTGTATTCAAAATAACTTTTAATGTTTAAATTGATTCATCATTAGCTGTTGACCTATAGAGTCTGGTATGAAGTCGCTCAGAACAAAGAATGTCGGAAATAATATGAACTTGACATTAGGCCCAGATACACTCTTTTGATGTCGACAATATTCTCTGTTTGATAAGAAACTACAAGGCATTTTATTATAAGAAAAGTTAGGACTTTCTCAAAACTCAATGTTAATTTTAATGTAAAAATATATATTTGCTTGATGTATAAAACAACACATTCAAATCCTTGCTGTTAAATTAAGAGACCTTCATGTATCAGAATACACGTTTTAAAATCATCCTTCTCCTTGCGGTTGTTAATATTTATCAAAATTATTCGAGACATTTCATTATGTTTCTGTTACCTACTCCTACAACTGAACAACAGATTTGTATTTGGATAATTATCCAGACAGCATTGATATCCCGATACGAATTTATTAGTATATAATAATAAGAGGGAGTGAGTGAGTGTTTGAAGAATCTATAGATTATAAGAGAACAAACAAAATACGATAACCCACCTTTACAACACTTCTCACTCTACTAGTTATATTGGCATAATCCGGAGAGGTTGTAGGCAAAATTCATCCGGGTTACTATTTAATATGTTTTCCATGAATACCTGCTTGTGAAATTCTCTCTCTCTCTCTCTCTCTCTCTCTCTCTCTCTCTCTCTCTCTCTCTCTCTCTCTCTCAAATTAACACCGTTGTATGACAAAACCCCCACTGTAACATGTCCAATACATCATCTGAGCACATTGCACTTACTACATACTCTCTCTCTCTCTCTCTCTCTCTCTCTCTCTCTCTCTCTCTCTCTCTCTCTCAACCACACACACACACACATTAAAGATGAGAAAAGTATGATACATTAACAAATAATTTCCGATTTTACGAAATGGCGTATGAACTTCAAGTCATTGTATCAACTTCAAGTCATTATACAAAATAAAATTAATAATAAAAGGATATTCTTCTAGATTACAATTTGAAACGTCCATGCACTTAACATTTGTGGGTTATAAACGGCACAAATAAAACAGGCAAAAACTACGACAAATCCAGTGCCCAAACCTTGCCTAATATACATTTCCTCAATAAATTCTCGAAATGATAATACAAACCACGCCTTATGTTTACAACTACCGGCAGCATATTCAGCCTTCATTATGACCACAGAACATAAGACAGACTTATTGTATCTCTTATCTATAGAATTTCACATGAGCTACTGGAGCACACTAATCAAGAAAGATTTTGTTTGAGCAACAACATTACTTTGGGAAAATTAAATATGTTTGACTCAGGACTTTTATTCTATAGGTACTGAATTTTAGAAGGTAAAATTTTTTATAACTTTAAGGCTTTAGCACGAAAACTCATGCATGAATAATGGAACAAAAGTACTGGAAATATAGTTATAGCGTAAAAATATCTCTATGAAATACAGTACAAGAAAACGACATACGTAATCAGAGCCAACACAAACACGCACTTCATATATATATGTGTATATATAATATATATATATATATATATATATATATATATATATATATATATATATATATATATATATGTGTGTGTGTGTGTGTGTGTATGTATGTATGTATGTATGTATATTTATATATACAGTATATAAATATATATATATATATATATATATATATATATATATATATATATATATATATATATATATAATATATATATATATATATATATATATATATATATATATATATATATATATATATATATATATATATATATACATATGTGTGTGTGTGGGCACATATACTTAAGTACAGTAACATGACAGCAACATTAGAGTATATCTTTCTTTCATTCTTTTGGATATTCTTAAGAAGCTTCTTTCTCGAAGACAAGCCTATCATCGCTGAATGTATTTCGTTAAGAATAATTTTCATTTTCAACAGCCTTTACAGAAATCATGAACACAATTCCAAATACAACACACATTTATCACTTGCACTTAGTGAGTGGAATAATGGAAAAAATATGAAGAATGAATTAAAAGGAATCTGAAAGAAATCTTGACTTCATCCAACTAAAATGGACTAACGTTGCTAATACGAAAATCATCTTCTTCGGCGGATAACCTTGACCCGATCTTACCACATGGGTTGCTCAATAATAGCGTAAAGAGGTCATGGTCAGGGACGCGCGCACGTGTGTGTGTGTGTGTGTGTGTGTGTGTGAGAGAGAGAGAGAGAGAGAGAGAGAGAGAGAGAGAGAGAGAGAGAACACACTATGAATAAAGGTCTTCCAAATTTATAAAATACTGAAATTCAACGATAACCAAGATCTCTGACGATGAGGTGGTCATCGTTATACACATCTGACATTACAGCCGAAAGGAAAAGGACAGCATCACAACTACAAGAAATTTTCCTCTGTTCATCGGCAGTTCTATAAATCTTAACCTATCATTGTCTCTGAGCACTGACATGTCAACTACCGCCGCTGTGGCTGAATAAACTCAGTACATTGTGAAATAATACGTCAGGTTTATATTTGCCGATCAAATAAAAGGATTGCATGGAGTTGTACTTGAGTTTTTAATGCAATATCAGTGAGAAAACTGACATATAAACACCATACTTCACTGATTAATGTATAAATCTATTTCTTGAATTTATTTTCATTGACCCAGTCTTACTGAAGGGACATTAATCAGGAGAGAAATCAAGCCCTGAATTATATAATACTAAAAACAGAAGGCTTTCCGAGTAAGGGCCAGACAAAAAGCTATACAAAGATATTCATATACACAAACACAAACGCACACACACACATATATATGTGTGTGTGTTTGTGTGTGCATCATAGGGCTTCTCCTGTCAGTAGATGGCTCCAGAAATTTGCTTTCTGACACACAGCAAATCCTTTAAGACGTGGTCGTTAAACTTCCAAATCCCTGTTTCACTCGGGCTACGTCGCACTGCTGACAAGTAACCACCAGGGACATTATTCTATATTAGCCGAAGAGTTTCCAAAGAAACGTGCCTAACTCGCTCCGGCTCGCCCGGGATCGAACTAGGGGCCCGGCGGTCCTGGGGCCCTCTCTCTCTAGTGAGGCCTGCTTCTTAACTACTTGACTACGAGATCAATAACCCAAATAGCAGCGTGTGGAGGACATAGGGTATGGAGAGAGACGAGCCAAGTCCATACGCGCTACACGTGAACTCTGCATGTGAAGGTGATAACCAGATAGGAAACGTGACACAGATAACCATCGAATCTCTTTGGGAACGCCGGCAAATGTTCTTCTTCAATGACGAACGTAAAATGAGGTTGTCAGACAAGTGAGGTAATGGCTACTCAGACAAATTATACGATACAAAACGTGTATGTCATACTTGCTCTTAAAATTTTGCAACATTTTTTATACACTTAGTAAGTATGTATGTACATTTATGCTTTCTGCAATCTAAAAATTTAATATTGTTCTTGCAAATACTCATAAAAAATTAATAAGCCGCTATATGTCAACCAGTATACATCGGCCCTATTCTCGGTCGAAAATGAAAGGTGTTATAGAAGCAATATTCGTATGGGTTAAAGAATTCATTTTTGATTGAAGTTTATTAGAATTATGGTAAGATAATCACCTTTATGAATATAGGATATTGTACCTACATATTCAAGTTATCTAGCTGTCATTAACCTTCAACAAGATCAAACTTATGAAGATTAACAGAAGCAAAGATTATAAATTTTACTGAAATACAAATGTTTATGCAAGTGCAGAAAATATTAAAAAAACGAGAAATCTGGGCTGTAATTAAATAACTTTAGATAACACTTTAACTGGACAAAATAATTACAGAAGTATTGCCTTACACTAACACGTTCTTTACTTCAGTTATCCTTTTATATGAAAAGAAATTGAAAACACAACGACTTACGTTTTCTGTAGTCTTTTTTTCTAACCTGTGTCTGCCTCTCTCTCTAACTCTAATGACCACTCACCAACATACGTTCAATATATTTAACCTTTTAACAGTCAGAACATTTCTAGAATAATGAAAGCACCTCTTGCAATAATCTTAATGTCAGCAGTTTGACCTGCCTTTTTGCAAAGTCCATCGAACTCAGAACGTCCCCTCTCGTGTTTCAGTTGTTGAACCTCATCTGCTATATATATATATATATATATATATATATATATATATATATATATATATATATATATATATATATATATATATATATATATGTATATATATATGTATGTATGTATGTATGAGAGAGAGAGAGAGAGAGAGAGAGAGAGAGAGAGAGAGAGAGAGAGAGAGAGAGAGAGAGAGAGAGAGCACATAAACATCTGTATTCTTGTATACAAAGGCAAAAGTTATAAGTTTTTCAGCACATCGCAAACGAGGAGAAAGAGACAAAAAATGATGGCCACTCACTTAACAAATATATAAAAAAGGTGGGGAAACGTTTAAACCGACTAAAATAACTAAAGGTCTCATGAGATCGTCAGCTGAGTAATGGAAACAAAGGTTTTTGCTTTGAGGTGGGTCTAGAATTTTTTCTCAGTATGTGAAACTTTAAGGCCCAGTTCGGTGTATCTTGAAGACTACGACCTTTATCTTTTATTCAGTGAATCCTTTATCGAATGATTAATCAATTTTTTGGCAAATTACATATTTATTCACCTTACCAAGTTACCAAGTAACATGAGCTAAAAACAAACCAATACCAATGCTGTTGCTTAATAATCACGTTGCTTGCATCATCCACACTACTTTTGCAATAAAAAAAATCCAGCAATATACTGTACTCAGGAAAGCCCCTCGAACAAAATGTGCTAGGTACCTGGAATGCAAATGAGATGTCGTAATTACCAAAGCTTTCTTTCTTAACGATTTTAATTACAGTGTATCATCAGCACGGCGCTCTGTTTTGATTCACTAAGGAATGTGAAGCGAAACATGAATTATATTTATTTCACCAAATTAGCATCCGTTTCTAAGACTTCTAAGTATTTCTATATAACCTGGGTAGGTAGACAAACAAACAACTGTTGCGTTTAAGTGGTAACTTCCAAATTTGCTTAGATCAATTCAAGGAACAAGGTATGTTAGCATTTAAAAGAACAGGATCTATTCAAAGTGTGTATGTGCACAGAACAACCCTACAAGATAGCGACACCCATTACAGAGAGATACCGAATAATACCTGGTAGGCGTTGGGAACCTTGGGGTGTTGCACAAGAAAGTATAATTATCCAAGCCTTAGGGCTACAACCAAGAGGATAACGGCTAAAACGTGACCTTTACCGTACCAATTACGTTGGTACATAATAAAAGTAGAGCATCTTAAAAGAGATGAAGTTGCGCTGTTATCAAGAGCGAAAACAAGGAGAGGAAAGGTAATTTTACGCCAATGGGCACTGGAATCTCAAAGCGTTCTGCCGCTATTACAGACAGAACTCCCAGTTATCGATATACATTTACTCAAAAAGAGAAAGACTCAGTTATAAGTAACACATACACGTACACATGGCAGTTCTCCTGACGTGGAAAGTATACTACCGCAATCCCCCACAAAAACTTCCAGACACATAGGAGGAGAAAAAACTAAACCACTTAGCTGGAAGAGCCTAAGGCTGGAAATATAAATGAGCGTGATTTTTTTTTTTTATCACGGAAGAGGTCGAGTATCGTTGTTTACAATGAGATTTTATTTTGGCAATGTTTTACACGCCATAACTGCCAAACTTATTAACAAAGCACTATCCCCTGTTACGTTTCTGCTGGCGTGGGCTATTTTCCAGTTTCGTTGGGTAACACATTTAGGATGTCATCCAGAGTTGAAAATCAAACTTAGCGATGAGAAAACTATACTAGAAAACAGGATCAGGAAATATTTTCATTTAACCGAACGTATGTCTACTTGAAATCATTCCCAATGAGAGCGAGGTCTAGCTTACTTTCTCTTGAAGCGTGAGAGGCTGACTTTCCCTCTTATTCGTATTTCGCTGTCACTCTCACTCTCACTTCCTCGTATTTTCCGGTGCTCTCACTTCATATTTACCTCCAGATGGAAATAATATTTCACAATGATTTTTGGGTTGTTTGTTTGTCAACAACAATACGTGGATTCATGTATAAAAAATTCTAACGAAACTCCTTAAAATAGCCAAGGACCAATTAATCGAATTTTGTTGTTAATTTGTCATTTTTGCGGAGGTTTGCATATTCATTTGTCTGACACCTCACAAACCGCTGTATGACAAAGTTTAACCCATTGTATGACATCAGTAATCTATTGAAATGGTGATCGTCTGCTGCAACGTGATGATGCAGGGTGATAATGACCTGTCGGTGACGATAACAAGTTACAGAGGGATAATGATAGTTTTACGATAACGATGATCAGTTATATTTTGATGACGATGATGACAATCATGTATTACGATAACGACTTATTGTATTGTGATGACAATATGCCAAGTGAGATCATACCGATTTGCTACACTGGGATAATGAACTATATAACATGATATTGAACTATATAACATTCTGTGCATGAGAAATTCTATTTCTGAAGGCCTGCTCTCCAATAAGTACTACTTTATAGCTTCAAGTGAACTCCCATGAAATATGGATCAGCGTGACAGTATTAGAAATGTCTCCTTGTTCATTTTCCAAACGCAGTCTTGCCATTATTGTCATTCCATTTCATGTTTCAGTATCTTCTTATGAGAAATGGTCTTAGTTTTCGATATGAAATTTCAATGTATCTCCATGGATATTGTTTTTGGCTTCAAGTCAATATTGTCTTCACTTCCATCTGTATGTTTTAACTGACAGCATATGCTAACGTTCAGACACCTGGCCGAGATGTCATTGTCCCCTTTCAAAAGTTATGTCATACTGTCTGATAAGATACTGAAAAACTACGATCCCAACTAATGATTTTTCAACCGTGTTTGGAGGAAGTCATGTCATGCATTACTAAAAATACTGCAGATATGAAGAATTCATCGCCATAAAACATATTTGCCTTCTAACAACATTCTTATCGAGCATTTACATAGCATGTATTATTGCGTGTATACTCTGATTCATATCAGTCAAAAAACATATAGAGGTACATGCAAACATACACACATCCGAGAGAGAGAGAGAGAGAGAGAGAGAGAGAGAGAGAGAGAGAGAGAGAGATATTCAACTAACAAACCGGCAACTTCCAAATGATCTCTTCAGTATTCGCACACAGGCACTACTCGCTCCAATATTCGCCCACCTCCAAAAGGACACGTAAATATCCAAAGAAACCAGACCTAACTACCGTCCACAGCAACCACACCCTCGGGTTACTGTGTAAAGCAGAAACACATTTTGAATTCAAGCTACTAATGGTCAAAGGGTCCCAGATTTTTATTTTATCTATTTTTTTTTTTTGTTTTTACCGATTTAGACAAACAAATTCATAGATATCCGTTCTTGAAATCAGGGATTTGAACTCAAAATGCATCTCTGAAGAAATGAGAGGAGTGTAACGAACATTGTCAGATATGTACACTATATATTAAAGAACAAAAAAAGAACCACATTACATTAGTACGTAAACATTGTCGATAAAAAGAACAAACTGGCAAAGGAAACCAGAAAAATCTTTTTAAGTAAACGAGAAAAGTAATGCAATTCCATCACTGATTAGGATGAGAATGTATCGCGATCCTGCCAAGGTTGCCTTCGGTAAATGAAATACTACTGATTTATGAAATGAAACGCTAATGATTTATACGCCTAATTATTATTAATTGGTCTTAACCTGACATAGGGCTTTAAAAATTACGTGTTTATTTTTTAAGATTCTCTCTCTCTCTCTCTCTCTCTCTCAAAACACACACACACTGTTTTCAAAAAACTGTTTGACAAGAATATACATATGTATTGATACTCTTATATCATATGAAAAATAAAGCAGCAATCGTTATAAGACTGAAACGAATAACTGACAAATAATAATATTGTGAACCCTTGCCGATGCCTGATTTTTTGCTGAGTAGTAATAGTAGTAGAGTATTTTCCACTCGTCTTTACCCTAAAAAACACAAGATACACTGCATAAATTCAGCTATACATCAATTACTGTTAGGAATATACATACACAGTGGAAAAAAGTAAACAAAAAATAATTTCAATTCCGTTTTCTTTTTTTTTTTTTTACATCCCACTCTAATTTTAAAATAACATTATCCTCTAATCTCATGATTCCTGCTTTTTTCATGTATTTCTCATATTACAAATTACCCCTAAAAATTCCAGGCTTGCCAAAGGCTGGTCTGGAGGACGGGGTTGGCCAGTCACTATACAGCGTTATAAATCTAGGGAAGTCAGTCCGTCTGTCTCCTGACCTTTAAATGTCATATAAATAAAATCGGAACACGATTTGCCGTGCAGAGTGGAATTTCAGCCATTGCATATGTTAATCCTACTTTCCCAGTGGTTTATCAAACGAACATATTAGACAATAAGATATTTTTCGAAGTGTGCGTTATGCAAACTATCAAAGATATCGAAATCCATTTCGGCGTTGTGACCATTTTCCTAACCATATCTTTAATTGTTACCGTAATTCTAAATAAAGTTGATATAAAAATTAATAGTCTCACTTTTGTTTTCCATCGTTCGCATTCCTCCGGTGTTCAATTAAAGCATGATTAACATACCTAGAGTCGTTTCTAGACCGGTCTTTCCATGAAATATACCGAGGCTACATTCTTACCGCAACGGAGTTGTCACTGAATTTCACTTTCATCTTGTAAAAAACCGAATGAATGACTGACGCCAAACATTCATCGGAAAATTGTCCGGATTAAAAAATATTAATTAATCTAGTCATTATTAATGAACTATTGACTTCCAACAACTGTCTGCATATGCTTCTGTTACTTGTAAGCTAATATTCATTTTAGTTTTCGGTTTAGCTCGAAGCTTCTTCTTAAGGTTCTCCAGTCAAAAAGTTCTACAAGTTATCCTTCCAGCAGCCGCTAGTTCTGACCTTCGCACAACAACAAAATAAACACATAAAAAGAGGCAAAGAAAAAGGACATAAGAGCTCATTGTCTTCAATGGGTATTTTATTGAGGCAAAATGTAACCGCAAGTTTTACAGGTGATCCCTATCCTTCGCCATCCTTTCGTCAACCTAATGGCAAGCATGACAGAGGAATTTACCCAGACACTTTGCAGCAAGCGAAACGAGATGAAGAAGGGCGTGGTGCGAGCCATTTTTTTTCCGAACAGCCGTCAGTGTAACAAGGTTAGTGAAGCCCAACTCGCAAGTCGACTATCACTCCCTCGATTACTAGTCATGGACTTTGGCAGTAGTAAAATTTTATTAGTATTGTAAAGAAGGAACTCCCATTCTGTTTTTTCTCCGACATTTTGTCTTCCGTGTTGCTTCATTGTCATCTAAGGTAAATCTTCACTATAAAGGAAAATACTGAAGTCACTATTCCCATTATTATGTTTTAGTCCCTTTTGACATTCACTGCTTTACTGACGTCATCCCAAGAATTCCCCGCCGGTGTACATAATGATTCGTTCCCTCCGAGTTCTTTGAAACTGGAGTAAAATTATGACCGAAATAAACTGAAACTACATTAAGTAAAATGCGTAACCTATCCCCTTGCGTGCCCTGGGTATGGACTTCATACAACTTTATGCATCATTAAACGTTGTGGCAAAGGGCTTCGGCTGGGATGAAGGTCATGCGGGAATGAAAATGTACATCTACGGTTGGATATTTTTACGTCTTAAGGGCCCGACAAGACATTAGCGGTCTCATTTCTTCATCGGGAAATATCCAGCGCGTCATTTGCAGCAAGAGATGAACCCTCCTGAGGTGAAGCGTTTTTACTGCAACATTCCAGACCACAGCCTCCAGCTACGAAGTTACTCTAATCACAGATGCTGAGAAGGAACATATCATAAGTACAATGTTAGTTATATACAGAAAGCAAAATCATGGTATGACATGAATCCAGTTTTGATGTGCTCTTGGTCCTGTTATTTGTGGAAAAAAACTCGAAATGTGTTATGCTTAATAGTTCTCACTGCGCATAATTTTCCATTGAGAACAAGAAACCTCTTTTATACCAGTCAATTATCAGTATTATAAATAAAAAGTGCAATGCTAGATTTAAGGTTAAAAATCACCTTTTAGTGAAATGACTCGTGTTCAACGACCCTGTAACAGAAAGATAAAATCAAAGACTACTATTTGCAAAGTTGAAGGATAAGCACTAGAGGTCCCATACTCACCAGATACGTCAGGTTATCGTGCTTGTGTTGGATGGCCTCAGAAAATTTCCTTTTCATGTTATTTACCATAACACGTGGGCTTGGCCGTGGGCTAGGGTGGGGGCTATGGTTAGGGCTGTGCTTGGGGGATAATTTAGGGCTTGGCGCAGGGCTCGGTGGAGATAAGCTATCTTCATGATTAACGTAAATGCCATCAATAGGTGGAGGGCTGAGGGTGTTAGGAGCCCCAGAATGAAGACTCTCAAAGGACGGGGGGCTGAGGGTATTGGATGCTCCTGTTCTTCTTGGGCGTTCAGCGCCCGTGACAGTTTTGTTAGCTGCCGCTAGGGCAGCTGCACCCGTCATTTTGACAGATAAAAATGCCAAAACAGAGCGAAAAGAAAGAAAAAACTAATAATCCATGGAAATTCCACAATCAATTAGCATTTTGCATCTCGACAGGCCATCTACGAACTTCTTCTACAGGAAAATGCACCAAACCAATTCACTGAAATGTAACTACAAGTTTTCCGAAAGGAAGAGTGCGATTTTTTCTTTGCCTTTCCGTTCTTCAAATTACACAAAAAAAAAAAAAAATTACAGGTGACTATTCACACAAGCGCACTATACACGATCCTTTGCTACTTATTAAACTGCTTGTAGTGGTCTTTCATCATTCTTCTTTAAACAGTCCATGAATTTCACTACAGCAAAAAGTGACGGCAAATATATCAAACCTGAGTTTCAGATTTCATTACACGCTCAAGTTCAAAGCTCTTCAAAGACCAAATGTAGTGCACCAACACTTTGTACTTTGCAATTGTACAATAAAGTCCTGTAACACAAGTTACACTTCAAATGTTTTTTTTTTGTCACTTGGAACAGTCCCTTAAAAAACAAAACATTTCCAGCACGGGTTTAATCAGCGCAGCAAACTCTTCTGGTACTCTCTTATATCTCAGGAATATATCCATCAGGCCCTCGTACTAGTACAAAGGTCCACAGACGAGGAATGTGTGTATATATATGCATCCTAACAGTGGATGTATATACTTTGCTCTGGTTCTATAGAGGTCGTGTGAAGGTGTGGTGGAACCACGGAGGAGTCCAGGGCCCAGGTAAGACGGCAGCAACCCCCCAACAGCAGGAGTTCCAAACAGCGTTGGCGCGGGTGAGCTCCTTTCAGAACGCTGGCAGAGACCCCGCCTGCTGACCTTCCTCCGCAAGGCGCCTCCCTCGTGCCTCTCTCTCTCTCTCTCTCTCTCTCTCTCTCTCTACACCCCTAACATCCCTCATCAATGCCCAGAGTACCAACCACGCCCTTGAGCTTATATATCCAGTAGTAATTAAACTTAAAATTAAAATAGACTGGTCAATAACAGAGTAGCCATCTGCGATGTCCCCGAAAACATCATCCTTGTTATTCATAAGAAGAACTGGAAAAGGCTGATCATTTTTAGCACAATTCCATACACCTTACCAAACTGTTCAAATAACAGTTAGCAGCAAAACATTAATATGCGATTGAATGATACCATCATAAAAAGAAGACGAAAAAATAATATATTCCATGCACTTTATCTTTGTGACAATGATGAGATGTCTACAGTTGAGACATATGTTCACAATATTTTTCAAAAATTTTTACATAATAATAATGAATAAAGGTAAATTTAAATACAAAATACAACTGAAAAACAGACATGCAGACTAACAAAGAGAGATTGACAGAGACAGAGTTTATTTCGTAACAACGATACCTGATGATCTCGGTGAAAACCAGATGAGAGAAAAAAAAAACTTGGCTTATGTTAAGTCTTCCATAAGTGATAGGCTCCTCAGAACCTCCCTCACTCGGTTAACCTTAACCTGACCTTAGCTAATCTGCACCAGCAGTGCACAGACGTCCTCTAACGTATACGAGGAGAGCTCATTCAGTTCTGTGCATAAACAATGCCGTCAGTAAGCGTTTATGGTGAAATACAACTACCCGTCAATATCAAGTGCGATGGCATGCACGCATACGAAGAATGTAATTAGCGCAGACCTTCTTTCTAGATCACTTTAGTCTCGCATCAGTGTATGGATAGAGGTAGGGCATTCGAACTAGCCATTCATTATAAAACTGACTCCATTCATGTCTATTCCACTGAGAAATCGATATTCATCTGGTAAGCAATGAGACCAAAACTTTTTGTTAAAATTTAAAATACGAGTCACATTCAAATAATAAAACCAGGATGTTATGGGTATTACATGAAGAGTCAACGGAGACCTCAGCATAAGTTCCACGCCAAAACAAAAGATGATCTGAGTAACACGTTTTGATTGGGGGTTACCTTTTGGTCCAGTGACATGGAAATTACAACTCTATCTGCCAAACGAGCAATCTGACATTTTTCGACTTCGTTCCCACAAGAGAAAAATGCAGCGTGCTGTAACTTCTCTCTCTCTCTCTCTCTCTCTCTCTCTCTCTCTCTCTCTCTCTCTCTCTCTCTCTCTCTCTACCGTTTTTTGTAAAGCAGAATAATCGAAGAGGAATCCTTCGACCATGGGCTATAACCCCTCCTTTCAACGTCTTTCTAGCTAAGGTACTTTTGCTACAGTAGCAGCGAATGTTTGAAAGGGCTAAGAGAAAACAGAATACATCAGAAAGTATAAAGTAAGCACCTTAGTCCCTTCACTGACCGTTAAGACCTATCTTTGCATGGTCTTTCTCTCCCAAGAACCCTAATTGAAACGACTAGCACTAAACAACATTTATCCTTTTAATCATGGAGGGGCAAAATTGATGTTGTCCTACAAGACAGAAAAGAGTGAAAGACGCAGATGCTAACATTACAACAGGATCTGCTGGAAAGGCGTCAGAGTTTTTCACAGCATGCTATTCCATCCCATGAAGTGAAAACAAACCGTTTCTTCTTTAAAAGAGGACCAACACATACATCAACACAGAAGATGGAAATTTGCTAAACATAAACTTTGGAATGTTTTGACGCGGGAAAATACTTTCTACAATTTCTTTTCTTCTGCAGATTCTGGAGTATTGTAAGATGTCGCGAACGAATATCCGATGCTTCATGTTCATCCAAGAAGCCTTTTTATGTATTTATTTATTTTTTTTTTTTTTGCGGAGAAGGAAGGAGACAAAGAAGATATGTAGGGCCTTGAATAGGAGAAACTTCACTTTCAGTCGTCTGACCATTCATTCAGAGGGCACAAAAAACAAGGAAATCCAGCGTTTACGAAATTACTACTTTTTTACGAAGTATGTAAAGTCTTAACAACGGCCTTACATCACGCTGAAGATTATGAAGTATTTCAGCAGTGTAAAATAGACTTAATCCTTTTTACAGTTTCATTTTTTATACAATAATGTTTACGTGATAAGGAACTTTTGAAATTTTCTTCAGTTCCACCTTACCGGACTTGTCATGGATCACTGTATCTCAACATGAATAACAAATTTTGAATTTGTCAACATGCTCGTCCTAGTTCATTTGGAAAAAAAATAATTTCTGCACGAAAAACGATATAAATAATTTCTGCACATTTTCACCCTGTCGTCCTTTTTGCAATTTAAATACCAGAGCCTAAAATCAATTCGAGTATAACAATGCCTCAACGCTTTAAACGTCAGACGGACAGACCATTAAATCTATCGAGATAAACATCCTATCCCACATTCGTCCCTCTTTTCTTATTCCTTTACGTTTTTGTCCCTCGGAAATTCGAATTTCATTACCGCTACTCGATCAGCCATTTTCCCTGAAAAAGGACCTCTTAACAAAAGCATCTGCTGCTGACACAGTATCTCGATTGTCCAGATCTCGACAATTACCATCCGCTCAAGCAGAGATAGAATCTTCGCGCAGGAAGAGCCTCCAGATCACAGATCAACAACTGGTCCCTAAAAGAAACACGCAAAAGATTTACTGGCGAAAAATCAGTTAACCCGTAGAAATCCTGTTCTCTCCTCAGGCATGAAGGTGCCTACCTAAATATGCAGCGTAAAAATTAAGAGTGTGCGTAAATATGTGCGTGCGTGCAAGCACGCTCTTGGACGTGGGTTCAAATGTATTTGCAGACTGAGACCAAGTTCTCTGGAATGGACAAGGTCCAGAAGCCCACATTAGGCCTACTATCCCCTTCAACTAGCCAAACATCTACCGAGTTATGCAATTAAATATGTAAGCGCATACACAAACTACAGTTCCCCCACGATCCGTCTACATACAAATCCTTGTTTTTAGGGCTACAAGCAAGATAGAACCGGTAATGTCCAAAAATTTTGGATTCGCATCCTAAGGTTGTCAGGTACTGCAGAATACCTGAAAAGTACAGTAGATGCATGTCTGTTATCAAATCTTGACAAGGAACATGGATTCAAATGTACGTCAGTTCTTGA
The DNA here is from genome assembly GCF_040412425.1 of Macrobrachium rosenbergii. Lineage (NCBI taxonomy): Eukaryota > Metazoa > Arthropoda > Malacostraca > Decapoda > Palaemonidae > Macrobrachium > Macrobrachium rosenbergii. Next base: position 30,939,679 of record NC_089745.1, on the reverse strand, counting down.
GTTGATGCAAGAAAATGAATGCGTTGTGGGCCCCAATTCTCCTCATAAGAGATGGTTAATGGGAGGACCACATATTTACAATTACGCGGTAAACTGAAATGAATAAAAAGTACATGTGATAAATTTTAGTAATAGAAATTTATGCTTAGCTCGCTTCGTTCTTGAGGGATATAATCAATACTGGATTATTTTTAATATACTATAAAATAGTAGGTCTTACTTCTATGAAAATTATGTACTGCAACTGTAATTTTTATATTTATGGTCAGCAGGTTTCTAATTTTCGAGATGGCACAACAATGTGAACAATGTGGTGATTCCTATCTGAATGAGTGGCGGGGAATGCAACCATATTCCTTGAAGTAAAGATTCAGTAAAGGTTCGTCATTTCTCACGTAAGGAGGCTGAAAGATTTTTTTAAAAACTTCATTATATTCTGCTGACTTAAGTTACAAGAACTATGGCAGCGGCTTCGAATATACATGATCCCCTATCTATAATTTATACGAAAAAATAAAAATAAAATTCTGACGGAAATTTTTAACGATACCTTTACATACACACACACATACATTTCTTACGAATGTAACAGTTCTATATATATATATATATATATATATATATATATATATATATATATATATATATATATATATATATATATATATATATATATATATATATATATATATATATAACATTACATACACAATTGTTCTGTGCATTGGTAGAATTACTAAAGGACCTCATTCAAACTGGATGGTATCTGATGGAGCATTTATTCAGAAAAAGTTACAAGTTACAAGTATCCGATACTTGATAATGTGGACTGTTTGTCCAAGAAAGCTTGTAACTTTTTCTGAATAAATACTCCATTAGATACCATCCAGTTTGAATGTATAAGATATATATATATATATATATATATATATATATATATATATATATATATATATATATATATATATAAAATAAATGAAAATAAATCGTTGCATTTTTGAAGAATGTCCGATACCTTACCCAACTTTAACTATGTTCAAAAGAAGGCTTAAATCCTGATTTTCTAACGCGACAGTGACGGCATCATTATATGTAATGTCTAGTCTCCACACAATCTGACTGATCGAGAGTCTGATACTGCAAGCTGGCGTCAACAGTGGTCAATGACGACACTGCATAATCTGAAGTTTCAGGTTACTCTGGTTATCGAATTTAGACTTTAAAGTACTGGAAGCTTGTCCAGCGTTCCAGAACCAAACACATAATTCTTCTCAGAAGAAGAAGCCTGACAAATTTACAAGTAAAAAAAAGATTTAGTTAAAACTGCAACTAAATGAGTACTTGACAACAAAAGAAAGAACAAGAAGACGAGGAGGGCGTAAACAACTAAAGCAGTTTTGAGTGTAAGTACTCAGGTAAAACTTGGTACAGAAAACGTGCTAAGCATCACACAAATTTAAAACTTGGAACTAATATGTAGAGAAGTCTCTGTAAGTTTCTAACAAAGAGTACCTGGATAAAGATTTCCAACCTTAAATTATATGCTTAGGAGAGTAAAACAATTGGTTGTAGGGCTATTAAGCATGAATGAATTGTATAGGTCTCCAAGATAGTTGCAAGGAATTACTGGAAAATTTAATGAGAACAATTAGTGGACCCCGCCGACAGTAGCGAATTTGATACAAGATAATGCAAGTTACTAATATCAGTAAAAAGATGGTGATACTCTCTCTCTCTCTCTCTCTCTCTCTCTCTCTCTCTCTCATCTCTCACACACACACACACACACACACACACACACACACACATATATATATATACATATACATATATATACTGTATGTCTCGTATAAATATAAAGGAATACAACCATACACACCTTTACTATGATACAAACCTAGACTGAAACAAAGTGTAAAGCCGGGGATGGAGTGACATAGTGGCCTTTTGAAAAGGTCAGAGCGCCATCATGTATGCATCATTGACACTCGTCCCCGGGACAAAACTGTATAAGAGATTCAAAGTCATAGACGTCTAAATGCAGCGACCATTCTGTTGATGACGTCAGACGCCATCACTGTGAGAGGCATTTTAGCTTCTGATGTACAAAGACATCTCTCTGTCTCTCGTTTGTAGGTTTTTTTTTTTAACGGAGAAAACACTTAGTCATTCTCCTTTTCTCTCTTTTTAATCAGGAACCCAAAAAATAGTGATTCGTGACCATTTTTTTTAAGGAATAAAAATAAACAAACTGTATTTTTCTCTCTTTGTTCCGAGTTCTTAAATTACAGTATATTAACTCGAAAGAAAGCTTCCTTTCTTCCCCCCATTTTCTCTCTGCCTCTATTTCCTTTATCTCTTAAGGGTCAAAGTAAGAAAAACAAAACAAAAATTATAAGCTCCAGCACAAAATATTCAAGCATTCGCTCGCCTGCCCATTAATGTCTTTGATAATTTCACCATATTGTTCGTAACATACCAAGATGAAAACCGGTATTTTTAACCGAAATCGAACAGGTAAATATGCGGTAATGAAACAGGTGTTAAAAGGTTATAAAATCTGCTTTCTTAGGGCATGCAACGCAAATTGCAGGCACGAAGCATGGACTGAAATGTATTGTCCGAAAATGCAGCTTTTATTAGTAGATTTTCAAAGTATCGTTACACCGGCTGAATAGTATTTAGACTTCCAGCTGAAGGTTTGATATAACTAAAAATGATGGAATAATCATATGATTTTGACAGTTTCTTGAATAACTCTAAACACGATTACAAAAGATCTCTGCGATTACGATATACTCAAAAATTAAAAAATGAATGCAAACAATGGTGAAGGATCTTGTCACGAAAAGCATTAGCAAATAAAATCAAATATAGAGGTACTACTGGAAGAACACATTTGTTTCTCTCGAGATTAGTTCATATGTTGCAGCATATCGAGGTCATATTAATTCTACTACTCTGCTGAACCTTTAACATTCTTCAGTGGCTTTGAATACTGTCACATGCAGAACGGCATTTTCTTTTCGCTTAGAATTTCAGTACAAAACCTCTCGACGCTAATTCTTGCTTATATACACGATCTGCACTCGTCCTTAATAGAATTCTTTGGCTATAAGGTCTATATTTCAATATATAGTTTAGCATTATAGGATAAAGTCACCCCTCATTTTACCGTGGTTTTCAATCATAATTTGTCATTAAGGGACCAGTCACCGACAGTATTTTGGCGGTTTTCTGTTCATAACCTGTCATTTTGATATCCAAAACCGACGCTGTTTCGACGTGAGTTTTTCATTAGTAATCTGTGAATTTGGGAAGCAAATCCGATCTTTTACCTGGGTTTTCAATCCGTAATTAGTCATTACGGTACGTATCACCAACCCAATTTTGATATAAGTATCAGTTTCCGTGCCTATTAATTATTAATTATATAAAGTTCATTAAAGTGACACAATATTTATCAACATAAAACAGCAAAGTGCCTCTGAATTTCTCCCTCCCTTTCCCTTCTCTGGTTTTCTTCTGCCCTTGCTTACAAACGGTCATCTGGGTATCCGCTACACTAGACTTTGGAAAATCGACCTTATCTAAAAAAAAATGGGGTTCCGTCAAAGCTGTAGATTACTTAGAAAAGTTTTCAATCGTTTAGTGATCCTCTGAACAAGTTTAGTCTTAAAACTTTGTCGATACTTTCGGCCATTTCTATAGATAGTCCATATATTCGCCCAAAGAACACCCTCTGGAAATGGAGACTCGACTAATCCAGTACACGTACTGCGCACCTCACTATTCAGTATGTTGTCAAAGCTAATAATAACTGATCTGTTTATTATATTTTTCACATCAAATCAAGTACTAGGATCACAAAGTTTAGTGTCATTTGGCTTACCGTGAATCATTCTTAATTATTCTATGTATGTATACGAATCTCTTATTGATCTATATGTTACTTTGCTTCTTGTTGTTCACATGTGGAGACTATTTTATTTTCTGGAAGCTCTCTTTACAAGTTAATGTCCTTTTAAGCTAGCTCTATGTGAAAAGTACTCATTTTGAATAATGACAGTACGGACTCTATTAACCTGCTTTAACATAAAAATGTGTGACTGTCATCAAAATATTTAATGATCCTGAACGACATTAACAAGTAAAAAAACTTCGGCGCAATCGAGTTTTCTGTACAGCCGCTACAGCGTATAATCAAGGCCACTGAAAATAGATCTGTCTTGCACTGGTTCTGGTATAATGCTGTATGAAACTTTAACCATTGTCCGGTGGTAGCTTATCCTATATCGTTGCCAGAAGCACGATTATGTCTAACTTTAACCTTATAAAATAAACACTACTGAGGCTAGAGGGCTGCAATTTGGTATGTCTGATGATTCGTTTTTAAGATCTGAGGACGGACAGAAAAAGTGCGGAAAGAAAAAAGTGCGGACGGACAGACAAAGCCGGCACAATAGTTCTCTTTTACAGAAAACTAAAAATTAAATGATTCCGTAGAATAAGAATGAAAAATTACAGACCAAAATAAATTCCACTGTGAATTCAAGTTTACAAAATATTGTATTATTCTGACGCATGTACCTGTGAAATTTTTGTTTATGAACTAAGCGTTATTTCATGAAAGGTTCACCTACTGACATTCTTCGGAAAATAACAGTGCAGAGAGAGAGAGAGAGAGAGAGAGAGAGAGAGAGAGAGAGAGAGAGAGAGAGAGAGAGTTGGGGGGGGGGCCGGTACAGGAGAGCGCAAAATCCGTTTCACAAGAAAGCTATACAAACTCTCAATCACATGGCATTCAACACTAAAATGGAAGCTATGTCATCTAGCCGACAGCCAGTCTGAAATCCGGTGAGTACCGGACACATTAAAATAAGTTCGTGATCGAGAGGCTGGACTCAGATGAGTAGTTGGCAATTCAGTGGAACGCGGTAGATCAGAACTAATAATTTACCACCAAGTGCAGATACGATGAGAAATGTATTCTCACAGAAAAACTTTAATAAATATCAGTCTTATATGAGGCCGTTAAAGTAAAACGGAGAAATATTAAACAAGATACCTTTAATTAAAAGAAAAATAATTCTAGGAAGAACGTAGACTTTTGCAAATGATATTGCGCACACTGTAGGCAGTACAAGGATGAAATATCCCTTTGGCTTCCACATGCGTTTACTTCTGCCGCCTAATTTTTAAGTTACGCTTGCCATTTTTCCAAATAGCTGGCTAATGTCTTAACTTTTCTCTAACTACCACCCTCATTTAAAAAAATTCCTGCAGGTCAGCCATAAGAATCAAGAAACTGGATCATGGTCTAGAGAAACGTATTATAAAAAAATTATAGCGCTAAAGTTCCGAAAGTTGAATATCAATATAAGTTCAATATCACAGGCCATGAACGTAGTCTTGTCATATTCCTAAAGGTTAAGCACGGATGTTACATCTTATTTTCAATTACAGTTGAAAAGAAATAAAAATGAATTTGATTTACAGCAAAAACTCACTCTAAGAACTAAACTCAGCATCCAGGAAACTGGAGAATGTACATGATGGAGAGGAATGACACAGAATGTATGGGAGGGTTGGGACGTTATGACTGAATCCCATCCAAAGTGTTTTGGGAAAGGAGAAACTCGTGCAAATGTATGTATGTATATACATACATATATATATAATATATATATATACGCACATACAAGTATACGTATATATACATACATACATACATATATATATTTATAAACATATACACACATATGTACATGTATATATACATATACACAAAGAAAGTAAAGCAATGGAGTGCAAGATCGTCCGAGCTCCTTCACTTTCCTCGTGAAAAAATAAATAGATACGTACATATGTATGTATGTATGTATGTATGTAAAATGATATAGTTTTTCACACATTTTATACGTGTTCTTTTCACGCCATTAAATATTTGGCCACAGATAACCTAACATGGAATTCACTTTACCTTGGATAACACATACACCCATAGTGAATTGTATATGATAAGTGCTCTTACCCTGATCGGGATTAGCACCATTGCTTTTTTGGGTTGTGCAGAACTTGAATTCGACACGAATTAGTACAGCAAAGTTGAAATCAATTTATAATCTGATGGCCGAGTGAATAAAGTCAATGTCACCCTATTCTAACAAAGAGGTATACAGTAGGTTCGCATCCTGGGAGGGTAGGAGCACTTATCGTAAGTAATTCCTTTTAGCCGTAAGCTGTTCCCGAGAAAAAAACTGGATTAGATATCAACAGATTATTCGTGGCTTTATATATATATATATATATATATATATATATATATATATATATATATATATATATATATATATATATATATATATATATATATATATATATACAGAGCATGCAGGAAGTACATTAGGCATCCTGATTTATTTATGCATCTGTAAAAATATGCAAGTTTCAAGGAAGACAAAATATCTATTAAACTCAGATATACGACTGAAACGCAGATTCATACAAAATACACTGACCCATTACATTCCAAATTTTGATTTGTCATTGTGCTAACTTCCGTGTACCAAACAAGGAATCAGAAAAGTGACCTTCATGGCTGGAACGTTTTTTTTATTTCGTGATTATACTTAGGTTACGTGCGGGTATCCTCATTCAAGTTTTCAAATAGATCATTATTACTACATTACCACTTTTCCTTTTACTATTATTATTATTATTATTATTATTATTATTATTATTATTATTATTATTATTATTATTATTATTATTATTATTATTATTACTACTACTTACTACACTACTATTACTACGAGAGAGAGAGAGAGAGAGAGAGAGAGAGAGAGAGAGAGAGAGAGAGAGAGAGAGAGAGAGAGAGAGAGAATGATAAATGCCCGAAGCTATAGCTACCTAAGATCCAAACTCAAATCTTCGATGGAAAAAGTTTCGCTCATCACTCCTCATTAATCAGAATACTGACAACGTTCTATACCCATGTGGAGAAGGATAAGTGACCGTAACAGAACATAAAAAAAATGAAGCCAAATAAACCAATGAATTCTGAATGGGCGTGGTCGCCCCACTGCTGACACTTGTGTCTATCAAATTGATAATGATAACGGTGTCGAGGATACCCTTGAGAAATGGCAGCAGTGAAGGGCACCGGATTCGGTTTGTGTCATCACAAACATTTCCTCTTATTGATAAACATTTCATCTCTTATCCGGGAACATTTGGCCGATGAAAGTCACGGATTCACCTTCATCCAATAACGGAATTCAGGTGAGGCAGCTAACTGACTGTAAATCGATGAAACGTAGACTAGACGTTATATCCGATAATGAAAGCACGACATCCAATCCTAAACGAATACCGCTCTCAAACACGAGTTTGGGAATTCTAGTGTATATTCGTGAAAATTTTTCGAAATATCTCGTCTTCCTTAAGTGCTAACATGAATTAAAGTTATCAGTGAACAGAAGGTTAAATCGTGAAAATCTAAGACTTCCATATATACGCCAGTTGGTTTTTGCTTTTTCTCGTTTCTTGAATACCTGAAACCCGCGAACTTGCAAGGTGTCACCGCCAACACCTCAAGGTTCAGCCATCTCGAGAGTATATATTCCAAACATCACTGGCCTCAACGTGGTTTAATATGAATTACCCATGTAATTATTTACGCGCCGCGGTTAACGTTTCTCTGAAAGGGACACACGCACTTAACATACCATTAACCTACAAATTTACAAATTCTGTCGACATAAAACTGCCATACACTTGAAAGTGAAGGGGAATCAAGATAAGGAGAAGACGGTGACAGCTTTTTTTCCTTTACTGACCCATATTATAGAACTTGTTCGGCGATCCTTTTGGACATGAAACTCCAATTGTTGAGAAACAGCAGGAAGATAAGCAAAACTTAAGATGAATAAGAACTTTCATGTCTCCATTTTGTCTGGCTCTTGATATGAATCACATTGTGATACATATTCCTATGTAAATTCCACCCGATTTGCATGAACTTGTTTCTTAAATATAATATCGTTCAAATACATGGCATCTTTAACCACTGAATTAATTGTTAGTTGACTGGCGATACCAAATATTTGTGTAGAACCGTAAAATCCTTTAAAATGTATGTATATATATATATATATATATATATATATATATATATATATATATATATATATATATATATATATATATATAGAGAGAGAGAGAGAGAGAGAGAGAGAGAGAGAGAGAGAGAAATTTATATATATATATATATATATATATATATATATATATATATATATATATATATATATATATATATTATTATATATATATATATATATATATATATATATATATATATATATATATATATATATATATATATATATATATATATATATATATATATATATATATATATATATATATATATATATATATATATATATATATATATATATCCAGATTATGGATAATCGTTCTCAAGTGAGAAAGAAAAGTTTACAAAAACTTAAGTTGGTACACTGTTGTGAACAGTCTTGGAGTATCGTAGATATATATCGTTTTTGCCTTCAAGGGAAGACACAAAGCAAAATAAGTTAAGATGTTTCATAATTTCAAACTCAAGTCCCAAAAATGCTGTTCTTTATCTATATGAAAATTGTAAAAATCCAATAAATGTATAAATCTAATCATTGTATTGCCAAACACCCTAGGAAAATAACTCTTATTTAGATGAAAATAACAGTCCAAAATTACTAACTGATAATGGGTTTGCCAAAACCTGCAGAAATCTTTTTATAGAAAAAAAACAGACATATAAGTTATCTCAAATTCTATTCATCAGAACAACAGGGCAGAGGGCTCACTGGATAGGTTAAAAATAATCCTTTCTTAGCTACCAGTCATATAATGATCATTCATTTGGATCATAGCTGATGGCAGTAACAGATACAACACCCTTTGAACACGTTATGCACAAAAATAAAATATTTGATGAATGCATAATACCGAAGCATTCAGGATGACCTTTTGTCATTTACAAGCAAAGTTCTATGATGAATTTTATTACGAATTGTGGTTTAACAAAATCAGGAAGAATTGCCCGATATGTTTCTCTCTATGGTCATAATAAAATAAACAGAATTATATATATTTAAATTTTACAATAATTTAAAACCCACTATTTTCATGGCAGGTGATGTCGCATTAGTTTTAATAGTACAGGGGGACTTACATTTACTTCTTTGGAACTTAGTTGATTCAAAAGTTGAACATTATCGCAATCATTTTCATTCTTGACTTTAATCTATGAATAACAAATTATGACATGGTAATTCCAGGAAGTACTTGTCCATTTTCTTTTGACCACCTTCATGCACATGCATAATTTCGTGATATTTCACAACACTTCGTAATTTTTCAAATAAACTAAACAAATTCAAATGAGAGTTGTCCACATTATCTTTAAAATTGTATGTTTCACAGATAAAAAGATATATCACCGTAAAATTTGGCAAAAATAAGGGACGATACTATGCATCCATTTGAATAAAATGCAGATATTCAAATTTTATCATAATCAATGAACAAAACCTGTCTATATCACCCTCTCCCTGACATCCGATTCCTAAACTTAACCAATATGCTTAATTAATATTTATAAGTCGATTCCGAAACCTCTGACAAACGGATTGCATAGGCAGAGCGAGTTATCACACATGGAATCATCTTGTTTAAACCTTTGGCCAAGGGTAGGTAGTCGCATACCCTTCTGGCCCAAAACATCTGGTGTCTGCAGTGTGACATTTTCACTGTGACATTTTCTCTAATTAACATGGCCCCAAAACTTGGTTACTTTTATATTTTAATTTCCTCTTTTAAAATCAAGAATGTCTATTAACTCTCTCGCTCTCTTTCTCTCTCTCTCTCTCTCTCTCTCTCTCTGTAATTAAACCAAAAGATAACATTTAAAAGAAAAACTGGATATAACAAGACAAGGGGAACTGTTTAGTGGTATTATTTAATACATAAATGAAAAGAAAATGGAACGCGTCAAAACAAACTGCGAAAAAACTGGAATTGGAAATCTAATCTGAATTAAATTTTTCCCAAACGCTCCCTGCCTAACGACAAAATATCAAAAACTACACATTTTTATACCAGTGATTCCTATTAGTCTATGAAAATATTGAGAGAGAGAGAGAGAGAGAGAGAGAGAGAGAGAGAGAGAGAGAGAGAGAGAGAGAGAGAGAGCTTATATACGAGGATCAAACTTGACAAAAAATAAAAAAAATGGAAACTGAACCCGTCCAGTTCAATTACTGAAAGTACAAGAACGAATGATAAGATCGAACTCTCGAGTTCATCAAGGTTACATTCACACTAGCTAACCTAACCATCAGGTAACCTTGAAATTGCGCTCAACGAACAGAAAGTGGAGTAAGCGGATATGGTAGCACATCTTGGAAGGCGGATACTCATTTGTTCATTCTGAAGAATCTAAGGTTTGCTGAAGTTTCAGCTGAAAAACTGTGTGACGGTACTACGGGCCAGTTGCTTCATACGGGTAGCTTGTAAGTTTTAATAAATTTACAAGATACTTAACATACCAACACATATGCGTTGCAGAAGAAGATGTTTGCAAATTAGTTTATTAACATATTTATATATTAATGAGCTATATATATATATTAATGAGCTATTATATATATATATATATATATATATATATATATATATATATATATATATATATATATATATATATATATATATATATATATATAAGGTGGTACAAAGGTTAGCGTAGGTTAAAGAATGGATCAGTGTTCTGAGATGGTCTGGTCATGTTGAAGGAATGGATGTAAATAAAATGGTGAAAAGTATGTACAATTCAGAACTGTTAGGAGGGACTTAATTAAAAAGAAAGGACTAGAAAAGCCTGGCTACATAGCAACAGACTCGGAAAGGAAAGGCGTTAATATGAAGGCTACATGTGAGTGCGAACAAGAATTAGGTGATTGCGCAATGTATGTGAAAGGGTTCAGCACGCTGCTGATGAATCCTTAGGAACACACACACACACACACACACACACACACACACACACACATATATATATATATATATATATATATATATATATATATATATATATATATATATATATATATACACACACACACAAAACGTAATCTGCTTTCATGTCTGTAAAACTGTAACTGCCAATAAAGAAGTAGCCTTAAAACCTTGTCATTTACAAAATTGAAGGTTCCCCTCTACAACAGTTTTTGCACAAGAGACACGTAGTAAATGCTAAGCCGCTCTCACGACAGGCACTGTTTTAGGTACTATACTGGAATTCAAGATGGAAGCTTTGTGTCCATGCCCTCTTCCCCTAAAGCTACAGACTCTCGAATTCCCTCCTTTCCTTTGTATCTTAACATTAAAATAATTTTCCTTAAAATGAGATAAAAAAATCTGTGGGCTTCCTCGCCATTTCCATATGTTCCAGTTGCAAAATCAGTTAGTCCTCCTGTTGAAACAGTAACCGGTTTTTCATGGAAAACATAACATCAATAACTTGTGCATAGGCAATGAAAATAAATCTGGACAGGAATTAATACAATCATAAAAAATTCAATAATCCTTCATCAGATAACAAGTGCGTCAGCCTTATGGTCAAAAACATAGTAGGTGATAGGAAAATCGCCTGAAACAATGAATACAGAAAGAGTAATAAGTCATTATCATTATAAATAACAAAGGAGACGATACTCTTCCATGTAAAACACGAGCACACTCTTGTTCCTAACTGACGCACCTATGTGACAAGACATTCCCAAGAATTCCCATAAGGCCGATATGCGAGAGTATAATGTAGTGCAGAAGCGGATGGGGGATGTGGTTGGAATATCCTCGGGCACTTACTCAAATCTTTATTTCTGTATATTTTACTGATATTTTAGAACAATTCTAAATAAGAAATTTCAAACATTTATACATCTCTTCACTCAGATCTTGGACAAACGTAAAACTAATGTTTAATAGTAAGTGAATTGCTTCCCTTTTAAACAATGAGACATTTTCATTAACTTGAAAGGGATTTTTTTTTCAAACGAACAAAGGTGCAAGATGTGATGAACTAAGTTAATTTTTTTTTTTTTTCAGAAAAATTATTACCTATTCTCCATTCGTCTCATTCACCTAACGTTTGTTTGCCGAAAAAACTTAAAACTATCTTCATTGTGAACGTTTTTTTGAAATTTCATTAAAACTTAGAGAGAGAGAGAGAGAGAGAGAGAGAGAGAGAGAGAGTTCAATTATGAATTAGGCAAACACCGCGTCTTCAAAGTAAATATCACCATGCAACAGAACTTGCTAAAAAATATCCACTTGGAAACAAAAAAGGAAATTTTTACCGGATTTCTGTGACCATGAATAACAAAGATGTTACAGAAGTATTTGAAATGTATATCTCTTTTTATTTTTCATAACAGGAGGGAGTAACCCTGAATTCGAAACCATAAATATGGAACAAACTGATACGACACCGGAACATGTAAAAAAATACCAGGACAAAGTTAAAACACAATAAGACCAAAATTCTCAAAATAACATAAAACACAAGAAGATAAAGATTATTCCAAAGTTAATACCCCCCAAAATATAAAAAAAAAAATATAAGAGCAAAGTGCTAAATCATAAAATAGATAAAACGAAACACAGCTGAAACACATACAATAGATATCAGAATAAAGTTAAAACAAAAAATTATATAAAAACACTATCGGGCCAATTTCACATCGCCTATATTGAAAAAACAGAAAGCAAATATATCCTTGCATTTTAAACGTTTAAATCTGAATGCATTACAAAAGTAACAGAAAAACTAAAAAGAGAAAACCAACGCACAAGCAATATAAGTTTAAAGAAAAAGAGACAATTTAATGCTCAGGTACATCCTCGTGAAGGGAGGCATCCTGATACAAGGGATTATGACATCCACTTGGTTCTTATCGGTGGCATGCACAACACTTGCAAGCGCTAGATAACTCCCCCTTCTCTCTCTCTCTCTCTCTCTCTCTCTCTCTCTCTCTCTCTCTCTCTCTCTCTCTCTCTTCTCTCTCAAGTGTATCAACCTCGTTTTGGATTTTGCGACTTTTTCAAGGAAACATTGACGAAAGTCTGAACCGGCATTATTTCTTTGTAAATTTCTTTTCATGTTACTGTCTTCAGTGTTGTTGAATTTACTGACAAATAAAAATAATACGTCAGGTAACCTTAAGTGGTCTGCAGGCAGCTGGTCATATCTCTCTTTCAGGATGGGCCAAACTAAACCATGACATACCCTTGTGCACTTTAATCCCTCTTACGATATAAAGTTTCTGAGCTGCATGAGCGGAGAGTAAGGTTTTCGTGGTCTGAATAGAGCCTTTTTGTGCCACCAACCAAAATGCAGGCTCCAACTCCTTCACGGTTGGCAAAGCCTTCATAAAAGTAAGCACATAAAAGGCCTATGTACAATATATCCATAGAACAGGAATATGTTCATATTCGCAGTTATCTAAAAACACTGGTAATACTACTTTAGCTGTATGCGATTATCATGTTTAAACAACACACACTCACATAATCACATAAATTACACAATGCACAAAAGAAAATCTTCCTTATTGTCATTTATCATTACCACCATCAGCATTATTATCATAAGACACTAACAACGTGTACCTTCACGTTACGTTAAGTTGGCACTCTCGAAAGCCATCGTCTCAAAGCTTAATAAAACACCAATATTAAGCAGTTTCTTTGTTCATTTTTACTGAGCATACAAGTAGAGGAAGAGAGGAGGGAATACAGAGGAGAATGGAAAGAGAAAAGCTATGAGGATTTTAAGAGGAAGGGAGAAAGAGAGGAAGGACTCTGAGAAATATGAGAAGGCGCCAGTACTGGAAAGGATGATGACATGGAAAACTGACAGTGAGACGAAAAAGAAACAAAATAAGTCTAGGAGGAGGAGGAGAGACAAGGAAAACTGACAATGAGACGAAGAAGAAACAAAAAAAAAGTCTAGGAGGAGGAGAGGAGACAAGGAAAACTGACAGTGAGACAAGAAGAAACAAAAAAAGTCTAGGAGGAGGAGGGGAGACAAGAAAACTGAAACAAAAAAAAAAAAGTCTAGGAGGAGGAGGGGAGACAGGAAAACTGCCAATGAGACGAAGAAGAAAAAAAAAGTCTAGGAGGAGGAGGGGAGACAGGGAAAACTGACAATGAGACGAAGAAGAAAAAAAAAGTCTAGGAGAAGGAGGGGAGACAGGGAAAACTGACAATGAGACGAAGAAAAAAAAAGTCTAGGAGAAGGAGGGGAGACAGGGAAAACTGACAATGAGACGAAGAAGAAACAAAAAAGTCTAGGAGGAGGAGGGGAGACAAGGAAACCTGACAATGAGACGAAGAAGAAACAAAAAAGTCTAGGAGGAGGAGGGAAGACAGGGAAAACTGACAATGAGACGAAGAAGAAACAAAAAAGTCTAGGAGGAGGAGGGGAGACAGGGAAAACTGACAATGAGACGAAAGAACAAAAAGTCTAGAAACAAAAACTCAATGAGGAGGAGGAGGGAGGGGAGACAGGGAAAACTGACAATGAGACGAAGAAGAAACAAAAAGTCTAGGAAGGAGGGGAGACAAGGAAACAAAAAAAAAAAAAGTCTAGGAGGAGGAGGGAAGACAGGGAAACTGACAATGAGACGAAGAAGAAACAAAAAGTCTAGGAGGAGGAGGGGAGACAGGAAAACTGACAATGAGACGAAGAAGAAACAAAAAGTCTAGGAGGAGGAGGGGGAGACAAACAAAAAGTCTAGGAGGAGGAGGGGAGACAGGAAACTGAATGAGACGAAGAAGAAAAAAAAGTCTAGGAGGAGGGGGACAGGGAAAACTGACAATGAGACGAAGAAGAAACAAAAAGTCTAGGAGGAGGAGGGGAGACAGGAAAACTGACAATGAGACGAAGAAGAAACAAAAAGTCTAGGAGGAGGAGGGAGACAGGAAAACTGACAATGAGACGAAGAAAAAAAAAGTCTAGGAGGAGGAGGGGAGACAGGGAAAACTGACAATGAGACGAAGAAGAAACAAAAAAGTCTAGGAGGAGGAGGGGAGACAGGGAAAACTGACAATGAGACGAAGAAGAAACAAAAAAGTCTAGGAGGAGGAGGGGAGACAGGGATAACTGACAATGAGACAAAGAAGAAACAAAAAAGTCTAGGAGGAGGAGGGGAGACAGGGAAAACTGACAATGAGACAAAGAAGAAACAAAAAGTCTAGGAGGAGGAGGGGAGACAAGGAAAACTGACAGTGAGACAAGAAGAAACAAAAAGTCTAGGAGGAGGAGGGGAGACAGGAAAACTGACAATGAGACGAAGAAGAAAAAAAAAGTCTAGGAGGAGGGGAGACAGGAAACTGACAATGAGACAAAGAAGAAAGAAAAAGTCTAGGAGGAGGAGGAGGAGACAGGGAAACTGACAATGAGACGAAGAAGAAACAAAAAAGTCTAGGAGGAGGAGGGGAGACAGGGAAAACTGACAATGAGACAAAGAAGAAACAAAAAAGTCTAGGAGGAGGAGGGGAGACAGGGAAAACTGACAATGAGACGAAGAAGAAACAAAAAGAGTCTAGGAGGAGGAGGAGGAGGGGAGACAGGAAAAACTCACAATGAGACGAAGAAACAAAAAAAAAAAGTCTAGGAGGAAGAAGGGAGACCGGGATAAATCACAATGAAACGAAGAAGAAACAAAAAAGTCTAAGAGGGGGAGGAGGAGGAGGGGAAAAAGAAAATAGAAGGAAGACTGTGAACGAGGCAAGGCAGTTAAAGGGAGGATGAGAAGGAAGATTGAGAAGATGATGAGGAGGAGGAGGGGGAGAAGCAGAAAGGAGAAGGTACGCAAGGGAGGGTGGTGTATGAAAAAACAAGGAAAATATATCATCTACACTTGTGTAGGGAACGCAAGGCCAAGCGCTGCTCCCGTCAACCCCCAAAACAAGTCTTTATGGCTGTATGAGTATCAACAATGTTTGTTCCTACGACGGCTAACGGGCCGGATGACATTGGGCATGGCCCATGCCATGTTCGCAAATATACGCTTCTGTCTTCTGTCTTCCTGACCAGTGCAGTTCATTTTTATTGCCTTGTTACGACCTTTAACATGCAACGTATTGCGGAAGGGAGATTTTGCGTTTCCTGATTACGCTCTCTCTCTCTCTCTCTCTCTCTCTCTCTCTCTCTCTCTCTCTCTCTATATATATATATATATATATAATATATATATATATATATGTGTATGTGTATATAATGTATATATATAAATATGTATATGTATATATATATATTTATATATATATATATAAAACTTTACATAAAAAAAATATTTATATATTATAAACACACACTTATATGTGGCCTCGTGAGCCTGAACAGCGGTCTTCAGATGAGTAAGTGTTTTTACTTATTTTTCTTTCTGTTCCATTGTTTCAGCTTCACATAATTAATTCATTCTGCCGCGAGAGGCTGCTTAAAGAACACCTCTTCTTTTATACGCTCATTCTCTTTTCATCTGCGGAGTTTCAAAGAAATGAATAGTGCACTTTGCATGCAGTGAAAGTGCTTTAGAATTACTCCTTTTCTTTAGTTCAACTCTTTAAAAAAGGCTTCTTATTTAACACAAGTCAACCATTATTTCCTCGCTGCACAGCGCAAATTTAAGCCTATTCAAAACCAGATTTTAAAACAATGAAGAATGAGCCGTGAAGTTTACATGACAAGCAATGAAAACACCTTCATCAATGGAAATTCAGAAGTACGAATGAAGTGTTTGTTCGTCCTTAGTAAAATACGATGAAAAAATAAGGTTAAGTCCGAAAGATAAATGACCAGTATATGTTAGGCCATATCCAAGAAGAAGAAATAAAAGTAATGAACACTGAACGATGTCTCTCAAACAATAACATTTAAGGAAGGGACGATATATTATAACAAATGGAAATATGAACAAACAGAAATTTAATATATAGACACCGGCGCAACATATGAGAATAAAATGTAGTTACTAAAACCTAGACAAGATCTCGTTACTAAGATAGGATGTTTGTGGCTCTGACTCGAAAATCACGGTTAATCTATACAAAACACATACAAACATACACACACACGTGTATAAATATATATATATATATATATATATATATATATATATATATATATATATATATATATATATATATATATATATATATATATATATTGCATACACGTGTGTATATGCATATTATATATATATATATATATATATATATATATATATATACATATATATATATGTTTTGTTATATATATATATATATATATATATATATATATATATATATATATATATATATATATATATATATATATATACTGCCTATACAGAGAGAGAGAGAGAGAGAGAGAGAGAGAGAGAGAGAAATACACCAATGTAGATAAAGATTCCTCGTTCAATCATCGCAAGTAGTACGAGGAGGGAAATTTCATTATTATCATTCAAATGAAAACAGGCATCTTTACGTTCACACCTTCTTTAGGAAGAGAAGACACGCAGACAATGCTATTGTTCACAGTATCACTGAACCTGACACCTTTTACGCCCTGCCCACCCCACCCTCTCTCTCTCTCTCTCTCTCTCTCTCTCTCTCTCTCTCTCTCTCTCTCTCTCTCTCTGGTTTTAAACAATGGGAGAGGTGAGATGGCGAGCACAATTTTACGTAACAGGGGCAGTCGATTTCTCTTCAGAAAATATCGTGAATTCCGAAATTCGGAAATAAAACTGTGCGTTTGTATACAATTTATGTAAGGTGCTTGGGTGGATTATTATTCAGTTTTATATGTAATAAATGCGATTTCATAGCCTAGACTGCATCACCAATCCTATCCTGAGAAATCCACTGTACTGATTATCGGGAGACTGTAAATTTAAGTAATTCAGCTGCACTTACTGATAAAATATTCAAAAAGTTCTTATTGGGATAACCTACCTCTAACTTCCTTGTTAAAATTAACATTACATGTTATATATTTCCCACATTATCAAGAAAACTAACGCATAACAGAATCTTACCTTGATCAGTGGATGAAAGTTATCCAGAGATCAATATTTGCACTGATCATCTTCCATAAACATCATCATGGAATATGGAAAAAAAGGCCTCGAATATTTTTTGCTCAAACTCAGGAGTAAAAAAAAACATACTTGGGGGGAAATGAATATGGTCATAAAAAATTAAAAATTAACCGGATGCATTGACTTATTCATTACACTGCCAAAATACATTGTTTCTAACAATGCCTGATCAATATTCAAAACACTTTCATTGTCCCTCCGGTATTATCTTTTTTATACGACTGTATCTTCAACTTGTGTCAGGCCACTTTCGGCTCCAATAAGGTTGACTCTTTTGTCCCTAGGCAGGTGTGCCTTCTTCTCACGGCTATGGCCACTCCACTCCCCCGCAAATGGGTTTTCTCATGTCAGCTGACCTTGAGCTTCCTCTTTTATGCTCGAGGTTACCCTCCAGTAAGATTTCTTGTAATTAAAAGCAAAATGCCTAGGAATTTCACAAACGTGAGACTCGGAACAATACATTTGCATATTATTACGAACATTTGTCAACGACATCAGCACCGAAAATGCCTTAGATTAAAAAGACTTTTTTTCTACAATTAGGTGCATGTGATTAAAAAGACTTTTTTTCTACAATTAGGTGCATGTAATGTGAAAATACCAAAAAGTTAAAGTAGGTATCTTTTTACTTCTAAAAACCATTAAACCAAAACGTGCATGTAAGAAGTGAACAAAGATACTTTCAAAATTAAGGTGGTTTTGCTTAGCACACACACACACACTCACACACACACACACACACACACACACACACACACACACATCATCGTTCATTTATATATACATAAATACCATCAAATATATAAATAAAATATATATATATATATATATATTATATAATAAGTGAACAAAAATACTATATATATATATATAATATATATATATATATAAATATGGTTTTGCTTATATATATATACATATATATACACATATATATATATATATATATATATATATATATATATATATATATATATATATATATATATATATATATATATATATATATATATATATATAAATATATTCAAAATGTACTATTGTAAACACGCTCAAAAGTTTCGTCCGATAGTGGACCTCTTGGAGCGTTTATTAAGGAAAGGAAAGGTTTGACATTTTGTATGCCCAAGAAAGGTTTTCATGTGGACATACTGCCTCACCGAATATTTTCTTAATTTTTAATCGTTTAACTTTTATATTTTGTTACCGTAATATGATTTTAGTTTAAACTACTAACTTTTGGTAACGATCTTCGATATGTTTTAAGACTTTAGGCCTTTCTTGGGTACACATCGTCAAATCTTTTCTTAACATACGCCCCAAGAAAAGGTTCATTGAAGGACGAAACTGTTGAGCACTTTTTAACATTATAAATTTTTCATTTTCCCTATGTGGAATACAAAAAAATAAACACACACACACATACATACATACATACATACATACATACATACATACATACATATATATATATATATATATATATATATATATATATATATATATATATATATATATATATATCTCGCAATTTAATATGGGTTTGTGTTCTCACTAATACATATAAAAAGGATCTCACATTAAGCTTGGGAATCACTGATTTCATCAATCACAAGTTTGCAAAAAAATAATAACTTTTCCAAAGGTAAGACAAAAGTTAAACTTGAAAGTGCAAATTTATCAAATGTAGTAATCTTAAATAACAAAGCTACAAAGACAAGTTAACGGCTCTTCTAAAATCAAATTCACAAAATATTCTTAAAACACAAAAAACTTAAAAAGTTTACAGGTTATATGAACCAATGGTTAAGAACAACAATTTACAATATGTTATTATCCCTTTCGAAAATATCTTCCTCTATTATCCACAGGAACGATTTGACGCAAAGAAATTACAACAGCTTGAAGTGAAAGGAAGTAAAGGTTCGTCTCCTGAAATAACGGAAGGAAGTCGGAGGGAACATAAATTTGAATCACGTCCAGCAAGGACAACGACATCCACGTAAAGTCACGTTTAATTCAATTCGTGAATAGATTAAAAGTTTTTCCTTATATTCAGAAAGATTAATCTTATTGAGAAATAGCCTTTGTTAGACACGAATGAGAGAGAGAGAGAGAGAGAGAGAGAGAGAGAGAGAGAGAGAGAGAGAGAGAGAGAGAGAGAGAGAGAGAGAGAGGAGTATTTAAATTTGCTGATGCATTTACAACTGGGATATAAATTTTACAGTGCTTTGAGTAAAATTTTGATACATAGCCTTTGGTGGTTAAGAAAAGATGAGAGACTGGTGCATTTACAATTTGTATGGAAATTCTACCTTGTCTGAGACTTTAATGTTATTGGAAGATAATATTTGTTGGAAGAGAGAGAGAGAGAGAGAGAGAGAGAGAGAGAGAGAGAGAGAGAGAGAGAGAGAGAGAGTTTTCCACAGTGCATGGAGCAATTACACTGATATAATTTCTACTTGCGGGGACTCACGCCCTTTCGTAAGAGTGATCGTAATGACTACGTGGCTGCCTTTTCGCACACTTGTTGGACTCAAAATTTATGTGGGCTTAACACCTAGTTTATCTCTTCGTTTTACCAGACAGAAGCGACATGTAACGTGACGTACATTTCCACCTTAAAAATCTACGAAGTCAGTATTAAAGCTGAAAATATGGTGATTCACGGAGTAATGCTCAACAGTCTGTTTTTCCACGTGAAGTCTGAACGTAGCAGTTTATGATACGATTTTAGACCTGTCAAAAGATACGAAAGCCTTCGAGGAATAGAGTAGTCCCAGCTGCCAACTAAAAATAAAGGTAATCTATTCTAAACGTATTTTCTCTATCGAAGGAGAGAGAAAATGAAATACTCGGAGACAAAAGAAGAGTATGTAAATACTGTATATACTCTACTTGTGGTTTTTTGATGACTAAACTCAAGGCTTTAGGATAATATCATTTATCGCTAAAATAATAGTACATTCCGAAATATTCTGATCAACTGATAATCAGACCGGCGCGGTGTTACAATACTTAAGTCCCTTCGCTTATCATGAACCTGACAATGGAAAAGCTTTTTAGATAAAAGAAAGAAATTCAACCCCCTATAAAGAGGAATGCCATATCAATATGAGTCTACTTTACAAACATAAAGAAAAGGAATCAAAGTGTAGTACGACTCGCTATACACAACACACACACACACACACACACACACACACACACACATATATATATATATATATATATATATATATATATATATATATATATATGACTATCACATCACCGTGATTCATATACAATCAGAAAGCTACAAACGTCCTTTAATAATCAATATAAATAATATATTTTCATATATATTTACCGAGGGAATTTTTTAAGTTGATAATAAGTCCACCGTCCCGTGGGATATATATGGCCGATTTCGCTATATATATATATATATATATATCAACTTAAAAATTCCCCTTAATATATATATATATATATATATATATATATATATATATATATATATATATATATATATATATATACTCTGTGGGTGACTGGCTGAACTGCAGTCCTGTATAACAGATATCATGTTTTTGAAGAAGAAGAATAATATGAGAGAATGTACTCGAAGAATTCCGTTATGAAATCAAGTCATGAGAAATGTAAATTCTGTTTCATTAGTTATATAACAGGCACAATTATGATAATCTAGGAAGTCGAAAGACAACGAAATTCGGTGCTTCTTTCCGGATCACGAACGAAACCGTTGAGGCACGAATTATGAGGTTACGGGAGACACGACAACCTGCTGGCGAATGGAAATGACAGATAGCCACTACTTTGAATGTCTTACTTTTTCACACAAATTCAGTGATGCATTGTGTAGAAGAAATTTAGAAAAAAAAATTAGGGGAATGTATTTTGTATAAATTTACTCGTAAATTTTCTAACTGTGAATTGTTTTCTGCGGTTAGATGTGATTTGGGACTGGCAGATGCTTTTCTGACTTCCTTCTGTTTTCTTGATTAAATTCCCCGTTTCTTTCCAATATTTAATATGTTCAGTTCTGCCTTCTGAATGCTGGTTGACTTCACTGAAATTATTTGTAATATCTCTCAATACAAGAGGATTACATAAATAATGAGTTTATATCTATTATTATTGTTATTATTATTGGAGGTAGTAGTAGTAGTAGTAGTAGTAGTAGTAGTAGTAGTAGTAGTAGTAGTAGTAGTAGTAATAGTTTACAATAAATAATATCAAAACAATTCCCTCATCAATGCTCTCCCTAAATCGAATCTAAACTCTTGGGGAAGTGATAACCATGGTGAAAGGGATCCTACGAGAAATGGGATACGCTGCACAAAATAAAACAACCAATAAGAACAACATATAAAAAGAAATATATGCGAGAGACTCCAGAACTAATTACTTTCCTCCTACTCAGGCGAAGAGCGTAGCAGTACATTAGGCTTACATAAAACTCTTCGTCATTGTACCCTTATTCACGATGAAGAAATGGGCTTCCGATAACCTTGTATATACGAAGGAAGAAGTGAAAGATTACCAAGTAATCATTTTTTATTTCTGCGTTTTTCCCATGGCCTCTCTGTCATGAGAGAGAGAGAGAGAGAGAGAGAGAGAGAGAGAGAATCATGTGATTTACTTATTCATTCAACTGACAGTATGCAACTTATCTAAAGATTGGTATATTGAAAAAACCGTTTATTAGAGAGATGACATGCATTTTAAAACCTCATCTTAACGACTGGAAGCACTGCATGTAAAGAATGATACAAGAATAAAACATTATTATTATTATTATTATTATTATTAGAGAGAGAGAGAGAGAGAGAGAGAGAGAGAGAGAGAGAGAGAGAGAGAGAGAGACTTTCTTTATTTAATACCTTTGTTATGCCGGCAGGAGGTAAAACATTTAAAAACTGACATAATCACTGAATTGCATCATTAAATGTGTTCATCGAACGCTAAACGTCAAAATGACAGACCGCGCGACGTGACGAAGTGATAGTTCTTGCACCTAATAGCCTGTATAAAACACGGGCGAGTTTAATCAACCAGAGAGCCAGCTGCACGTGCGAGAATCCCATCTGGGACGACCACCCGCTAATGAGCGGCATTAAGAAGTGTGACAAGCATTCGGCCTGAAAGCTGCATATGCGAGCTGAATTTCTTTTACATATAATTTTCCACTCATCCCTCTATTACAAGGGATTATGCAGTGAAGGTGAATGAAATGCAGAACTATAACTCATATACAAACAGAATATAAATATATTCATCTATTATTTTTTCTTTACGTGATCGTTCACCTTATGTCAATCACATTTAATCCGTAACTTCCTCCTGAATTCACGAAACATAAAATTTCCAGTTCCACAAAAGACCAACAATACTTGTAAGAAAACATTCTTCGGAGATATAAAAATAGTGTTTTCGTACACTAACAAAATATAAAGACACCATGAGAAACAACACACAAAACTGCACCCGAACCTCAAGAAACCCGCATGACACCTTGAACTTAATTAAAAGCAAATCCAAGGCAAACATTGCCACTCAACCTGAATCTTGACTCATTCACAAAAACGTCAAGCTTCGGGTCCTTGGCATTTGGCGGTGGCCAGTCACCCCTGCCTCCTTTCCTTCCAAGAAGCTAACTGGTTTTCAGAAGGACTTTTCCATTCCATTTTGATTTTTTTTTTTTTTTTTTGACAGAGAGGGAGAGGCGGGGGACAGGGCACTTTTCTAATATTATTACCATCGGTTTTTTTTTCCATTCACATTATTGACAAGGTTTGGGGCTTGAGCAAATTCCCTACACAGACTGCTTTTCAAAATTCTCTCTCTCTCTCTCTCTCTCTCTCTCTCTCTCTCTCTCTCTCTCTCTCTCTCTCTCTCTCTCTCTCTCTCTCGTCAATTAACACAATACATTTCGATACAATCTCATTTAATTGTCATTTCAAAATGAACCCTTTTTCAACATAGAAAAAGGACAATGAGAACTTCCATAACTAGCATAACAGTATTCAACACCATCGCTTTACGCATTTCGACCTACTAAGAAAATTATACCTTTTTACTAATCAACGCAAAGAAAACAGGTCAATTGCACAAAAATAATTTAATTTATAGTCGAGAGGGTGAAAGGCTTCCAGTGCCAGTCAACTGCTGCATTACAAATATGGTTCGTTAAGCCCCTAAAGAAACTACATAATATATTAGGTACCAGTTTTGCAACCCTTGTATACTGACTATGATAAAACGCACTATTCCTTTCTTTCGGAAGATACATGTTTTCTGATCTGTACCTAATGTATTTGATTTCGTCTTTACAGTTTTACCTTAAGGAATATTATATTTATGAATGCATGCACTTTTGTATAAATAAATATACATACATATATGTTATGTATATATATATACATATATATAATGTATATATACATATAATATGTATAATATATACATATGTACTTATTTATATATATATATATATAAGTTACATATGTATAATATATATATATATATATATAAATATATATATATATATATATATATATATATATATATATATATATATATAGAGAGAGAGAGAGAGAGAGAGAGAGAGAGAGAGAGAGAGAGAGAGAGAGAGAGAGAGAGAGAGAGAGAGAGAGAATTCACGAGCTACCACACGAAATAGTGTGCTTCATGGACAGCGTGTTTATGGGTGGAAGACTAACCACATAGGAGACGAAAGGCAAGATTATCTTTTAAGTATCATTAGGTGAGGGATCCGCTGTTTTATGTTGTCAGTTTTTGGTCTGAAATCAGGAAGGTTTGCGATCTGCTCGGCTACATGATTACAAACACATGCACAAGTATTTACTCTCTCTCTCTCTCTCTCTCTCTCTCATATATATATATATATATATATATATATATATATATATATATATATATATATATATATGTGTGTGTGTGTGTGTGTGTGTGTGTGTGTGTGTATATATATATATATATAATCATATATAATATATATATATATATGTGAACGTGATGAATAACTGATAAAATATGGAACGATAAATATCCAGAAGGAAATGGAAACACTGGAGTGCTGCGAGGTCTTTCGACGCAGACTTTAAGTTAGCAAAGGACCTAGCGTCGAAAGGCCTCTCAGCACTGGGTGTTTCCAGGCCTTCAGCAGACTTTATTAAATTTATATATCATATATCGCATATATATATATATATATATATTTATATATATATATATATATATATGTATATATATATATATATATATATATATATATATATATATATATATATATATATATATATTCAGGATTTAATACTGAGTATAGGGGCGGGGGTTTGCTTTAAGTTTTATGGCTGAGTATGCCAGGATTTTGTTTTTGAGAGCTCTTTTTTCTATTATTTTCTTGGGAAGGGGACTTATTTCTTTACTGTTTTATATAAAGGTCATGTTTATTGGTTTTTGTTTTGTGTGGGTGCGCGGTACTTTGCCTCGATTTCACAGCTTGGAAGAAACAAATTAGGCCTGTTTCCGAAAAATTCACTGTACTTCCCTTTACTGAGGCAATGCTAGAAACCTGAATTCAAGTGACTTGCTGAAAATGCCAAATGCCACTGTTAAATCAACAGAAAGTGTAGAAAGAACTTAAAAAGTAAAGAGTTGAAAAGAGGTACCAGAGAGTAATGAGGTGGTTTGGTCATGTGGAAAGAATGGACGACGATAGTTTCATGAAAAGAGCAGGCCTATAAGAATTCGGAAATGTAAGCTTTACAGTTAGGAATCGACAGCTTTGTGATGACGGGGAATATGCTGGCACGTCTGCACGCAGAAAGAATGAAAAAATTAACTAGGTAACATATAAAACATTAACTAAAAAAATTTTATTTCAAAATTACAAATGAAAAACTGAATTACGTAACATAAAACATTAACTCAAAATAATTTAATTTCAAAATTCCTCACAAAGAAAGGCAATAAATTAATCTATACCCAGACTTGCCATGGCAGACAAGAGCGAGAAATCGAACAAAGCGAATATTGAGCATCTTTCCAAAGCAGAGGACGGGTTGTGGACTGGTTATGTTGGGGAGGTTACGATTTCGGGGTCCTGCAGGAATCGTATCGTGACTGGCAAGTCCTGACTGCGAAGAGCGTTGGACCGCACACGTAGATTCTGTGTATGCTTGTGCGTTTATTTACTGGCGTCGCAACAACATAAACAATCCGCTTCGAAAACGTCCTAAAAAAACCCCCGTGATTATGAAATTTTTAACCAAAACTAAAGTAAAAGTGATTACTACAGAACCTTCTAGTAAGAATCTTCCATAAAAAAAAAATCCAGTATAGAAACCATTCACTGGGTATTCGCCAGGTTATAGGAATAGCAGAAATCTTTCGGTTTATGAATATATTTGCAGGGTCGGTCTTAGTTTGGATGTTGAGATAATAACCGTATTCTCCTCCTGCTTAATTTCCACATTTATCTCTGTGATGTCATTTCCAGTTTCAGAGGAAATCATCTGTATACAACGCCTTACCTTGTTCTTTGCCGTCAGCACATTCGGTTCACAAAAGACTAAATCATGGCATGGAAAACGAACCAGTTTCATTAATGCTCTCCTCCCAAAAGCAAAAATAAATCATGGCATGGAAAACGAACCAATATCATAAATGCTCTCCGCCCAAAAGCAAATTTTTTGTGAGCCCACCATTAATCATACAAGTCCCTTTTTTCTGGCGGGGGGAGGGGAGGGGAAGGGTTGCTCAAGAGGTAAAACCCGACCAAAAATTAAAACCAGCGCTGCAGTTTTCATACACCAGTGACTGCAGTTTGCAATCGCCTATAGTTAATTAAGAAATAACGACAGAAATTTGCCGACCTTTACCTTTCAAAGAGGAAAGGAAAAAGGTGGAAAGATCAAAGTGAAAATTTTCTCTGAAACATTCCTGGGTAAGTAAAATTCAACTTTTTGCAAAGTGCGAGCACCGACAAATTTCTTTTCTTTAACTGTAGACGTCACTACTCCGATCGAAAACAGAGGTGGAAGAGAAAAAATATGGACTTTAATGCATCATAAGTAACAGAATAGAGAGTCTAATGGGAATTTTGACGTTTATGAGCGGTTTAATTGGGAATATTTCAAGTCTTTTTTTATGGTACACACTTAGCTTGGATCTGACACCATAATCTAGACAGACCGCCATGAAATTATATAATATATGATGTTTCGAATTTTGTCAGCGACTACTTTGAAGCTCCATTTTTGTAAACGTTGTAGGTGGAGTTTGTGTTCTTAATGCTAATATATTAATATCATGCTCCAAACTGCCCTTGGCACTGCACCCTTACAAAATAAAAATATAATCTGACAACTCGTGTAACCTTAATAGAATAAAAACTAACAAGTCTAGGCACTGGATTTCTGTCTTGCTCAAAATTATGCATACTGATACCTCTCAACACAAACATGTCAAATCAGAAAAGTAATCGTCCATACTACTTCATTCCTTTCCACTTTCATTTTATAACCAGTATACCTACAGTTCATCTACAGGCCATCGCTTTCTTTTACGTTTGTTCTGCAATATCTACGAGAAACTAGATTGGGACACTCGACATTCTCGGCCCCTCTAATAACCCAAAACAAAATGGCCCGCTCAATGATGGTGCATTTTCAGCTCATTTCCGACTTCCTTCTACATTTAAGGCGAACTGTAAGAAGTTCGCACCACTAACTATGGAGCGTTTCATTTCCCATCGTGGCCCAGTGCTACAGGCTTCGTAAAAATTTAGATCACACACACACGTATTTATACATATGTGTGTGTAAGGGATGTGTGTGTGTGTGTGTGTGTGCGCGTGTAAGGGATGTGTGTGTGTGTTTGCGTGTATTTTCGACATGTTACACCTACAAAAGTAAGAAAAGGGATTGCGTCGACATATAACATGAATTATAAGGGCTCTTTTGCGAGATGTTTCATTTTGCAAAGGCTTTAATTTTTCTTTATTTCTAGACTTAGAACGAATCAAATGACCAGCCGTAGCCCTCATGTAATTCCAAATATCGCAGTATTCGCAGAACAGGGGTGTTGCAAACAAGTGTTCATTTGTAAGTATTAAAATGACGGTAATTTCTAGACATGCAAATTTTATCAATTCCCTACGATGACTAGGTGGGTCTGTCGGTCCCATCAGGTATACATTAGCGGAGGCTGGATAATAATAATATAATAATAATAATAATAATAATAATAATAATAATAACCACGAACGACACCAGCTTCGTTGTTCTATTTCTCTAATTACCTCGGCAATGATCATCTCTGCTGCCAAGCCCGTATATGGTACAAAACAATCAATAAGCTTACTGAACTCATAGAGTAATGAAGACTTCTATTTACGGCTACTTTTCAGTTCACCCTTTTTACCACATTTCTGTGGTAATAGAAGAACTCTGTGGCATCCCTGAACCAATATTCCTTCACCCTACCCTAGCAAGAGTAAGAAAATATGTCATCCAGGCCGTCTTGTAATTAATAATCCAAGAAGGGATTACATCTGGTTCCAGCGGGGAGGGCAGATACTAATGCCTAACAATAAATTACGCCCTAGCAAATAATGAAGTACATGATCACAAACACTGAAAAATACCCACGTCACGTGAGATGCCGCTGCATTTTCCGTAAATTTGATATCAGTGTCAATACCATCTTAGATCCTTCCGGTTAACCTACATGCATTTTTTAACTGATATGAATAAAGAACTAAAACACAATATGAAGAAATGCGATTACGCCTTTCTATGATTTTTTTTATGTCACAACAGATGCTTTCAATTCCTCAGTGGATGAATGTATGGGAAATTGAAAACGACCAACACGCAGACAAGTACATAATAAAGTAATGATGATACCGGCATTGTTAACTGTAAACTAAAAAATTAAACTATTCTTACAATTAGACAAATGCAAAGTAGCATAAAACATATGGAGATAATGTTAAAAATGAAAAAAATCTAATTATCCTAATTACTAGCGAGCTATAATTTCCTTACACTGGCGGAGAGAGAGAGAGAGAGAGAGAGAGAGAGAGAGAGAGAGAGAGAGAGAGAGAGAGAGATTCTTGTGCTTTTGTAATGGAGAAAAAAACCAAAAGAGCTATAATTAAAGGTCAACAGCCAATTACCAGTGCCAACAGAGTAACAACTTCCACAGACCATTATTGCTAATTTTCTTACTATTTCTTCCTTCCGGGCATATTTCAAACCTCAAAGCCACTGGCTCCTACCATACGATCTTTGCGACACAGCTTGCAGAGAGAGAGAGAGAGAGAGAGAGAGAGAGAGAGAGAGAGAGAGAGAGAGAGAGAGAGAGAGAGAGAGAGAGAGAGAGAGTCAGGCATTGCACAATTATCTGAAATGTTTTTCTTGTCTTGAAATGGATGACTGATTCTTTCATAAAGCTGTCGTTACTGCATCAAAGTTCATATACATCACCTACTTTTAAAAGGAACTGCTAACAACAACATTTTTTGGCAAGGTCATTATCACCAGTGTGTTTCGTAATGTAAGGTGCCCAAAAAATCTGGACCCACAAATGGAATCTCTTATTTTTTTCCTTCTCTCTCTCTCTCTAGACTTTTTTTTTAGGGGGGTGGGGGATATCTTGCTGCATACATGACACCCCAAAAAGAGAATATAAAAGTTACAACACCTGTAGTTATGTTAAGGTGGCCTCGTGTCAGCACAGACTCTTGCCTTATGATCACGTTAATATTACTCTTACAAATATTAAAGATGAATTGAATACTTCCTTCAGCACATATAAACTAAGTAGTTTACAGACGATTCATTTACACTTTTAAATACTTTTTGTTAAGTACGGATATCAGTAGACAACATACTTAAAGTGCACAGTACTCTAAAACACGTACATTTCAACGAGTGCACTTAATTAGAAAACACACAATCAATGAAGGAACGCCAGATAGGCAAGCAATCAAAAAGAGAAGAAAAGATTTCAAAAAGGAAAGTCTTTCTAATCTATCCTTCATTGGTGGCGAATCTTGAAATGCAGCTTAAAAGGAGAAATCAAATTTCTGATGTCACAGCGATAAACCCTATTGAATTCGAAGGCTTTATTACGGAAAAAAATCATTATCCTTACCGTGGCAAATACGAGGTCATGTGAACAATTCACCCAATAATGGTCTCTCCCAACTTACCTGTGAAAAAATAAATTAAAAATTAGTAGAGAAGAAGTGAATGAAAAGAAAATCATTCATAAAATTATATTTCAATATGCCATTATATCACTAATGCAAAAATGGAAGCATCCAAATACATACACAATTAAAATAAAAATCTGTCTTTCCAATAACAGTAGAAATGATTTCCAGCTTAAATGTTGCAACAGCCAAAACCGTAAGCATTTATTTGTTGCACAACATAATCAAAGGATAATTCTAACTGAAATTTTTTGGGATGAAACTGCAATTTTATATGAATATATATATATATATATATATATATATATATATATATATATATATATATATATATACACATACAATATATATATATATATATATATATATATATATATATATATATATATATGTATATATATATTTTATATATATCTGATCTAAATAATGTCTGGTAAGACCAAAACAGCATATGTTTACATAAGCGTGACATAAAAAAAGGCTAGTATTGTCTCTTGTAGTTATTGTATACAACGCAGACTAAGCTAACATCTACACAAAACCACAACCATAATAGCTGTCCTATTATGGTTAATAACTATGTTATTAACGGGAAAATGGAAGCATCCAAATATATAACAATTAAAATAAAAATCTTCAATCGTTGCAATTCTGGTTGAAATTATTTTCTACTTAAATGTTATATAAGTTAAAGGATAGCCTTCACTAAAACGGAAAATCTAATCACAATTTTTGTAAAGAAAACTATACATACTCGTATATATGACCTGACCTAAATAATAAGGTCTGGTTAACCCAAAACAGCTTATGGTTACATAAGTTAAACATGCAAAAAAGGTGAGAGTGTGTCCCTCATAGTTATTGTATAAAACGACGTCGAAGAAAATATCTATACAAAACCACAACCGTGATTGTTACCCTTTAACCAGTGGCCGACTCTTAAAACCTAAAATGTCATTTTTTACTAAAGAGCTACCTTACATAAAATACAAATAGAAAATTGCAATTATAGGACTACGCGACTGAAAGCAACTGACGCCATTAATATAATATCCGTCCACTGAAACGCTGATTCATTTTGCGTTCATT
This sequence comes from Macrobrachium rosenbergii, assembly GCF_040412425.1. NCBI lineage: Eukaryota > Metazoa > Arthropoda > Malacostraca > Decapoda > Palaemonidae > Macrobrachium > Macrobrachium rosenbergii. The sequence goes on along the minus strand of NC_089745.1, from coordinate 30,908,119 downwards.
CTCCTGTACAAAAATAGTTAATGCGACCACAAAAAGTTTTGGATAAAATTATGATTATTAGTCGTAAAGCTGGATGTGCTGCACATTCGCTCATTTAACATTGTAGTTACTGAAATTATCTTGTCTCCCCCTTGATTTATGAAAACAGACCAGAGTTGCTGGAAGGCCTCGAAACTGGGCTTAAAATCACATTGATCAAAGTAATGACTGAAATAAAAAAAAAAAAATTACCTGCTGGTTTATTCATTTACCTGCAAAAAACTAATGTCACGTTGTCTTTAGTCATGACCACTGAGATCTGCTAATGATTTTATAACCTATGCGGTCACAAATATTCAACAAGCAGATTCAGCGATATTGCTCACAGTCACACAATTGTAACAATGAAGAAGAAGAGGTAAACGAGTAAATAACCTCAAAAATAAGATAACTATGCGCATCATACTTAACGTCAAAACAGCAACGGTAAATTATCAACAACATGGTAAGATATCATTAGTCACAACAAAAGAATATCGTCACCGGCAACGCCGGGCGAAAAATAATGGTGTCATGACTTGCTAGAAAAACGTAGTAACATTAGCAACCTCAATTAACATGAGTCTTAGTGACGCCTACCTGACAGTTAACAAGATACGGTATGGTTAGGGAGTATCGCAGATACCGGTTTACTAATGTCAAAACTTTGAGATGCTATTCTTTTGGGTTAAGCATTAATAATTTAACTTTCTTTGTTGAATAATTTACTAATTTGTTTTCTTATCTCTCTACTTTACGCCTATACTGACCTCTGAATTTCTCTAACACTCACGTTGCGCCATGCCAGAATTAACCTTTTAGAAATTATCGTTAATGGTGGTGGTTGTACATCACACAATAAAAAAATTCCCCGTGTAATCCATCAAAGTGCACATAAAAAAGCTTGGTGTTTTATGAAATGGAAAGGGCAAGGCAAGGTAATTTCGAAAGGTTCATTTCTCTCAGCCTGGGTAGTGCACTTACACAAGATCATTTATTGCTAACCACAAAAGTTTAACGAGACGCAGGTCAAAAATAAAATAAAAAATTAAATAACTGAAATCCATTCAGAGGTCTCATAAACCTAGTAGTATTTAAACTGTGGAACAAGGGAGCAAGTCCCCAGACTTGATATGATGCAAACTCGTTATAAACATCAGATATAACAAACACTTTTAAAATAACCAGTTATCAAAATATCTACTGTAAACGGTTTCATAAAATGCCCTATCAGCAACGTCTGCAGACTCTTTCACGGGGAGAAAACCTTTCTAATTACTTCGAGGTTTCAATTTTTCGAAAAAAACTTGTCTTCATGGAAACGGAAAATATTGCTACACCTATTCTGACGCATGTTTGTTTCATATGACATCTTGCTACAGCAAAGAAATGTGTTATTTCTGAGATGAAAACTAACTTCTTTCATATAATCTCTCTCTCTCTCTCACACACACACACACACACACACACAACACACACACACACACACAGACCACCCATTTCTCTTACAACCTCCCGTAACTTATTCTCCCATACAATTACGGTCATTAATTACATCGTTAAACCCTACACAGCGACAGAAAACATTACACATCCAAAAGGTCGCGATATAAAAAAAAAGCAACATAAACAGAGCATTTACATGAAGACGACCCATTTATATGTAAATTCCAAAAGGAGGGGTAAAAAATGGAAGTTGTAAATTCTGAGACTGAGCCCTCTGTAAGTGAACCTGAGCCCCATTAGCTGGCACCTCTATTCATTAATTTCTTGTGGGGGAGAGCAGTAGGGTTGAGACTGAAGTTGTTGAGACACCGAGAAGCAAATCAAGTAATTGTACATAATCTGAAATTAGAGCTTAAAGGTTACAATGCTTCAGTGTTTCTGCAAACATAACCGTTATAGTATGAAATCCTTGATGCATGGTTTATTATTTATGTCATTTATTTAGAACATCTAACTATTTCTCACTACTATATGATATTAAAAAAACAGGAAAAAAAACATTAGTTCAGGAGACTTTTTTTAATTGCAAGAGTTCAAGCACGCGTTGTAACGTATATACAGTATGAGTTTTACTCGTTTATCTATTTTACTGTTAGCACTAAACTGCAGCCCTAGTTAACTTAAATTTGGGATTTCGCTACCGAATTCAGTGCACGTAATAAAACCTCTTGAAACCAGAAGATGAAAAGTAAATAAATATTAAATGAATAAAATCATAAGTCTTGTAAGCTAAGAAGAGAAACATTTTTCTTTTTTCGAGAGTGCAAACGTTCCACTCGTACCCAAAGATGTCTTGCTAACGAGACGGGAAACTTTTCCTGGTCGCAGTTAGATTAAAATCTTACTTTCTGAACTTGGCCAGAATTTTCCTACCTCAAGTTAAATCAGCTGCCCCTCATAACTTCAAAGAACACAGTTTTCTTCATGTTTTAGGTTTTTAAAAAATTTTTAAATGGTAGTAACTTTACGAAAAACTAAACCAAATTCTTTAAATTGTTTTTTTATTGCTTTTCTAATAACAGTTATTTACTAAAACAAATGTAAATTATTCTAACATTTTTTAATTCATATTTTCATAATTATGATTTACTGAAGTAGAGAAAACCTTTCAGCACATTCTTTTACTTTGTTTCAACTTTCAAAGATGATGACTTACAAAATACAGAAAAATTCTTTTCGGTATGTTTTATATTAACCATTAAAATTATAATTAAACGGAACAAAGAGAAACCATTTATTACAAAAGAAACAAATTCTTCCAAAATAAAGATGAATTCCATATCATTATAGTTCATGTAAGGGCACTTAAAAGAGGCGCACGATCAAAAGACTCCTCTTCAAGACAAGGTAACACCTGTTATACGTCAATTATAAAACTATACAAAAGTTAAAGAAAAGAGGAAATTTATCCTTTAACAGCAAAATTACTGTTATTATTACTATTCAGAAAAACAAATGCATGTGACACGAAAGAGGAAAACTTAATTTTCAGAAAAATTATTATTATCATTATTATTATTATTATTATTATTATTATTATTATTATTATTATTATTATTATTATTATTATTTTGCAATTGGCAAAAACTTAATCAGGTAAGACGAAAATTAGAAAAATCTTTTTCAGCAAAATTATTATTATTATTATTATTATTATTATTATTATTATTATTATTATTATTATTATTCAATGAAAATGCTAGATTCAGGAGCTTTCAGCGTCCATACACCATTGTACTGTATAAGTACAACTGTAAGTTGCAGATATTTATTTTTATGTAACCTTTTTTCAATTTCCGAAATTACAAGACAGGTGTTACATACCCGACGTTTTCCCAGGTGTTACATACCCGACGTTTTCCCACGGAGGAAAACCGGTCGAACTGGGCCACAATTATTTTATATCAGGTTTTTATTAGCCGCTACCTTTGAGGCCGGCGGACATGGACGACCTCGTTCTCTTGTTTATTGATTTACATGTCATTCAGACATGAACATCCTCTCGCATGTGTAGAGAGAGAGAGAGAGAGAGAGAGAGAGAGAGAGAGAGAGAGAGAGAGAGAGAGAGAGAGAGGGCACATATCAGTTCACACTGGAGGTTAGCTAAGTAAAAATAATTGATTCAAATATCAAAGGATTCATCAAGCAGACTTCTACATAAAATGTTAAAGCTATATTTTCAAGCAGCCTTTGCCAAGAACCCCGCAGAAATGCAAATAACTCAATAGAAGTTTCCAAGTCACTAGATTTATGCTTCAGTCTACGATCGCATGTCTTCATCCGTCATTCACGAGCTATAAAACAGATCGTAATCGATCATTATTTAATCAAAGTAATTGATCGCAAGCACAATAAAATTATCGGCTCTCTTCCAGTTTGACCTTTTGAGAAATTCAGTTTTGTATTCCTTTTTTTCCCTCTAAATGACATGGAAGGACCAAACTCTCTGTCTCTCTGACCAAAAACTAAATCTTTTAGTTTCTCTGTAGGTTAGCAAAGAAAATTTCTCTTGCCTTATCTCCATCTCAGGTCAAAGTACAATCTCTCTCTCTCTCCTTTTCAGTATCTCAAGTTAAAGTTAGTAATTCTCTTCTAATCTCTATCTCAAGTTAAAATACAATTCTCTCTCTCTCTCTCTCTCTCTCTCTCTCTCTCTCTCTCTCTCTCTCTCTCTCTCTCAGTAATTTTTTATAATGCTTCAGCGCCCTCGAGAGTATTCTGCAAAATAAATTGTTCGACTGAGATATTCATGTACTACGCACTCATTTTTTTTTTTAATCATTAGCGTCGTTTTTGCGATGTTCCCCGTGGCTTTTAATAGGGTGTAATTCAACTTGATTAGAAGTGCTCATCAAATTTCTTTTTCCTTTGCTTTTATGTTGTTTATATAAGGCAATTACTTCAGTTTTTTATCACAGAATAATCCTGAAGGAATTTGGAACACTGAAATAGGAAGGAAATGAAAATGGCAATTGCAAAACGGGAGAAAAACTGATCATTACCTTTGGATATTTCTTCACTTGGCTCTCAGAGTTTCATGAATGAATAATTTCATACAAATTATTTAAACACTTTTCATTTCCGTAATTGTGTCGGAGCTGAGAAAGGTATGAATGCTTATAACAAAGCCCGACTGGACAGGAAAAGAGACGGTCTACACCTATCAGAGAATAATAAGAAGGCTGGGAATAAAACTCGGCCGTTTCACTGAATGCTAAGTTACCAGTTCTCAAATTTCTTCCCCAGTTGTTCGGTTCGGTGACCGGTTTATTCTGTCTACTGCCAAACTTTGGAATTCTTATATTTTGTATTCCTTGATCCCTATAATCTCCTGGGGCCCTGCCCTCGCACCCTTAAAAAATGCTACACAGAATACACTTGAGTTGTTGTCAAAGTAAAATCAGTCTACGGAATGAATCTGAAGAACTACCTTCTAGCCGTGAAAAAAATTGACACCTTTACATTTTCACTAAAATTTAATAATTTCATCAGTTCATCAGAGGTTTGCACTTGGTGAGTAAATAAATGTTTCTACAAAATTATCCACACATTTTTTTGGACCATATATTAAGAAGTCATAAGGACACATTAAATGAGTAAATTGAA
>NC_089745.1:30857989-30897989 GCF_040412425.1 Macrobrachium rosenbergii | reverse complement strand
TCTCTCTCCACACACGCACACGCACACACACACGCATAAAGGAGTGCGCTCGCGTGCGGCGCTTGTTTCCCGGAAATGGTGCGGGCTGGTGAGTTACAGCACTTTAGCAACTGGAATGCTGTTCTTGTGGTTGGTGGTCAGAAAAAGTAACTTCAGCACATTACTTCGGAATAAGCATACCTACCGGAATAGTGGTGTTAATCCCAATCTTGCAACAAGAAAATGGTCAAATGGTGTGATGAATCTGAAGTGTAATGTAAAAAAGGAACGATCGCTTCAGTGTACCCATTGCACAACTATTTTGAATAATATGAAGTTCTAAGTGAAGGATGCGGATGGGAAACTGAATTCAAAACTGACAGAGCGACTGGTTTATATTAACCATTGTTCACACCTCCTCCAGATGCTGGATTTGCCCTGGGCCCTTTTCTGCTACCAGTATTCTTCTGAAAAACAAAACAGTTAACAAAAATCTTTACTTCATTTATAAAGAAGTAGATTCATAAGTTTTTTTTTTTGCCTCTTCCCTTATCAGTCACTGTAACATTTATACTTGTGCTGAATAGTGCGCAAAAACTCCCACAACACTAGCCATTTCGTACATTTACACAGAATCCTCATCAGCAGCAAGTCAAACCACCTACTAACATTGCGACATTCATCCTCATTCATACACAAAATATCGTCTTTCTGGGTATAAAAGCCCTTTCTTTCCAAATCCTCTTTCACCATATCTATCAAGCCTTATCCAGGTCTTTTCTCCTTCTTCATAGTTTATCCGAATTATATATATATATATATATATATATATATATATATATATATATATATATATATATATATATACATACAGCAAACACCTCAACTTAGCGGACTTCTGTACTTATCGGCTACCATATTTTGATTATTTCACCCTGCGCTACCATTTTAGTTGTACATTTGTTAACATACCTCTTGAACTCATTGTTAAGTGCAAAGTACAGGTTGGTTAGTTTAGGTTAGGAACTATGTGGAAGTGCTGTAAAATATAAGATAACTAGAAAATATTCAAGTGCAGGCTATAGAATGGGGTCTTTGTTACTTAATGGACTTCGTTACTTATCAGTAAGGCCAGGCCCCCAAAGTGTCTGTTGAGGTATTACTGTGTGTGTGTGTATATATAATATATATATATATATATATATATATATATATATATATATATATATATATATATATATATATATATACACATATATATATATAGTTGTATTCCACATACACGCTCCAAGAAGAGGTCCATTGGAGGGCGAAACTGTTGGGCACATTCTCAAAAAAACACCTTTCATTTGCCTATGTGGAATACAACTAAATAACATATCTTCGTGTCTAAGAAAATTACCAGTGTTTTGTATATATATATATATATGTATATATATATATATATATATATATATATATATATATATATATATATATATATATATATATATATATATGATTGAAACTAGAATACTAACCAACAAGAAAGCCCTAGTTCCTCGAAAAATTCACGAAGTTCTATAAACAAAAGAAGGTCGAAAAAGAGGAAAAAGTAAGAAGGAATTTAGACCGAAATCGCAAGCATCGCAAAACTTTAAAAATATCCACCTTAAGTGTGTCAAGTGGCGAATAACCAGATTAGAGTGAAGTTGGCGAGATGTGAGAGGAATGGGCGTGTCCTTTGATTCAAACTAATGGATGGAAATGGAGGGAACGAGAAAAGGGACTTTGATCCGAAGGGGTTTGCGAGATTGTTAAGCCGGGCAGGCGCATTCAAGAGGTAGGGGGAGACAGACGGGATGGTCATGAAATGGGCGATGAGGAGATGAGTGAGGAATTCTGAGGATTTCACCTTTTACCCCCGAAAAAAGAGAAAGGGGACTGAAACTGCACTGAAGTTGGCAAATAATAAATGAATAGGAAAAATAAAGAAAATTAAAAGTATAAAACGGGGATATTGGTAATCTAGTGTGAAGGATTTTAAATGTGAGTGTTAGGCCTATGTGCATATCTCCCTTCGGCGAAAAAACTCTACCAACACGAACGAGCTTAGTAAAATGCTAATAGTTTATTGGAATTCACGTATATCATTTTTTACTCTGGGTTAAAAATGCATTGATGGCGTCGTTAAGCAAGGAAAAGAAGATTCGAAATCTATCTCAGCAGAGGGTGCAGAGGTCAAAGTCTTAAGATGTCCTGATTCATCCGTCTTGGGTCTCCACAGATCTTACCTGAGCGCGTGCTAAGGGCCTCAGCGTGATGGTCGTTCGTTTGGGAGAGGACCAATAACCACCATGCATTCCTGCCAAGGCAGCCAAGAGACACACACACACGCACACACACACACACGTACACACACACCCCATAATCAACACATCGCCAAAGAGCCATTCATTCATTAATTCACCCAACCTTACTGTCATAAAACAGCACAAGTTCATATGGGATCAAAGCAACATAAATGATACACTCGAAACACTTATTATCCTTCATCAATCCATTCAAACGAGAAACTAGAAATGCACGCATTTTGTCAAAGGGAGCTAAAGCATCAGTGTAATTAATGGTCGATATTCAGTTTGGGAAAATATGAGCCAAGGACAATAAAACAGGCAAAAACATGATTAAAGGTAGAATAAGTAGCGATCACAGCTCAGATTTCTTTGCCCTTTCACTCTTTGAGCAGAGTAAAGGGGAAGAGATTAAAAGAGAATTAATAATGTATATATATATATATATATATATATATATATATATATATATATATATATATATGTATATATATATACACTAAGGCATTTTCAAGCCTGAAAACATCTTAAGAGTTTGAAGGAAAAACGAAAGGTATCAGAACCTAGCCCTTTCGCCTATTTATTATATATCTATAATAATAACAAAAGCGTTAGGTATCGATACATTTTATGGTACAGTACACGGTGTATTATGTAAATATATATATATATATATATATATATATATATATATATATATATATATATGTGTGTGTGTGTGTGTGTGTGTGTGTATATATATATATATATATATATATATATATATATATATATATATATATATATATATATATATATATATATATATGTATGTATATATGTGTGTGTGTGGGTGTGTATATAGTGTGAGTGTGTAATTATGTAAGACATAATAAAGGTGCACCTAAACGACATAAACAGAGATTTTGGTTAATGCCAAGCCATCAGCAGGAGATGAAATAACAGGCGAGATGTAGCGAGGGGCGTACAAAGGTCGATGCGGGAGTCTAGGCTGAGGGTGGGGACAGATTAACTGGCCGTGAAAAAGAAAAAAAAAGAGGTTGGGGCGGGTCATGTCACTTATGGGTCATGCTGGAATCATGAAAGTGCCTTTTGGTACAAATTTTATCTGATTATCGAGAAAGAGAACGATTCGGAAAATGGGGAGGTCGAGGTGGCACGTGTATAACGGAAATGATTGCCCTCAGGGGTTGGCAAGTCCTGCATTAATTACAATCGCTGAGTATGAGGGAATTCTAAATACAGAAGTAAGGGAAACTAACCATAAATAAGATAATGTTGATTTAAAAGAGATACTTTGAGTACACAAAGCTGGAAGACTTATTTGAAATGTTTTAAGAACTTTGTTGAAACTTGCCAGTTACAAACAATAAAACCAATCATGAATCACCGAAATATTTTTTCTATTAATTAATCACTAGGTCCTGACAAAATTTCTATGACTAGGCAGACAATACGCCCACGCCCACTCATGACGAAAGTGAGAAGTCCTTCTATAAGACGACAGTAAGCAAGACTCGCAGAGAGAGAGAGAGAGAGAGAGAGAGAGAGATCCAACGATGTCCTTCTGTCAAGTACACTATCTTGTTTATCTGTTCCTATCGATCCTCACAAACATTTCTCTTGTCATCCCTTTCCCTTTAGAGAAGTAAGAGGAAAAATCACACAACGAAAGAAAGAAGAGAGATAGGAACTTTTATCCCCCTTTGTCAGCATCTTGCAACAAAAACCTTCACCTTTTCACCTGACTTTTACTCATTTCTTCCATCCTTTCAATCCAACAATTTATTCTTTCCTTTCAATTCAGAAACGAATTGCTTTGTCGCCACTTTTAATATCTAGCCTTTTCTTGAATATATGTTTAATTTTCGTGAGTTTTTTTTTTTTTATTTTTGCTTAGTTGATCTTGATATTACTCACTTTAAGGCCAACCTAAGTCTTTTTTCATGAACTGTTATTTTTAATCACAGCGACTTAGAAATTCGCATTCAGATAATTAATATCAAATATATTCACCTTTAAATAAAAAAAATCAATATCTAACCAACAATAAAAGATGAGGTGCCGTTGCAAAGGTTAAGTCTCGACTGTGCAAGTGAACTGAGCTCCTTTTAACCTTCCATATCTTACAGAATCTGCCAACCTTTTCGATTTTTTCCTTCGCATTATATTCATCCAATCTTGTATACTACTTCTTTATCCTTTGGAGAAAAGTAACAAAACTTAGAATTTCTTCGTGTTCGTATGTGTTAAGACTGACTCTGCTGGACCTCTCGACTGCGACGAACTTCAAAATTACTGCTATATTTTTATCAAAATCCTCCTCTATGAAAATTATATTTACGCAAGTACCCCTCTGAGAGAATATATGAAATTTCATCAAAGCACTTACCTATCAGTCTACATAAATTTACGCAAAACGCCTACCTTGTGTATACATAAAATTTAAACTTGAGGACAGCACCTACTTATCGGTATCAATAGAACTTTAATAAACCATCTACCTAAGGGAATATACAAAATTAAAACAAAGCATCTCTCAGAAAGCATACAAAATTTGAGTACAGCGCCCGCATCATAATTAATTAAGCCTTTAATAGAATTAATAATCCTAATTCTGACCAACTGACTTTTTGTTTATGGCAAGGACCTCTTTCTAACGGTCTAACTTAGTAATGTTTATCGAAAGGTCTGTTTCAACTTAAAAGTCTCTGCAAGAAAATCAATTTATTTACATCGCTGATATACCACAAGAGGTGTATATTTTATTGCAGTGACAATTTTAATTAAGAAAACAAGTAGTCCCTTTTTCGGTCATTTCCTGGTACCAAGACAGAAGAGAGAGAGAGAGAGAGAGAGAGAGAGAGAGAGAGAGAGAGAGAGAGAGAGAGAGAGAGAGAGAGAGAGAGAGAGAGATCAACAAACATTTAAAAATTACATTTTAGTAATAGAAAATGTGGAAAATGTGAACAATAAGAAGAGAGACTCTAGGAAGAACAAAATACATGAAAACTATATGAATAAAAAGTGAAGAAAATGCTGAACAGAGAAACCGGTTCGTATTATCGAAAATGAGATGAAAATTAAAATATCCATTATCCAGGTAAGAACAGGCCGTGCGTTTCAGCATTGGAATATCGTAAACACTGACAACAGATCGGAGCAAGTCTGCCTTTAATAAAAAATCATACTGTGAATTCCAAAAAAAGGAAAAAATAAAGAAATTAGCCATTAATTGAGAAATCATAAAGAGTAATATAACCAAAAACAATGAATTAAATTTTGAGCAATTTATATTTACACATTAAACTGACAATCAAGGTACGTATAAAAATTACAATAAGGCAACATAACAATACGTAAAAATTGATATAAACAGTATATTGGAATACAACAGCCTTGCATTTAGGGGACTGCTGGGTAACTTCCCAAAAGAAATGGCTCTAAATCAAACCATCGGGAAACTATTAAAAAGCGCAAACCTTCAGCTTGGAATAAAGGCCCTGCTACTGTGGCAATTTTGCGTTGTTGCGTTCAGAAATATTCCATATTTTGAAATTTTGTAGTCATATCCGTGATCAGTGGCCCAATGTACTGCAAAATACCCAGTTTGAAGGAAACGTCAATATGTCCCAGAAAAACAGGTAATTATTCAATATAAGCAGCAAGAACTTTTCAAGTAATCCTCGACAAGGAACCTCATCCGTTTTAATAAAAAAAACTATCGAGCTACTCCGCAATCTTCAACTTAAAAAGATTCATAGAAGTAGGAAATTTTTTAGTCTACTAAATATTTAAATGCCCTGGGACGAAAATATATCTTGTATATTCTAAATCTAATTTTCCTAAATCTAATTTTCTTAACGCGAGAATGTGAAATCATTCATAGGCTACATGCTTGAAGAAAAAAATTTATTTTAATTTACAGAAGAGTAGGGCTTGCAATTCAAATACGGTACAAAGTATGGCCACTTGCATGGAAAATATCTAAAAGTAAAAATTCACAAATGTGTCTTGAAGTAAATTTGATAAACTTGCAGAAGCCGCCGTCGGCCTGAGAGGTAGACCTTTTCAGCTATGATGACTGAGTACAGGCAATACCCTTACTGAAGCAAATATCTTGCAGTTATTATAAAAGGGTACATTCAACAAACCATTATCAAAATCACCTGAGAACCGGACAGGTAACTTCCCTACTGGTATACCTAAAAATTTAATGAATCACAGTGAAAAAAAAAACAGGAAAAAAAATAACTTTGATGTAAATACTTTTTCTGGAGAAGGATACAGCTTTAAAGAAAAGTAAAAATTCTGTTTACTTATCAATAATTACAGAAAACAGCTTACAATTCCTGCTCTGTCAAGAATATCATGTCCCTCTTCATTTGTTCGGGGGGCCAACCTACTTCAGTAAAGTCTAGAATAATAATAATAATAATAATAATAATAATAATAATAATAATAATAATAATAATAATAATAATAATAATAATAATAATAATTACATTTTCAGCTTCCAGACTTTAAGAACTAAACGCAAATTAATAAAAAAAATATATACAATCTCGAATAGTGTTCAACTTTACTCTTCAGATTACAAGGGACTAAACTTCTGTAACAATCTGCTTCACTGATCATTCACGCAGCATTCTTCGACGGTCGGTGACATGGACCTCATCTTTACCATCTTTGTATTCACGCCAACCTTACAATTTCCTCCAAAAACGCCAAGGGAGAGAAAAATTCCCCTTAGTTTACCCATGCCTTATTCTTTTCCTTCTTCAGGTACGGCTAGACGCATGACTCAATAGCCAAGACAGAACACGACTCGAACATCGAACATTCTTCTTCTTCTCCTGGGATTATTATTACTTCTTTTCCCTCTCCTTTTACTCTGTTTTTCTTCTTGTAAAGCTGTATTTTATCTTCCCCGTCTTTTTTTCGAGAGGTTTTTCTATCACCGCTTTTTTCAGGATTGGTATTTATGATGCAATTTCAAGTACATTCGACTAATTGTATTCCAAATAGGAAGATACCAACTTCATTTACTCAAAATCGACTATCATGACTCCACTCGTTTTGCAAATTTTACTTTAGCTAATGACGTTACTGACAGATTTCCTACGAGGCACTAGGATGTTTTTTTGTAAACGTATGAAGAAAATGTTACCGTATTAGAAAATAGAGCAAAATTCAGTTTTCGTATGCACTTGATACATAAACTATACAAATCTAAATACTGTCAGTCTTACTATAAATCTTCGATATTTTCCTGAAAAAAATAATTTTACTAATATTTCCCGAGAAAAGAACAAGAACTAAATCTGAATATTAGCAACGTAAATGCCGTTCCCGTTTCACTTCTGTTAAGTAAATGGAAAGAAATAAAACAACATACCCAACATTAAAGTCATTTAGCACTGACATCGAAAGCACATCGAAAGGACTCACGTTCTTGACTTGCAAGTTGGAACGTGCAATTCACTCCTTGTATGATAACTCACCTCTTGCAAAGGGGCAGGGTTTATGAGTATTAATGTTATTTGAGGTACGTCCCCTAAATATGTGCTTTAAATAAAAATAAATAAATTTATACTTAGGAACAGAAATAAATAAAACTGACTCGTGCTTTGGGACACTGTAGTCATCGTTTAACTTCAAACATTCCTAAAATACGTTGTAAACAGTGTAAGCTATTATTCTACACTGAAATTTCACATTTTTAATAATATACCATTGGGGTTAGAGTCAAAACGACGTTAATTCTAGAAATCTTAGCTTCGATAGCTTTTGTTATTATGAATCCACTGAGATATACATTATATCTTTTGTCCATGCAAGGCCAAAGAAGCATCAGGTAAAGGTGTGATCTTACGACCGTGAGTGAGCATACCAACAGAAACTTGCGTAATTTAATAATAAAAACTACACTGGTACGTACTAAACCGGAGCAGAAGTGTCACGACGGAAAGAGAAGGAAAATGAGTGGGGTGTATTCCCAAAGAAAGACGTGGTTTCCTATAAAGGACTTATGTAAAGGGTAGAGAGGTTTCCAGCACAAAAAATCAAGATCAGTGCTATCCCAAAACATTTCACTTCCAACCTGCGTGACTCAGTCTTGGGGCTTCTAGACCATTTCCTCTTTTTCTCCGAGAAGAGCGACGTATTTTCCTATTCTAGCTTTTAAAAATAAAGACAATTTGGTTACAGTCTCTAATGTGAGAAATCACAATTTGCATTTAAATATTAAAGTATTTTTTCAATGAATACATAACTTCTCCATGAACATCGATTAATCTGAATACATTTTGACATTCTACAAGCACGTCAAATTAAGTATAACAGAGGCTAATTCAAATTTTTTGGTATCATTTAATACATAAACACTCGAATCCCATTCTTTCCTATTGATTAAAATTTATAGCTAAATGAATATGTCAATGAAAATAAGGAGTCTAACCATTATTATTTAACTGAGATAAAAACAAACTGGTGCACCCAAAGTTAATTTGTGTGCTGCATCTTTCTGCAAGTGACAGTGTTATTCACAAAGGCATAATAAGCTGTAATATGTGTCATTATATTGTGTTTCTCCGTGGTGTTAATCCATTATCCATAATGGATTAGCATAAACCATAATCTTCATCAATCAAAACAATGCTCTCATAATGATAGTTTCATTCTCAAAATTTAACATTTCAGAGCAACTAATCTATTAGCTATTTTGTTATTGTGCACTGCTGTAGAAAAAAGCAAACTTATATTCAACTGTAGAAACTTCATTTTAAACTACTCTTGTTTCTTGCAATAGGCACACAGCATACATAATCATAACTGAACTTGCAAAAATAAGGACTCACGTTTTACAAACGCGCGCGCGCACACATTAAATAACAATCAAGCCCGTTTTACAAATCCTAAGGGAAGGAGGTTATTGTTAAAGTCTATTTTCAGGCGATGCTGTCTGCATATAATGTGTACATCACCTTGGGCCCATTGAGGCTGGTGACTCTATGTCTTTGCAATATATATATGTTCTCTGTGGCTGTATATATATATATATATATATATATATATATATATATATATATATATATATATATATATATATATATATATATATATATATATATATATATATATATATAATATATATATATATATATATATATATATATATATATATATATATATATATATATATATATATATATATATATACACACACACACACAGACACATATATCTATATACATTATATAGACAGATATTTCGGAGTATGTGTGTATTTGTATTATTTAAAATTTTCCCTTTCCATAAATTCTCTCTCTCATACACACACATACATATATGTACATATACATATGCATATGTATATACACACATGTGTGTGTCAGAGAGAGAGAGAGAGAGAGAGAGAGAGAGAGAGAGAGAGAGAGAGAGCGAATTTATGAAAAGGAACAACTTAAAACTGTACGAATACTCCAAACAGCAGTAGCAAATACACCTCCATAAGATCTCCATAAAAACGCCACTGTTTCCTACGTAACCTGCCAAAGCACCCCATTAAAACCTCGTCAAGGAAATTTCAAATCCAAATGCTTATTAATCTATAATGAATCAACCTTATCATTGTCCACAATGATATATTACTTTGAGTTTCTTAGTAGCCCGAACAGCCATTCCCTCGCTGTGATAATCATGAATACAAATCTTTTTCGTGATCAAATTCTCATATAACACAGCGGGAGATAAATTACTTGGGAGGGACGGCTCATTGCAAAGCTCCACTGAACAAGTTCGTAAAAATCGGGGTGAAGATATATCACCAACAGCTAATATACTTGCTTTCACTATGAAGATTCCCTCGAAAATAGTGGATAAGGCCAATTTCATCTAAATTTTATGCGGTTGCTTAAATGGTAGATTACTATCATTAAACTAAAAAAAAAAAACTACGTCTAAACTTTAAGCATATTTTCTTTTGAAAATAATGTAACTGTCCACATTCACAGACCACAAATATATATACAGATATTTAATAAAAATACATATACTAGTAAATTCATACAACCACAAACATGGGCAAAGGCGCAGACCGAAAAACAAAACAAAAAAAATATGAATTTCGCTATATGAATATTTAAGTCAAGCAACAAGTTCTATCCCGAAAATTGTTTAAATACTTCTTAAAGTTAGTGTGACATGGTTTCTCACTTATAGGTCACGGGATAAGAAAGAACAAACTGTCAACTACCGTACTACATTGCAGTAGCAATGCTCCTGAAGATTCCCACTGATATTCAAAACATTCAATGTATAATCAAAATATACGAGTGTTTTTTAAATGGCAAAGAGTAAAATTGTCGGAAAATGTCATCTGAAATACAGCAGAGTATTCATGTATGTTCTATCGTCACTCTGATGCACTGCAGCATTCTTTTTTACAATTACTTTGGATATATACTTTGGTTTACGAGAACCACTTTAGAATAAGGCAGGGCACCGAATAACTATCGGAAAGTTTGGTTTCAAAGTTCAAATCCTTAGCATAGGAAAGTTAAGACTCTGATGTACCATTATTTGTTGCCATCTGAACATATATAAAAATAATAAAAAATATGCACGGGTAAGAACAAAAAAAAAAGAAAAGGAAAATGAGAACAAATGCTCGTCCTCTTCTTCAAGGAAAGAGAAAACTCCTTTACCAATAAGAATACAACTTGAAGAACTATCACACAGCAAGTTTTATTATATATATATATAAAAAATATGAAAGAGAGTTTCAGTTACATCTAACATTATAGACTGTCAAATGAATAGAGATTCTTTATTTGTTACCTAAAATATTAAGATGCGGCTTCAATGCAATTAATTTCTTCGAAGGTTAACAAGCCACTAGCAGTATCAAATATAGATGATTTTATTTAAGTCGACCAGCTTATCCAGTCAAAACAGTTCACTGAAAGAACAACAAATTAAATGAAGGCCTTGGGTTTGAGAATTACATAAAATAAAAGAATGCATTTAAAGCGATTGTTGAAACCGCTCAAAGAGTTAAAATAATAATGGATTTGAGTCGTAGAACATAACAAAAAGGCGTTTTGCAGGAACCCATCCTTGTGGAGAGACACACATTATGAATACATAAATATTCAGAAATATTAATAACTAATAATATATAAACTTTTTGTACAGTTACGTAAAATGGTTTTCATTTGCAGAAAAAACACAAACACGCATGCATGAATGGGAATCTTGATTAAAATAAATGCAAATTTTAAATTTACTATCAAGAAAAGCTTACAATATATAACTAAGGAAATGATCTCAATCAGCAATCTTAACATATAGCAATCGGAATCAGTAATCTTAACATATAACAACCTAGGACAAAATAAAAACTATCAGTTTTGGAACTTAATAAAACAACTGAATAAATCTACAGCCACATAAGTTTAATAATTAATAATAAAAAATTACTCACAATACAAAAGAAAAGCAGAAAACCCCGGGAAAACAAAACAAAATCCGATTTCTAAGAGCAAGAGCATTCACAAGAAACCACTGACCACCTTAGAAGCAAGGCAATTACAGAAAAGATCTACGCAATATCCTGGAGGCAGATCTGCGAAGAGCCGAAAAAGGACCATAGATGGAGCAATGAGTGTTTTTCTGAGTGTGTTGCGGAGAGTAGAGTAAATGCTAAGGTTGTAAGTTGACCTCAGGGGAACTTCACCTGAGGAACCCCCGCATACCACGTGGCTAACCGTGACACCGATGACCTTTTCGTTATGGTGGGGTCATTCAAGCACAGTACTTCAAGGTTTCAAGAGGAAAATAACGAAAACGTGATTCATACGCCAAGGAAATAGAAAAGGAAAATAAAAGCAAAAACGAGAGATTGACCTTATTTTTTTTTCAAACTGGGAGAACTTCCGCTTCAAAATTTGAAAATGAATTAAGCGCCTGAATTTTCATAATAATTTAAGGTATTAGGAACCCTGCTCCTGTATGTCACAAATTCACATGCATACACATGCATACATACATACGCACAGACATTATATATATATATATATATATATATATATATATATATATATATATATATATATATATATATATATATATATATATATATATATATATATATATATATACATATTGTATATATGTGTATGTGTGTGGTTGAAAATACAAGCACAAAGACTTTTTTAGCATTCTGTTTATTATTAACAAATGAAATAACAATATCAGTACAAAAAGCAGCCAGACCAAAATCTTCCATCTTTCTTCCATTCCAGTCACCAGTCTCCACGCCCACCATTCTAACAAGTTACTTAAGGAAAAACTGCAGAGCAGTCGCAAGAGCCAATTACCTGGATATTTTGAAATGTATTAGTCAGCGGGACTAACGAAACAAAAAGAGTAAGAAGAGAGAGATTGGGCCTAGGAAGTTAAAGAGGAAAAGGAGGTCAAAACACCAGATAAATGTGAAGTAGGAAACTTCATTTAGGTTGCCAAGTAACGGCAGGGGTTATCCTTAAGAAATAGAAAATAAATGTCAAGAGATGCCGTTTTCAAATAGCAGTTACTGGATTCAGTTTAATTTTTTAAACTTCTCTTTCTTTTTTTCTTTGTGGGTTTCAAACCAAAGACAGCAAACAATAGGATTTCGGCTACCCAGTAACGGAAGGGAAGTATTTGGGTTAAGGTTTTGAAGACAACTTCATGTTCCACTGATATCCCTTCCTCTCTCTCTCTCTCTCTCTCTCTCTCTCTCTCTCTCTCTCTCTCTCTCTCTCTCTCTCAACCACGGACAGTTAGTTTTATAAGTTACAAAAAAACATATAAATAATGTTTACAAAAATAAAATAAGAAGAACAAATAAAAATGAACAGCTGGAAGCTCTTCTCTTAAACTTTTACATAAAGCACCTGGCACATGAAGTGCTCAGCAACAGAAATTCCTGTTCAGGACGCTTTTTGTGACCTCCCGTGATACACTGATGCAAGGTCTAGACCTTGCATTTTTGAATGATGATCGGAGAACATCCCGAAGAACGACTTAGCACAGCCTCGCGTGATGGTTTAGATTATATGGTTTTTCACAATAACCCTTTTTTCCCTTGAGAAGTGGTGGCTCCGGAAAGGTAGTGAATTCTGCTTTTAAGAAAAGTCTTTAGGGATGAGGTTGCTAGACCATGTTTTATTTATTTATTTATTTATTTTTACTTCAGTTGATTGTGGTACTCATTTTCGGCAGGGGCGACTGGTGGGAAGCAGCCTGAGATCGGAACCTAAACTTTGCAAATGCTAGCTAAGTGCTACACATGTGAACTGCAGCTCATATAATATATATATATATATATATATATATATATATATATATATATATATACATATACAGTATGCGTAAGAATGAATGTTACGTACTGTCTTGACACATGGGTCCAATAAAATATGTATATACATAGTTGAACGTGCACACGCACACATTATCTATTTATCTATCCATATATATATATATATATATATATATATATATATATATATATATATATATATATATATATATACAGTATATATGTGTGTGTGTGTGTGTGTGTGTGTGTGTGTGTGTGTGTGTGTGTGTGTGTGTGTGTAATCTAGTTGTAGAAACCAGATATCCTCTTAACTTCTCGATTTCATCACACTTTTTGTAGTACGCTTGTCACTACAAAGTCAAAGATCCGAGTACCTGGATCATCAAAACACTCCGTGACGTCCGTGGCAGAATTCGAACCCGCATCCGGAGTATCAGAACGAGGTAACGTGATCTTGTTCTGATACTCCGGATGCAGGTTCGAATCCTGCGATGGACGCCAGAGTTTTTTCATATTTTTCCATCTGGATATTGGGCTGCGTAGTGACATGTGTATACAAAAAGTGTGAAGAAATCGAGAGGTTACAGAGGTCATTGTGGTTATTACAATTACATACGTATCTGGTAAAAGAGTGACAAGCAGATTCTGTATATATAATACAGTATATACTGTATATATATATATATATATATATATATATATATATATATATATATATATATATATATATATATATGAAAATAAGAAGGCCCATAAAACACTATTTAAACATTGAAACCATATATTTGGGCACTTGTTTCTGTGCCCCTGTTCACTGTGTAGAATATGGACAGGTGAAATTACAATGGTATATATACAAAAACAGGAAGGTGTGGCCTTAGGCCTCCGATGTTATGGAGGTGGCGTTTCTTAAGAAGGAGGAGAATGACCAAATTCCCTAGTGGTTTTGGCCTCATTAGCTCCCGTTTGGCGATGGATCTGGCGGTCGCGTTTCTTCGGCCATCTTCTTCAGGAGGTTTGAGGATTAAGGTGTCGATGGCGTCCGATTTCCAATGTCCTCCTGACAGGTTCATATTGTTGGTTTGATTGATGATAGCAGATTCCAGCATCTTTCTTTTGTGACAGCTACTCTTGAAAAGAACTTCAGAATGACATGCCCTATGAAATACAGGGCATGTCATTAACTGGAGTGATTGGTTTTCAAGAGTAGCTGTCCGTACAAAAGAAAGATGCTGGAATCTGCTATCAAATCAAACCAACAATATGAACCTGTCAGGAGGACATTGGAAATCGGACGCCATCGACACCTTAATCCTCAAACCCCTCCTGAAGAAGATGACCATCTGGCCAGATCCATTGCCAAACGGGAGCTGAGGCCAAAAACCACTGGGTATACAAGAAACGCCACCTCCATAACATCGAGGCCCAAGGCCACACCTTCATGTTTTTGCATATTACCATTGTAACATACCTGTCCATATTAAACCAGAGAACAGACAGAAACAAGTGCCCGAAATATATGGTTTCAACGTTTAAATAGTGTTTTATGGGCCTATTTATATTACACTATATATTATAGGAAAAGACATTCATATATATATATATATATATATATATATATATATATATATATATATATATATATATATATTTATACATATATGTGTGCATATATATTTATGAGAGAGACAGACACACAGAAAGACAGAAGAAATGTATTGCTTCTGTTTTCGCTGAAAATTTTAATGCAGGGCTGCAATATTGCCACAATAATACTCTTCTATGGCTCAAGAGGAAAGGGACAATAGGTATCTGAGCAAAATGAAGGCTTTGTTTTATTGCATTTCCTTTTTCAATCACAATGTCACTCCCAGGTAGAGGTCACGACGGATGTATCACAACATCCGCTCAAAGAAGCTAAGTGAAAGAAAAACTACATAGCAAGTAACATATTAAGCAAGGTTTCTGAATAACGCAGATAAATATCTCCTTAACGATTATGAAATTTGAAAATGAATCAAGAGGTGAAATTTCGATAGTAGTTTCGAACTTAATTTACATAGTCTAAAGGTGGGAAATAAATAGATAAAGCACTAAAGAGATGGACAACAATGGCAATTTTGGAAAAAAAAATAACTAATTTTAATGTTTCTTTAATAAGGAAAAGCACAAAAAAAAACCAGGGGAGAGAAAGTCAAGTTAACACTTAGTAAAAATTAAATAGCCACGCAAAATTAAACAATATTTCATTTATTTGTTTTTTATTATCTTTTTGTCTCCTCCGAACGCGGCCATTCTATTCCCTTTAAGTGTTGCTTTACCAGGGTTATTGCCTCTGAGTAGTTTTGTATGAAAGTTGGAATCCGAAAGGAAATATATATAGAGAAGATTTTACACTTTACAGGTGAGATTCAAACCCAAGCATGTTAGGCTAAGTGAGGCTGCCAAAAACCGTATTACCTACTTTCAGAAGTTAAGAAGTTTTTCTTGTCTTAATATAAAGACTAATGACTATGTAACGTTAGTATGACTAACAGGCTCATTATAATCATTATCGATCTCATCATAATAACAGCCTGCTTCTCGCCAAAGTTTTCATAGAATATCCGTCCTATTCCTAGTTTCCTGAAACACAAAAATAATCAAGCGTAACGGCTTGATTGCCTTCATTTCCAATATTAATGGCATGCAAATCATAAATAATACAAGCCGTCCCATGCATTCATAATTCATGCACGTATATCCATGATTAAGCGATATAGCGCGTTTGCAGAGAGAGAGAGAGAGAGAGAGAGAGAGAGAGAGAGAGAGAGAGAGAGAGAGAGAGAGAGAGAGAGATTTTATCGAATTACTAATAAGGGGGCAACGAGAAAGCGCGAACGGATCAAATTGACATCACGCAGATATGATAAATTCGAGAGATTTGCATACAATACACTTTTACCTATTTAACAGCGACTCTCTTAGTAAGATTTCACCAGCATGTCGGGTAAAATTATGCATCGAGTTTAATTTACCACCACAACTGGATTAGGAAAACATTTAAATTCTATAACATTTTCCATAGATTGTTAGAAAGATGTTAGTAATCAATGCGCAGCTTTTCCATTCATGATGGTTTCTCGTTTGATAAACTGTTTATAAGCTGTGCACTTTATTATTTAAAAAAATTAATTATCTCAGTACCTATAAGCTGTGCACTTTATTATTTAAAAAATCTAATTATCTCAGTATCAGTTCAAAACTCGAGTTCAAAATTTCACTAAAACTTGAGTTGAAGAAAAAGAATAACTCATTTAAACTCTTAAAGAATATTAACTACGGTGAAAGTATTTAACTAAGAAGCAATAAATCAACAGCTTTAATAGCACTGTTAAGGCGGGAAGACATTAACTCGGAGTAATCTGTAAAGCAAGATAACTTACAACAACAATGAATCTAAACTAAGCAACGAGTCACTGAGCAATAAAGCCTATGTATCCACTATAGTAAAGCCACTAACATTATTAAGTAACAAAGCCTATTCATTAAAATAATAAATAGACACATTTATGCGACACGCATGTCATCCTTCGTGTATGACGCCTGGCGACACCCCAACATTTTGCCTGATGGGCTAATCGACATTTTATTACGACAGGCTGTCACTCTGAGATGTTCTCCTGGCCATTTTACGGCGGCAGGTTTCCTCGTAAAGGTCATACTATTATCATAATCAAAGACTTTATTTATGGGAAATTGTTGCGTGTTTCAAAGGAATTTTTTTTCTGAGTAAAATTTCCAAGATTTCTGCTGATTTAGATTCCATAAAGTGCAAGCATGCTAAAAGTAAGTTGTTATATACAGAACGAGAGAGAGAGAGAGAGAGAGAGAGAGAGAGAGAGAGAGAGAGAGAGAGAGAGAGAGAGAGAGAGAGAGAGAGAGTCTTCTTATAATTTATACAAATATGTTAGTGACTTCAATTAAACGAAGTGGTTTTGCAATTCAAATGAATTTTGACAATTCTGACCATTCTCTACCCAGAATTTTGATGAACATGACTGATATTGTATATTAGCTTACATTCCTCAAATTACGTCAGTGATTAATGTAACATCTATCGAATGAGTATCTTATGAAAGGTCACACCCCAGTGGGGTGAGAACTGCCTCGTCGGGGCCCTCCCGTTTTGACGGTATAAATTTTGACAGAGCAATGATCCATCACATCTAATGTGTTTCCTCTCTTCTTCCCTCTATCTCTCTCTCTTATACAACGCTAGCTGCGCTCTACTACAGTCGACTGAAAACTTGGTACATGACCAGCTTCTCAGGTAAACAAAGGCCTATTGGATTTCGGGGCTCGAGAATCGCGCAAGGGATCCTCAGTTTGTGGACTGAGCGAGCTGTACCACTTGGCCACGAGGCCACAGAGAGAGAGAGAGAGAGAGAGAGAGAGAGAGAGAGAGAGAGAGAGAGAGAGAGAGAGAGAGAGAGAGAGAGAGAGATTCTTTGTAAAATTTAAGCGGTTGTAGCAGTGGCCTCACTTTTCCATAGGACATGTGTCATTAAAAAGGACGTTCATTCTTTTCCTGTTAAATATTTTTATCTATTTTACGATAAGTTTAATTTAGATTTTGTCAGGCAGGAATGCTGAGTGTAACAACATATGCATCCCACGAGAGAGAGAGAGAGAGAGAGAGAGAGAGAGAGAGAGAGAGAGAGAGAGAGAGAGAGAGAGAGAGACTAGTGACAAATTTTCGAATGAATTTAAATAGCAGAAATTTAATCTTATTGTCTTCGGAACTCAACAATAATATTTAAATGAATGAACAATGACAAAATTAAGGAGACGGACGATCCACACGTGCGGGCAACAGTGTGTGTGTGTGTGTGTTTGTGTGTACAAAAACATTCAGGTGTGATTTTTCACATTTGGAAGGAGACTAACCCGGCAATAGAATAGGCGTTGACCGAAACAAGAGGGGGAGGTCTTAAATTTCAAAACAGGGACCATTTAAACATATTTATATCATATATTCAAATTACCAAAAGCAAATAAGACTTTTAAATTGCCTTCACAACAATACTGCTCTCTGTGTTTTATTCTGCTGTCTAAAGGAAACATGAATTGTTTGTGTTGACAAAGTCCCCAACCAGAACATATTAAACCTGCCCTTTTCAACTTATTCTACTATATTTCAAATAATAATAATAATAATAATAATAATAATAATAATAATAATAATAATAATAATAATAATAATAATAATAATAATAATAATAATAATATTATTATTATTATTATTATTATTATTATTATTATTATTATTATTATTATTATTATTATTTCCGAGGCGCGGATCACGAACTCCTCGACCTTTACGACAAGCGGAATGAAACAGAAATTCAAGAAAATGCTAAGATAGCGTGAGAATTACGGAAAAGCCTATTCTGCGTGTGACAATGATCATCATAATTCAGCAGTTGATCTTAAACGTTTAAATTCCTAAATATTTAAGATAATCAGGAAAGTTCTTTTAATCTTAAGCAGTACAGGTTCCATGGATACATTTCAAACTTGTACAGCAAATTTAATAATTGTTTGAACAGTTTTTGATGCAGCAATATAATACCAGTAGTTAGAGAAAATGAGCGAATAAATAGCGACATGAGATACCAATAACCAAACACACAAAATAAGCACAGGAAAATGCTGGGGATAATGAATTCAGAAATGGTTAACTTCAGACAGAATGAAAGGGCAAAGGTTGGAGAAAGAAACTGTTAATGTCTAGAACATTTCCTCCGCGAGCTTCATGGCATGACAGAGTATATGCTAAAGGGATACGGAAAAAGCGGGGAAATAAAATGATGTAAAGAATTTCCCCTCAAACGAGGTTGACCCTTCAAACAAGTCAGCAGACCCTTCCCCTCCCCACATCTATGCTTTGACCTCTCCGAGAGAGAGAGAGAGAGAGAGAGAGAGAGAGAGAGAGAGAGAGAGAGAGAGAGAGAGAGAGAGAGAGAGTCTAACGTATTTTCTTTGGACGTTTTTAAAGCAAGCGCCTTTGTGTACACGGAAAACCTTATCTGACAGTTTGAAAAAACAATACTGTTAATTGTCCCTTTGCAGCCAAGATTCACTTTATGGAATTCAATTAATATATTTTTTTTTCAGTTTCTTTGAGGCAGACTAACGACGCAAGAATACAATCTACAATCCGATATCCAATCCAAACTTTTCTAACATGAGCTCTTTACCCAGTTGTTTTCTGGAGAAGCATGGCGAATTAAAACATACAATATCTGTTGGTACTAAATGTACCACTAACAACCCAAAACATACTTTCCTCAAGGCACACTTTATATTGCGCTGAGATATAAAATGCTTTCTATCTCAGAGCGCTATAATTTAACGGCCCAAAACACTCAAGCTGAAATGATGAAGGGGCAAGAGATTTGAGTTTGGTTGAAGAGAGCCATCCCCCAAAGGAAATGTTTGGGAAAAATAAATTAAAAAAATGTAAGGAGACGGTGAAATGCAGCGTTAGATGAAAGAAAGTCCCAGTTGTTGTCTCCCTTCACCACTTTAGACAACTTTTTTCTCCTCCGCTGGTTTTAAATTAAGCAAATCTAAGTTATGGTTACATGCTTTACCTACCGGGAAAAATCAATCTGTGAAATGTAGTGTATGTAACCAGCGTTCATGTAAAAATGTATGTATGTATAAATACATAAATATATGTGTATAATATGTGTGTGTGTGTTTTGCTTTATATGTGTGTTTATATATACAGCATATAATAAAACACTTACATACACACAATATATATATACATATTTATATATATATACATATATATGTATACAGTACATAAGAACATTTTTGCATGAACGCTGCTTACATACATTTCACAGATTGATTTTCCCTGTAGGCAAAGCATGTAACCAAAACTCAGATTTGCTTAAAATGCAGACCAGCGGAAGAGGAAAAAGATATGTCTAAAGTGGTAAAGGGAAAGAACAAATGGGACTGTTTCTTTCTTCTAAGGCTGCATTTCACGTCTCCCTTGTCTTTAGACAAACGAAAGGTAATCCTCGCCCCATTGCTATACATCATTTCTCTTTCATTACGTGTGTGTGTGTGTATATATATAATATATATATATAATATACATGTATATATACATATATATATATATATATTAATATATATATATATATATATATACATATATATATATATATATATATATATATATATATATATATATGTATGTATGTATGTATGTACATATATATATGTATGTGTGTGTGCGATCTGCAAGTTAATAGCAAATATAATTAAATTTAAGAAGGCTACTGGACTCATAATATCTTCGAATTTATAAATTTCGAGATTTAAAGATATAATAATCTGAGCAGTAGATAACAATCAAATCACAAGGTGCGTTATGTAAAACAACGAGGTGGGATGTGATGAAGACGACTGGACCGATAAAGCCAATTCGTTAAAAACTGACACGCACTACTGTCGTACTGATATGTACTTTTTGAATTTAGGAATACATACTGTCAATAACGAGTTTCGTCAAAATTCGTTAATCCTTTGTCAACTTCTTTTGCTCCTATACACACACGACCAAACGGGCTAAAATATTACCTTCTCCCAAATCTTTGGTGGAAGTAATGAAAGAGAAATAATGTATAGCAACGAGCAATTATTATTTAACAAATATTTATCAGTCTTCAGTGAAACAGCATATTCACACTAGCACTTCTAAAAAAATCAATAAAAGAAAGCTAGGAGAGGGTTGTTTTTCGTTTGTCTTAAAGAACATTTTTTGTTATCGATCTTAGGTATTAAATGATACAGACATGAGCGAGTGATATTACTGAGTCTAATGTACTTTATCACTTGAATTACATACATTTGAATCTCCTGAATATGTTTAAAAAACCTACCATTTTTAAAAATAAGAGTAGGCCTGACACATAACATGTTTAAATAAGGAAGGTGCCAAACCTGAATAACCAGAGATGTAAAATTATACAGTGTAGAAAGATCACACGGACACAAACAAAATGTCAAAAATGTACAAGGCCTTGACCTGGAAATATAACCCACTGCCTTTCCGCCTACAACAGCCCACACAGAACCCAACCAGGAACGGGGACCGAAAACGGTTGGGAGTGGTTATGCCAGAACGACAATAATTCCCGTAGAAAAGAGAAGAACAAATGATAATAATGACGGAGGTCTTCGGAATCTGCGGCAGACCGCATGAACCGCAAATGTGGAGGAACTTCTATGTGACAGGTCAATAGGCTCATGTGTTTCAAACTTTAGGCTTAATGAGCAACACGGCCTCTTCGCAATAATTCATATTTCGTATTTCAATACCTACAGTACTATCTCCATTGAGAGTCAACAACATCAACCTTTAAAATCTTAAATGAAATTTATATAATACAGACGTATTTTCCTTTGAACAAAGAGATCTCCAATTTCAAACATATTCACGATCATTGTTAAAAGATGTGATAATAATATGAAACATTTATCCTGCTGTATAATGTGCAATGTATAATCATATATATATACATTATTGTTGTTATTTATTATAGCATACCCAAACATAAAAAATATTTCTAAAATAAAAGGCCAAAATGACGAGTTGACGTTGGCTGAAAACACAAATGTGCAAAAATTTTGTTAAAAATATTTACCAAAATTAATACAAAATAAATTGCTGTTGCAACATGAAAACCGCGATAAAATGCCTTTCAAATCTGTTATATTTTGTTGTTATTCATGCCAACTATTGCACAGTAAAACGTAAGGAAAAATATCATAATTTTATATTCTATCCAGAACTTTCTGTGTGATATACTTCTTCGATATGTGAAATTTTAGTTTTCATGTTAAGATCCTCAGTTGGTTGTCCTTATATCGCTGAATAAGTGAAATATTTAAATATGCTAAAAAAAGGGGGGAGGGGAGGATGGCAACAAAATTAAATCAAAGTTTCTGTATTTTTCTTTAATAATACTCAACAAAAACAAGTATGGATATAAATTTCTCTTAAACATGCAAAACCAATGATATTTTAAAGCTGTTTATTCCAAATACTGCACGTATTTGTTACTTACTTTCATTTATTATTACGGTAATTATATTTATTCTTAGTTTGGGGTAACTAAAAATTAAGTTTCTTACCTTTACTTGATTTTTTACCTACAATTATTACTCTTCAGGAGGTACTGCTAAGTACCATAAACTGAAAAATTATGTATAATTTTCCGTCACTGTTGACGGCATGAGTGTACTAGTATTATAATGTTCATCATATTCGTCCAAATTATGTCAAAAAAAGAAAAAATATAAGTACCCAACAAATAATTCTTCAAAACAACGTTCCAAGTTTTCAAACTTCAACATAGTGAAGTACCTCGTGGAAGCAGAACTGACGAATAGCTTTAATGCCTTCAAGAAAGACCCAACGATCAACAAGGACTTCTACTCATTAAAACTCTTGAGAAAAAGACTAATATTGATGACATGAACGTATAACCTCATCGGTTCAGCATCCACGAATTTCCTTCGATTCAAGGTGAAGGTCGAGAAGTTCTATTAAAAATAAAGGATTCGATCAGAAAATCTACAAAGTCGCCCAATTTTATTAAAGTTCAAGTAGTCACCAGTGCTGTTGCTGACCTTTAATGATAATAATTATAATAATAACTTCGTTTCTTCGTAAACCACACACTCTCTTTCATTTCTGAGATTACCACCAATTTCCAAATGAATGCAAAATGTTATTTATGTGCGAGTGTCTGTCTTTCTCTTTTCCTTAAGAGGTTCCACATTCATTCATGTGGAGATCTTTACACAGGATGGATGGAGCAATTGGGCGCTGTGCCACCTGCTATTTTTTTTTCTTTTGCCTTTTCTCCTTGGCGTTTTTCCAGGTACTTAGTTTTTACATCATTCATTCCAAAATATATCAGTCGAATTCACTTTCTTTAGTCTGGCAAATGGTCATTTCGTCTAATCGATTTCAAATATCCTAAATCAATTTAAGAAACAGAATCCAATTCATTTTTAACCCTTAGAGGACGAACATTCACCATTTCCCAAGCACGGTTTTGACCATTATTTCGTTTAACTGCATCAGATATCAGAGGAGAGAGGAATCTCCGAATATCAACCAAATGCAGAAAAAAAACAAATTTGCATAAAGACCTTTAACCTCTACTTGATAATCCATGTGCCTTTCGTCTGCTATAGGGCCTGGAGATAATGCCCTCAGTATAAAAGATGGAAGTGAAGATGGAGACTATATGAATAATAATAATAATAATAATAATAATAATAATAATAATAATAATAATAATAATAATAATAATCTGCAGATATAAACATTTTAAACATCTATTAAGAAAAAATATCGATGGGTGTCATACCCCGAGGCATCATTTGGACCCACCAAATCCACTGACCCGCTTCATCTCGAAAACCTTGAAAAAGAGGCGACCTTATGAACTCGTGAGCTAACCCTAAACCAATAACAATAACTCACAGCGCTCAATCACGTGTTTTCAAGCTCCCACCACTATGACTAGCTTAGCTGAAGAGTCGAACTTGGCAAAGACACCATCCACTTTCTCTGCTCTTACAAAATAGCTCCTCCACCACCTCTCTCTCTCTCTCTCTCTCTCTCTCTCTCTCTCTCTCTCTCTCTCTCTCTCTCTCGCCCTTCGATGCCAAGGGTACGGCGTAATGACTAACTCTCTGATATGAATAGAGAAAATGGAATTTCCTTTGAAATCTCTCCTTGGAATTAGTGATATTCACGGACAACGGTTCAGTCTACGCCGATACGAAGAAGCCGTAGAAATATGCATGTCAGCGAATATGTATGCGTGCATGTGTGTATGTATGTATATATATACGCACACAAACACATATATATACATATGTGTATATATGTAATATATATATATGTATGTCAGTCATGAAACAATACATTAAGAGATAAAGCAGTTGACTTGGAAAACAAAGGCTATCAAAACCAGGTTGCTACTAATTATCGTATCTGCATGAAATAAAGTGAATGACCATAAGCACCGTTACCGCAAACTCAAAGCTGAGCAAATGCCAAATAGGTCTGCGAATACAAAGTAATCAAAACACCGACAGCGCTTAGTATCGCTGTTACGCAAGTTTAGAGGTCGCTAGAAAGGCTAGTGTTTCTAAAAGAGCATCAGATAAAGGCAAAACCGAAGATCATATGGATGAAGCTTTCAGTTACACAACGAAGAGTAAATATGAATGATGTTTTATCTAACCATTGCTTACCATCATGTGTGCCTACAGTCGTATGTTTTGTGGGGAGGATTATACAACGAACATGTATAAACTTAGCGTTTATTTGGTTTATTTTAGTACTGAGAGAATAGGGATTTTTTCCTTGTGAATGGGGATTTTCTATTATTTATAAAGCACCTGCTTCCTTCAAAACATGGTTCATAACTTTAGCACTTGTGTTGGTAATGTGTTGGCATTACGATTAAGTGATAAAAAGGCTATAGTTTGCCAGTTTATTGATAAATTGAAAATAAATACAAATAATTTATGTTCGCATTTGAGAAACCAGCAAAATCAGTTTGAGAGGATTAAAATTAAAAATATTAACTTTAGTGGATGTAAGTATACTACATTCGAAACAGCAATGTGATCTCAAATACTGTACAGTAACATTTCATTCTTAACAAATGCAAGTTTTACAAGTTAATCTCTGCAGAATGACGATGCCAACAATCAAGAGAGAGAGAGAGAGAGAGAGAGAGAGAGAGAGAGAGAGAGAGAGAGAGAGAGAGAGAGAGAGAGAGAGAGAGAGAGAAATATTCCCAGCGATGGCACTTTAAAAAATGAGATAGCCTGCTTTACTTCCCTGAGTATCACACGCAAAGCAGTTTCATCACAAAAGCAAAACGACTTTATCAGCTTTCCCTTTCACCTTTCATGACACGAGAGGAATGATAAAAAGCAAAATGTCTGTAATCCGAGGTAGAAAAAATGTATTGCAGTATTGCACAAAGGGAGTATGGATGGAAAGCTGACATTTAGAATTCGTGAGAGAAGTCTTTTCGGGCAATGCCAAAGCCTGAGCGAAAACAGGATAATAGGAAAAAATTATTATTATTTGCATTCTGGAATTTACAATCAAGGTAGAGAAACAGCCGCTGACCCATATATCACATACATATGAATATAATGTAGACATACGCACAAAATAACATTATTATAATACTTATATGTGCAAGTACACTCTTCTTCTTACATAAATCTATGCAAGTGCAACATACATCCACAAAAACAGAAAAACAAAAAGAAACATAACAAGAAAAGGTTTAGCATCTATCTTAATAATTCAGGGATAAGTATAAAACTTTTACCTAACTTCCTCACGGCTAAGCACTTCCAGCCTCAAGCAACGTACCTGAAAAAAGAACAAAAGGAAAAAGTTAGGAAAAAATGAAAACCCACAAAAAATACATAAAACATCTAAGCACGAGTGGAGAGCGTAACCAGACCTAGGTTAGTGCTTGAAGGTAAATTCCAGACTTAAAGGCTGCTTCTCGATCGAATTTATCAAGTGAGTGTGATTTCTGCGCTGTAAAATGAAACGTTCAGAATTACAGTGATCATGCTTCTTAAACTACAGGGAAGCTGCTCATTAGGAAAGAGGTAATGACAACTAATGTCCAGAAGTTATTTCAACTTATGTATTGCTTTGTAATATCAGCATCTCCGTTCAAGATGCGAATGGCTTTGCAACATTAATTTACTTGTCATACAAAAACCTCTCTACCATATAACATTGTCTTAGTAACAAGGATTTATTTATAAAATCACAATTTCCCTCCTATGCATGAACGAATTTGCAACATTTCTTCATAAAAAGTTGTACACAGAACAAGAATGTGTGCACATTATGCAGGTGTTGTTAACAAAAATCCACCGCATCCTGTTTTCACAATATGCAACGTATACATTTTTTTTTACCAAAAAATCTTTGCTGGATAATCTTTAATAAGTGATGTCCATGCAACTTGAAAGGCGTTATTGGTATTGCAATAAGAGATCCACCATTACGCCTAACGACGTGGGTCATTCTAACAAGCAAAAGACATAAGGAAAAAGATCTGCAAAGTATGCATTTTCCAATTATCACCAGATGTGATGAATCAGTTTATGAAGAATTTACGTACGGTCACTAGCAAAGGTCAAGGCCACGAGTTAAATCTAGGTCATGAAAGGTCACGAAGACATGATACGCCTCAAGTAAAAAATGTACTTCCTGCGCATGAGAAAGAGAACTATTTATTAGGTTACCCTACTAAATAACAAGAGAGAGAGAGAGAGAGAGAGAGAGAGAGAGAGAGAGAGAGAGAGAGAGAGAGAGAGAGAAAACAAGCAGAATTATTTACTGCATGGATCACAAAGAGCTGTTCACAGCGAAAGCATGGACAGTAGGCTTCACTCCGTCTGTCGCACATTTACACAGAGAAATCTACTAAAGATTGAGTAAAGAAAACCGCTGAAAGTTGAATACGCTGTCAGTAATCAGACTCCTGTGATACACAACATCAAAAAAATCAACACACGTCAAACTAAAATTCATCAGATCTAATTGTGTACTCCCGTGGTACGGGGGGGAAAAGTTTTAGGAAAGGAAAGAAGAGAGAATGTTAGGAAGGAAGGAGTGAGACAGTAATAATGAAATAAAATCCTTAAATTAACCATAAATTAGCTACATGATTCGAATAAAAGATATCACTGAAAAGCTACTCTTAGAAAAGAGACAGTACAATAACCTGCTTTAATTATTCAGAAGCCAGGAGAGAAGAGGACCGATTTACTGGATAATGGCTTGTAAATAATAAGTTTCGCTGGGAAAACACCTGAAGCGGCGCTGCTGATAATACTCCTAGTAATAGTATACTGCTAATACTGCTACTACTACTTCATGTGACAGCCATCAATGATATCTCTGTTGTTCTTACTATTTCTAAAATGCGGTGTTTTATCATGTAACTAAAAAAATTTTTTAAATTCTGCACTGCCATAAAAAAAGGTAATAAAAAGTCCTTTGGAAAAGATAAATAGCATAAAACTTGCGCTGTAAAGTCAGAGAGAGAGAGAGAGAGAGAGAGAGAGAGAGAGAGAGAGAGAGAGAGAGAGAGAGAGAGAGAGAGAGAGAGAGAGAGGTATTAAACTTCTGTAAAAATAATTAACCATTAATGCAATTCAAAATCATGATGGAGAAATTAATTTAGTTTGCTGAAGCATTTATTCATTTATTTTTCCGCATATTAATGAGACAACAGTTGCCACTTCAAATACAATATTCCAGACACAAGTCAGTCGCATAATCCCTAGTACAAAGTGTATTAGTATTTCATTATCGTGAACTGTTGTGGGAAACGGATTATACTGACATTAACATATTCCTTTTGCAAATTTTCTTAGGGATTTATTAAATTAGGGACAGGAGTCATCTGTAAACCACACAACTAAAATGTTCCACTTCCAAAGCAGATTCAGCATTTCATCCCTGAGACAACATACTGGAAAGTTATAGGTTCACACACACACACACACACACGCGCGTGCACACACACACACACATTAAAAACATTTGTTTTAAAATTGACATGTTCATGACTTCGAAAATCCAGCAGAATTATATATACATACATACATATATATATATATATATATATATATATATATATATATATATATATATAGAATATATATATATAGTATATATATATATATGTGTGTGTGTGTGTGTGTGTGTGTGTGTGTGTGTGTGTGTGTGTAATTCTGCCAGATGTCGAAGTCATGAATATGTCAATTTTAAAATAATTGCTTTAATGTGTGTGTGTGTGTGTGTGTGTGTGTGTGTGTGTGTGTGTGTGTGTGTGTGTGTGTGTGTACCTTTAACTTTCCAGTATGCTGTCTCAGTTAGGGATGAAAAGCTGAATCTGCTTTGGAAGTGTAACATTTCAGTTGCGTGGTTTACAGATAACCCCTGTCCCTAATTTATTACATCCCTAAGAAAATTTGCATGTTTATATATTATATATAAATATATATATATATATATATATATATATATATATATATATATATATATATATATATATATATATATATATATCACATCACGTAAAAGATCAACGAATGTGCATCAGTCCAGTAATTATAATAAAAAATACTACTACAGAAAATTCACGCGGGAATCTACAGCTGATAATACAATGAAATTCATCTCAATAGTTATGTAGGATACTCCCGGATGAAGACAGTCAAAACGAAATGATTCGAATTACTTTTATCTCTTCGGCTAAACACGTTATTCTGTTTTTTGAACAGTGCATTGTCTCATTACTTCACCATTATGACTATTTTTCTTTCCTATGGGATTGTATTACCAACGTTTGTTAAGGAACTACTCAAGGGGAAGACGAGAAACTTATTTTTTACTGATTCTGTCACTGTTTTTCAAATGTAGCTAAAGAAGCTGAAATAATATACTAAGATTATCGAAATCCGGATTCGTATCGAAGGACATTATCTGACGTTTTTCCCGAATATGAAATGGAACCGAACTAGAAGATTTTGCCGTTTATATCAAATAAAGAACAGAATGATAAAATGTGCAGGGCATTTACATGTATAACACAAGGGACATATCCGATATGAATAACGTCAAAGCTAATGGAGGGCTAAGCTGTCAAGTTACTGACTTGCTGCAATGAGTGTTTATGAGCCTTCAAATATAAAAAGTTCTTAAAAAAATCAACTTTCATTAAGAGAACTGAAATAGAGTTTCCTTGCATGGAATGTCAATTCATACAGAAAAAAAGGGAAATGAAGCCTAGTGCGCAAAAAGAAACTTTTAAAGACCACGAATATCGGACTTTCAAACGATATGCTCGGGTGTGCATGAGCTGATAAGTTTCAATTAGTGATCGACTTGTACTGAACGCCATCCGCATCGATTTCACTAAGGTTTAAATTCTGCGATAACGCTACTTGAATAAGAGCTTTAAAGCCTGACTTGGTAGGGCGTTGCTCACAAGTAATCATGAACGTTTGCTACGACAAATCTCGTAGCACACATCGGGATAGATTGCTGGGGGCGAGGGGTACTGAGAAGGGAAAGGGAAGGTGAAAGAGGTTTGGCAATAATTGTTGGGGTGGAAAGAGTGGTTAACAACAAAACGACCATGCAAAAGGCATTTCAGAACGACCAAAGTCGATGGCGTGTTTGGAGGTTTGACCAAAACGTCAAAAGAGAATCACGCCAAGGTTATAATAGGTATTCCACCATATAAGTTCAAGTACACAGTTTCTTCTGTTGCCTTTGATATGGGTGATCCATCTCTTATAAACCCGAGAAGCAAACATCCAACCCACCCACTCACTAACAGCACAAACAAGGTCATGGTTAGATCAGCGTCAGGTCAGGGTAGGTCAGAAAAGGCCCGGCCTCACCCATGATGATACCTCTTACTATACATGCCAATAATTATACCAACCCAAGCACCGACCCTCAGCCTCCTGACAAAATAAGACGCTAATTTGCATATTAGCCAAAAACAGGTCAGGATTCCTCCTTCACCCACGCAACAATAGGGCTCTCCAGAATTTATTGCCATTGCAACAATGGATAAAGAGGAGTGAGAGATGCAGGCAAGGCATGGGGCTCACGCAGGGCGCACTCCTCATACAAATGCCACCATACCATTAATAACTTCCATGCAATATCTCAGACAACTATCGCGCTATAGCTTGGTACCAGGATCATGTACCAGACACCTGATCTGGCAATTATCTGGGTACAAGGAGACCACGCCCCTTCGTTTCTCATACCTAACTGTACGGCAATCTTTAGCATCGTGTTCGGCATCTTACACTTATTTGGCGAAAAGGTCAACGAGAGTTCAAAGCAACAACCTAATAGAATTTATTAAAGATTAGAATCTTTAACAACACTGGAACCATCACTTCCAAAATCTAAAAGCATATATTTTGTTATTCAATAATCAATTAGAAATAGTAATTACTGCTGGAGGCAAGCTTGTACTTCCTAAATATCTAGTAAAAGTTTCGTGTCATGGTCTACAAAAGTTACTACCATAGTCAGGTAGTTGCATGTAGAGTGGGGACGTTAATTCAATACTTCGTACCGTTGGGTCACACCTCACTGGATGTAGGTTATCATCACTGACCAATTTCTGTCAAGATTTTCCACTTGAAAGAAATGTCTCTGCACCCTATTAACACCAAAAAAGTTTCAAAGCACTATTATTATTAATGATAGATTTAAGGCTATCTTTTTAATGAAACATGAACAATATTAACAACATATTATTATTATTATTATTATTATTATTATTATTATTATTAATGCTAGATTTAAGGCTATCTTTTTAATAAAATGTGAACACGTATTAAAAACATATTATTATTATTATTATATTATTATTATTATTATTATTATCATTATTATTATTATTATCATTATTATTAATGCTAGATTTAAGACTATCTTTCTAATAAAACGTGAACACGCATTCCCAACATATTCAACATTCAGGAACAATCCCTAGAAAGATGATATTTCTCTAATTGCACTTCAATTAATCAATTTTCATAATTTTACAATGAAATATAATCTATTTTCTATCTATCTATCTATCTAATATATATATATATATATATATATATATATATATATATATATATATATATATATATATATATATATATATATATATATATATATATATATATATATATATATATACATACATATATAAGCTTGAGAAGTTCCCTGACTATATGACAATTTTTCAGCTTCACGTAGCGTTTTTTTTGTAAATATATACCGCAGCTAACATGCCAGCATACACTATTCTCGGTAAGATATAAGCGTACGATTTTATAACTGAAAATGTCATCAGTTCAATTTTCATATTCCGGTAAATGCTTAATTCAGTTCATATGCGTTTACGAAGAAAAAAAGGAAGATCTAATTTGTCAAAACCATTGCGTATTCGAAAGATTCTGAACTATAAGATTCTCTCTCTCTCTCTCTCTTATCTTATACTGCAAGAAAACCCGCAGAATCACTGAGAAGGACACGGACGACACTTATAACGATCAAACTGAACATATTAAATCTCATAAGATACCATTATTTCTGACCTAACACCTCAAGCTACTTTTTGAACCAACGTTTATAGGGTGACAATGACCATTCCCAAAATTAGAAAAATCGATTGTCTCTCTTACTAAAAAAAAAAAAAAAAAAAAAAAAACATGAAACTATTTAGTCAACGGGGAACAAACTTCCCACCATATTTATGGTTACAAAGCACACCACAACCTGGGATCTGCTAGTTACTTAAGGAAAATAAAGAATCATTTTTAGTTTTCTTAATAACTTACATGAGCTAACTTCTAAGAAGACTAAAAACACATGACCATATATACATATATATGTATATATATAAATATATATGTATATATATAATATATATATATATATATTTATATATATATATATATATATATATATATATATATATATATATATATATAATATGTATATATATATGTACACATGTTTCTGACTCACATTGGGACCGAACCCCGGTCTTACAAATGAGAGACCAGGGCGTTACCAAATGAACCACACAAGTCATAAATGAAGTTGGTACTTACTGTAAGTACTCCTGTACCTGGGGTTTTTCCCGGGCAGGTTGCCGCCTAACATACCAGTGAATTTTACCCAACTACCCTACCCAGCAGAGAGTCAATTGGTATTATTTCATTCGAATTACCCCGCGAATATGATGGAACTAATGAACATATGATCACGTGCTTCACAGAAATAAATTTCTGACTCAAATGAATTAAGTATGTAGGCCTATGTACAGTATATTAGGTCCCTTAAATATCTATTATATATATATATATATATATATATATATATATATATATATATATATATATATATATATACACACACACACAAATGTATGTACATATATATTAATGTCACTTGAACATCCGTATAATTTACGTCAGCAACTTCAGCCAAAATACTTGCTGAAAACCGGAAGGTGAGCACCTTCGAGCCACTTCATTCAAAATGGAAAAGCATGTATAAAGGGAAAAAGTATGTGTATGTATATTCAAATTGAACTTTTATTATAAACTGAATTGAATAAAAGAATGTAAAGTAACATCAGACTATGATATACTGTTATTTATAATCTTGCAAAGCAGCTAATCCTGAGCACCACGACAGGTAAATGTAATGGGAGGGATCGTGAATTTCAAGAATAGAGTCCATAATCATCTTTCGGGTAAATTATGCAAATTCATTTCGGCATTCCGGGTATTCTTAATGGAGATAATGTTTAAGAGTGAAATACTGTTTTGTGCTGCATTACTGAATAGTCAATAGAAAGCTGGCCTTTTTTTGGCATAACTGTATTCATGTTAAACATTCGGAGCAAAAAATAAACGCAAATATGAATGAATAAATTTGATGGAAATACAACAAATCACAATTTCTGTTACAGAGATGTCACTCAACCAGGGCCAACACGCGTACAATCCAGTAATACACCAACACGTTACGTACATAAAAACAATGAAAACTATTTGATATGCCGTTAAGAAAACAAAAGTTGATGATTAAAACTAGAATCTGTCGACGGTTTGCTGTTTACAAAACCTTCATAAAAGTCATTTGAAAAGTTCAGCTTCTGAAAAGGAGGCCACTGAGACGGGGAACCCACAGCATGCCTCATTTGGGATAGACTTTTATGTCGAGGAAAACGGAAGTAGGAAGACATTTCCAAAGCATGGGGTTAAAGAGTAAGAACCAGAAAACATCCCACTACCAAAGCACATCATCATCATGAAGGTAGCTGCCCATTCCTGATATAATGAACAAAGGTTTCGCTTGAAGTGTTACGCAATCATTCAGCTATTAAAAACTAAAGCTGAAGCCCCTAGAAAATCATGAACATTAGTTGGAAAAGAAAGAAATCTCTCTTAAAACCTTAATCTTTGAAAGCAGAACAACAAACTAACGCCATTAAATTTAATTTTGATTCCTTTAAAAAGCGACGGCTATAAATTCTTAGATTTCTAGAGATTACCAAAATTGTAGTTACAATGCTATACATCTTAGATTTCTGAAGATTAACAAAATTGTATTTTCGGTCAACTACTATTTGAAAATATAAACAAAATTCAAAAGACCATACCTAAATTAATTCTGTATCCAACACAAACTACTACGTCTTGCAAAAATGATCGTAGCCAGAACATGAACCAAATAACATGTAAGAATCTAACTTATAATTTATATTCAACGAAGATAAGAACAATCTAAAAATGTCTGGGATATAAAAATACTATAAATAAGGCCACTTAAGCATAGCATGTGCTCACCTGAATCACACAGTCGTCCCCTTTAATAGTATTAATGATGATAGGAGTAGTAATACAATAACAATGACAACCGCATAACACCTAATAATAATAAAAATAATTTTCATCCTTACCTTTATTTCACTGTAATGATTAAAGTAATAACCAAACATCAAAAATACACGTTCTTTAAAAGGCTTCATACCTAATACCAACCTTAATACATTTACCAAATAAGGTCAAATTTCCTTGCTACTGTCAGGTAAGCTTCCAAACCACAACACGAGCAGCATCTGGCCTAAAAATAGCAAGACTTCTACTAATTTCATACTTTCCTGTCCCACGACAGAATATATTGCAAAATGTTGTTGGTAATGAAGGGGTGGGGGAGATAGCATTGGTGAAGGGGGTGAAGGGGAAATGGCGATTTGTCTTGAAACTTCTACAAGAAGCGTTTGAGATGGATTACTTTTATTTCAAGGATGAAAAACAATCAACCGTGAAAAAATAGAACACCCCACTGGGAATTTCATTGCTTAGAATTAGATTTTCTAAACTGTGATATTCAAA
This sequence comes from Macrobrachium rosenbergii, assembly GCF_040412425.1. Taxonomy (NCBI): domain Eukaryota; kingdom Metazoa; phylum Arthropoda; class Malacostraca; order Decapoda; family Palaemonidae; genus Macrobrachium; species Macrobrachium rosenbergii. The sequence goes on along the minus strand of NC_089745.1, from coordinate 30,863,222 downwards.
TCTAGAATTTGAAATAATATCGCAGCCACTTTTCTGAACTTTCAAAGGGCCATCCATACAAAGAAATTAGATCTTCTCTATATTGCAAAAACCACACAATTTACCTACCTGTCAAGCGTGATATAGGTGAAACAAACAATAGTTGATCTCTTACGTTTGATGGGGTGGGAGTTGGTGGAAATTTTCAATGAGTTAGCTGTACACCAATAAATTACTATTGTTTGCAAATTAATTACCTTGAATTATTATCATTTGCAAATCATCCATGCTATCCAAAACATCAGTGAAGATCGTGAATGTCAAGTCTTTCTACAGTAATAGTTTATGGTTGCAGATAACCCTAAATACATAAACCAAAATAAAAAGTAATGTAAAAACTAAAATATATTAGCACACAAGCAAAACTAACACTATAATACAACTCAGAGTCTCTCGTTACCTTGCTTTTTGTTTTTCTCATGCACGAATTTACTTAAAAAGAAAAAAGTTCACCGATTTTATAGAAGTAAAAATCATAATTTTATTTTTCCTACAGCAGCCATCTTCTGTTGTTTCCTTTTCTGAGTGTAAATTATAATTCATTAAACTTCTTCCTTCTTAGCATTGCTGATGCTAAATTTCTTTTGTTTCCTTTTAAAAAAAATTATAAAAAGGAATTTTACTTTCTTCGGAAACCACCTCGTAATAATTAACAATTAGCAAGTCGATGAAGAGACTTATTCAAGAAATTTGAAAACTTGGACAGACAAATCCGAATGGGCTCGTCTACATAACAAAATGAAAGCCGATTGGGGAGTCTCTAGAAATAAACACGGAACTCTTATGGATGAATAAAACTTAAAAATTAATAATGCTTGACAAAATCAAATTACTCCACCCTAGCCGCTCCTAATTGCTTCTCTTATATGCGCTCTATCAAACTGAATGAATTCTTATCTTTTCCTTTTCCATTTCACTCTCTACAGGATTCTCAAACATTCATCTACCACGTTGCGGATAAGATCAAGAGACCAAAAGCTCCATTGATCCGCTGTCATTCACTCTACGTCCTATTAGAGGTTTATCTTATATAACCTAAATTGGAGTTTCTTCTTCAATGAGGCTCCCAGTGGTGGGCGACGAGTGGTCCTATAAGATCGTTTTAGGGCTCTCACTCATCTCGACAGCGTTCACGCCCCACCCTTCGCACTACCACGCCCACTGGATGAGTTAGACAGCACATCTACTGAACTACTGTAGTCAAACACTACCCAAGGTTAAACCAGTATTTTCCAGAGACTAGGCTCAAATTACATCGAAGATCCTGAAAAGAAGTCTAACCAGGTAACAAATATGAGCAAACACAGTATCAATATTGGTTAAACCACATTTCAGAGGTGAAGTCCTACGTTAGTCTAAAAACATACGAGGTCTTTTGTAACACTGGTTCCTGAAATCTAGAGTTATCTGGAAAATACAGTAACCGTTGAATTCTCTATCGGGCAAATCTTGCTATCATCTAAAAAGGAATATCGCTTTGTTCCACAATTCCTACAAAGAATACTGATACTGAGGACATCGGTTGTAATTTCAGTAGGAAAACCCTTCTTGGTGGGTAAATATATATCACTAAAATCTTGATAAATAATAAAGCTCTTATCAGCTATGTCTTATTATTTACTAAATTACTAACAAAGAAAACTTATTAACCACAGTCCTATCAGAAAAAATTTGATACCGGTCGATCTATCACGAAATCTCTAATGTTGAGTAAAATTTACATCCCACAAGTACTGATATCAGCTAAAAGATCTACCAATGCAGCTTTGGCATTCGCTAACTCTCCGGACAAACTGTCGGCAATCCTCTACATTTTCCAACAATTCCTCGAGAAATATTGCCCTCACCCATAACTTCAGGGCTCAAAGTGACCATCTGGCGTTTGACCTCCCTGTAGTCTTAAATGGCAAACATGAATTCCTCAACAGATGCTGAGGGAAGAAACGGGGTTAGGAAAAACAGAGGCGAAGAAGAATATGAGGCGTGGAATGGCCCGCTGAGGAAGGAGGGTCGAAAAGCGAACGGGGAGGAAAGGGCTGAATTGTGCAAGACTCCCGCTGCCTACGGATCTTGAAGGAAACCCAATTATTAACCTCGCGGTCTAAACCGCAACCCAATGGTGAAACAAACTTTCAGGATGTCTAAAATGCTCCCTCAGCGATCGTGGTCGACTCAGGATGCCGGGATCTCTCAACCTAATAAAAAAAAAAAAAAAGCACATGCACAAGGTAAAGAAAAGGTTATATACATAAATATTCTAAATATAAAAACATAAAAAAAGGGCGAGGAGCCTTTTCAAATTTAAAAACTCTGTATACAGTATACTTCTTGAGGAATAAAGAGGCTGAATATTAAGTATAAAATAAGTTAATCTATACAATGAAATTTTAGAGTGTAGAAATAAACCTGAAGGATTCCAGGCCAAATTGTCACGCACTAAAGGGCTATTAGAAAGTTTGTACTGGAATAACCTTGAGCTTCAAAGAAATATCGAAGCCATGAGCGCACTGAATACGAAAGTACCAGGCTTCAAAAAAAAAAAAGTTCTCTTTTGTTTTCAAATAACGCTTTACCATATTGGTTCTGCTATGGTAAACATTGAAGTGCTAGCGAGAAGATGAAGAGTTTAAATAGAACGAGTTTTACATTTTATTTTTCGTTATTCACCATTTTGGCCTTCTTAAAACAGTCGTGTTTACCAAGCTTAGCACTGGTATTTATAACAACCATTAACCTTAAATTTTTTATCCAAATAAAAGTGAAGAAAAAAATCTAGACTCATGATAAACGAAGCAAAGCAAAAATAATTTTGAAGAGAAGAGTGAAATAAAAAATAAAACAAGCGATGCCCTTATCTTTCTGAATACACCCTTCATCAAATGCTATTTGATTGTAGTGGCTTTATGGTTTAAAGGCGCATGGGAAAAATGATACGTTCAGTCTTACAACTTAACCTTGCCTTGCTACCTGCTAGTTTGATTATGAGTTCCTGTTCCTTCCATACTGAGAGAGAGAGAGAGAGAGAGAGAGAGAGAGAGAGAGAGAGAGAGAGAGAGAGAGAGAGAGAGAAACTGCATTACTTCAAGAACAGCCAAATATTGTCTTTCTACCAAGAAATCTATGCAATATGTTTAAATTTTTTTTACGTTTTGCGCTTCATTCCAAAAATGTGCTCTTCGTGTTCTCCACAGACAATACAGCGAGATTTCGCTGATGAACTTTTGATAGAACGAGGACCCCCAGAGGAACGCTGGGCACTAGCGTGTGACAACTTCGAGGTTAAAGTGCTGTCAACTTTACCTCCTTTTGGACATGCCAAAAATTACGCTCCCTTTCTTTTTTCCCTTGCAATTTAGCTTTTCATAAAAGTAATATGGGCCTGACCTTCTGGGAAAAACTCCCTTATCTTGATTCCGAATAAGCGAGGTTTCCATATATAATCTAATTCATATAAAAATTCGCTGGTTCATTTCCGCATTATTCAGCTGGAATTGGTAAAACGGTAATTGAAAACCGCCTCATATTTTAACACATCTATTTCGAAAGTGAAATGTGTGAGAATCTGAGCGGATAACAGCAGAATTGAAATTCAAATGATATCAAAGTGACCGCGCCACAAATAATCTATTTCGTCAGAAATGGTTAAGAAAGAGTCATGAACATAAACATAGGGGAAATGTCACTAAAGCGGAAATTTCCCCCCGAGTGCGTGAGGGGCATTTCGTCTCATTTGTTTTTTATAGATCAAGATCAGGGTTTGGGAAGATTTTGTAACGATTCTAATTTTCACTTTTCATCGAGGTTGGCCTCGTCTTCGATCTGATTTTCTACGGTGTGATGAAGGGCTAAATGAAGGATATGTTTGAAACAATCAGAACGACCGACGGACGAAAGAGATGATCCAGATAATAATTTACAAGAACTTGAAACAAATATGTTCACTTTCAGGTCTTTAAAGTTGGTCTCTTTTTTGCTCAGGATATTATTCACCATAATAACAAGCTTATTGAATAAAACTTAATAACATTACAATTTATGTATAAAACCTAATACCTTCTTAGCAGCAGTATAGATTACATACTTCATACTGAATGAAATCTATACTTCATTCTGACTGAAACCTACATCTACGTATAGGACATGGTAGTATTATTGGCATGGATATAGAGATTAATGGTGATTTTAGGGTAAATATTTGTATATACTGTGTAACAGGATAGCTTTTACATTATTCTGATTTCATATCACCAATTGGTCTACTTTGAACTGTACTTCGTTTTGCAGAGCAATGCATCTTACGTGAACTTTTCTAAATTATTTCGCTCTCTTTGATTATGAGTTTAAGGATGCATGAGGAGATTACGGAATTAACTGTTCTGCAACGCATAGTCCCACTGTTATCATTTTGAAGCACAAGTAGCGCATGTTGCGAATAAGTGTCCGCAGAAGGAACAAACAGAGAAACTCAGTAAGGAGAGTAGGCAGGCATGAAGAAGGACGATGAAAGGCCAGACCTTTGCCAGAGGACAGAATTATGATAAATGAAAAGTCGTCGGTTCGTGATGTCTGTAACAAATAATGAATAAACACGTAATTAAAAAACATCATAAATATGACTGTGTGGTTTGATAACAGAGGTAATACTAATTAGAAAAAACCTCTGACAACTAGAAAAGGAAACTTACGATTTATGTACTTCTACACAATTTCCTGAATTACATAAGCTAAATGCACAATGAACGGAACAGATATTGTCCCTAAAAGACGTAAACGAAAAACATATTTCTGCATTATGAACAGATGGCAAGGAGGGCGCAATATAGAAAAAGTGCAAAAATTTCTTGGAAAAGATTCATGTGATAAGAAGAGGATGAGGAAAAAAATAAAAGTATAGCATATCCTAAAAGATTTATAACTCATGCAAGGAGAAAATTTTTAATTATTCAAACTATGCAATATTGCCGCATTGTTTTTAAACAAGAAAACTTTTGAGGACTAAAAGCGAAATTAATAATAAAAATGTATTTTCTGAAACATCCATGTCTTGACACACGTGCCATATGTATGACTGCATTTTTTTATGCACGTTAAACATATTCATACTCTGCTTTTCAAATTAATGGTCCCTTAGGTTCGTTACATATCAAATGTGCGCATCATGAATAAAATTATACACACACAAACACAGAGCACA
>NC_089745.1:30825489-30855489 GCF_040412425.1 Macrobrachium rosenbergii | reverse complement strand
TTTGTCTCGTTACACCCTCGAGCTGTTGCGATTCAATTTGTAACATAGGTCGCAAGAATGAAAACAGGGTCAAGAATCCCTAATCATCATAATACCATAAACATTGCAAGAACAGAAATACCTCTTTTTTGATCAGATTGAGATGTACAAGAAGGAGAAAATACCTTGCTGAAATAGTCGTGACCTCTGACAACTAATGATAAGAGAAAGACAAGATTAGCGACCATAAGCTGAATACAACTGAGATACTGCAAAACGACAGGAAAAGGGACACGAAAAGGAAAATCCTTTAGTGTTACAGTTATGAAAAGCAAGATCCAGCAATCCTAAACAGCCTACTTAAAAGATTAAATGGTGGCAACTGGGCATTGCTAACAAAACCCGACAAGAGGGAGATTCGACAATTTTACTCAGGTGAGAATGTTGAACCTGTAAGGAGAATAATAATCTGTTAATTCATACAACCGTTTAACAAAGACAATTACAGCCTTACCGTCAAAGAAAAATTTTCACAACTATCACCGCTTTTATAAAAAAAAAAATTAGAGTAGTTGTAACAGTAGCGTTTTGTATTAATTACAGCCCTGGTATTTATTAAATAGTTAACTTCAACAGTAGTGTTTATGAGTTGAATATAGTATAGCGTTTATAACATACGTAACATTTATAACTAATTACAGCTTAACAGGTAATAAAGCATGTGACTTACGCTTAAGCATTTTTGGAAATGCTGATTAAAATTTTAGCAAAAAATACAAGTTACACTGCGCATTAGCCATTATAAATATGTTAATTGCATCCTCAGTAGTTTGTAAAATTAGTATAAAGCCAAAGACTTCCCTGCAACATTTACATTTAACAATGTAATAAAATTTAAATTTATAACATATAATTACTATCTTACTTACATTTGACAAGTTCATCAAAGTTATGCGTGTATTAATACTTAATCACTATCTTCGATAACGACCGATATTGACACCAATTAAAGTGGAGGAATAGCCACGAATGTCATACACAGCAACTTAGAAAATCTCACTTTTTTTATTTTGCTTATGATGAAGTACCCCGAAATTTCTGCAAACATAATCACAGAACACGCAAAACATTTAAAAATCTTCGCTAACCCAATACGAAGTAGAGTCTTTTAAACAAGTATATAAAATATAGGAATATTACTCTCCTTTTTATCACAGCAAGATCTTACATGACTAGATTTACATGATGCTCTGTGCGTGCTAGCTAATTTCATGCTGGACTTATCATTACATGAAAGCAAAAGAGATGGCCTTATTCCGGTCGAGGGATTTCAAGATTTCGTTAACATCCTGTTCTCTTATTAATATATAGTAATATTTTTCTTTGTTCTTAGGTTGATTCTACAGAAAAAAAATAGTTATTATATCGACTTCCACGTGATCTGCTGATTTTTCTTGTTCCTGAAACACACGTGACATCTAGAATTCTCTTTGAATCGTTAAAACTCAGGGAAACAAGGGTTTTCCCCCCCTTTCTTTTAGTGTAGCTAAGACTTTTTGAATTATGAGACCACTAATTTTAACTTTAATTCTGGAACTCAAGTGACCACTTCTTTTTTTTTGCGAGAACACTCATAAAATCTTAATTTTTGAAAACAATGTGGCCATTAGTTGTGTTCTCTGGAAATCTTCTAACTTCAAGTGTCCACAAGTTTTTCATTTCAATTTTTCATACCCACATGGGCAATAGTTCTTCTGTTGCTTCCTATCTTCATGTGGCCACTAGTTTTTATTTGAATTCTAAAACTTACGTGACCTCTAAGGGCTTCTTTTCTTTTTTAAATTCAAGTAGCCACTAGACTTTTAAGCTTTTTAATTTGTGATCACATTTTTTTTCCCTCAGAAAGAGTTAAGTTCTCATTTTTATTCCGCGACTTGGAGATTCATGATCCCCTCTTATATCGAAAACAATTACAAATTTACTCCTTCTGATGTTTTGGTTTACATTTGGATTCCGTTTATGATGGCACTCCCATATTTGATCCCTTCAGTTCTAAATTTTATCATAAAAGAAAAATGTATTCTACTCGTAACGATATGTATTAATGTACTTTTAAATTTTAAAGGGTTATTCAGATATCATCCCGAAAGACCATAAATTTTTAAGCAAACAAATATATTTATGCGCCTTTTTTCTGATGATCCCAGAACCTAATGGAAATTTATAAATAAAAAGCTAGCTTCAAGACACAAACGACAACTGTAAATCAAGTTTAAGTATAAGGACTTATCATTAAATCTTATAATGTTATCTCTTATAATTCAAGATATCTTTTCTTTCTACAAAATACCAAAAGTGTTGGCAAATTTGACATTTTAACTGGTTTCGTAGAGTCGTCTGTCTAAGCAAATGAGGGTACTCTAGATTTCGTTAGAAGGTCAATATCACGGCGCTGCAATTTTATAAACGCAAGTCATAATGGCAGTACAGTTTGCTTCAGAAAAAGGTGTAAAATAAAAGAAAATTAAAACATAAAAAGCTCTAAGATAACCGCAAAAAAAGGCATCCGCATTCCAGCTATACAGCACAGGTTTGATGTTTACATTTCGAGGAGCCGTGAGACTAACAAAAATAAAAATAAAATAAATAAATAAATAAAAAAAGTAATCGATATCTACCCTAATGAATATGTAGGTAATGATCCGTCACATAACCGGTCGTTACCTTCCAGCCATATCGCCTGAGTCACAAATTATTACTTTCGCTATTTGACACAACAGAGCCTTCGTGGTGCCCTCCACAACAATGAAAACTGAGGGCGTGCAATTGTAAACATTGATGGTTGGTACAGTTGTCGATGGTTTTTATTTTAATGTTCTACGGAGCTCTTTTGTGCCTTGTTTTAAAGGTAATATTTTGCTGCCAATATGCGTATAAAAACGTCTTTCCACATGCTTTGCATTGAAGGGAAACAAGTGTTTTACTTCATATTAAACTAAAGCGCAAAATGATTAGTTTTCGTGGCCTACAGAGGGACAGTGAGATGACTTACTTATTAAAAATGGAGACAAAGTACTGTACAAACATCTGTTAACCGTAATACAGAAACCATCGCGTTTTTTCTCAGTTTTTATAAGCAGTAGTGAAAAGTTCTGCTTCAAAATCTGTCATTGCTTATTATCCACAACTCTATCCTATTGATATTGCAACTCAAAACTTATACATTTTTTCTTTTGTAATGATATTCCCATTTCTCCCAGATCAATATCACTTCTACACCTGTACACCTACATCTACAGTACACCGAACTTACACCAATACGGTTTAATTATATCTATCTATCTATCTACCCACTTATCAATTAATCTAATAACTTTCCAAACCCTTTAGTCTATATGAAGATGAATTTACTAGACATTTCTGAACTAAATGTCAAATATGATGAGAGAGAATTGCGAAATGTACCAAAACCTCATTTCTCCTGAAACTTTCTTACCTAACATGCGTTGTAAAAAAATTTATGAATGTGAAGAGAAGACATGTAATGGACAGCTATAAAAAAATCCTAAATATTTCTGTGCCGGATTCATAAGAAGAATCTAGCACGTTTAGGAATCGTAAAAAAATTCCCATAGCGTTTAGAAGATAAAGTAAGCCAACATTTCCTTTACATAAAAAAAAAACGGGGGGAGGGGAAGGGGAGGGGAATGTTACAGCCACGATACGGAAGTCGGTTTTCATTGAATAGCTCTGAATAAAGAAATCGCATAAAAGGACAAGCTATTCAATCTTACAAGCCAATGAATTCAGGACTTCATTACTTAAACACTACACGTCTGGTTAAATACAAAGGAAATTAGTACGTTCAGCTGAAAAGTTCGCGTGCGCTCTCTTAACATCGTTTGACCCGAATAAATCATGAACGTTTCTAAAAGGCGGAAAAATTAACCTTTAGTGATAGAGTGCAGTGTGCGTACTTCGTAACCATCGTTCTAAACTGATCGGTGCAGAATGGAGAACACCCATCGCGGTGTCTAAGTGATTTGTGGAGAAATACTAAGAGAGAGAGAGAGAGAGAGAGAGAGAGAGAGAGAGAAACTAGACCTTTTGTTATGTTAATGTGAGTTTCTTGTTCAGCGAGCCGACGCGATTCTGTAGGTTTATTTATCCAATCGTTCATCTTTTAAACGTGCGGTGAGACAAGCAATTTGAATTTTAATAGAAGGAGAATAAAGTGATGATATTGTAACCCGTGTAGACGAGTAAAAAAATGCACTCAGTAGCAATGCCTTACACAAGTATGATGGATGTTCCTTTACTACTCTAACCGTATGATACAGCTTCTTTTCTCCCTTCGATTTGTTATTTCCTTTTTATCTCTGTTTTCCTCTGTGTTACATAAAAGCTGTTTCGGAGAGATGGTTATTAGGCTTGAAACATATGAAGGCTTACTCATTCTGATTAACAATGATGATATTAATCTAATTTGACAGATATTAACAATGATGCAATCGCTGCCTGGACAGAAAAAATTTGAGATTCATATTAACGGTAATGGTTAGACTATTCTTCGTTTAAATTTATCAAAGGATTCATTTCAAGAGCATGTGATTTTTCATAGTTTAAACTAATATATATATATATATATATATATATATATATATATATATATATATATATATATATATATATATATATATATATATATTTTGTAAATTATCGTGATTCTGTCACCTGTCTGCTGAATTTTACTCAGACAAACATGTAGTAATAGTATCTACATGTCTGTTAAAATTAATTTAGCGTTTTGAAGGATTACCTAATAGTTTAATGATATATGTATGTATGTATTATATATATCCATACATATATATATATATATATATATATGTGTATGTATGTGTATATATATATATATATATATATATATATATATATATATATATATATATACTGTACATATATATTATATACACATACATGTATATATATATATATATATATATATATATATATATATATATATATATATATATAATGTATGGACATATATAGTACATACATACATATATCATTAAACCATTAGATAATCCTTCAAATCGCTAAGTTAATTTTTAACAGAAATGTAGATACTATTACCGCGTTTGTCTGAGTAAAACTCAGCAGACAGGTGACCAGAATCAAGATAATTTACAACATAAAATTAAAGTGTACCTTTATGAATACTGATAACATGTAAACACCAAAAGATTAAAAGAGTTTTCCATTTCTCCCTGATGGGGAGGGAAAAAGGGAGTAATTTTCTCTCGGTGAAAGTGATACAAGGAACATATAAAAGAAATTCTAAAATCACCAAGCAACCATATAGTCATACACGAAATAAGAGAGAGAGAGAGAGAGAGAGAGAGAGAGAGAGAGAGAGAGAGAGAGAGAGAAACTATATAATGAAAGAAATGAAGCTAAAACCGATGCTAACCCATAATGACAGAAGCCAGGAGACAGACGGATAAAGAATATCTATTATACCACGGGGAAAATTCAAGTTAAAGGAGGTAGAGAGAGAGAGAGAGAGAGAGAGAGAGAGAGAGAGAGAGAGAGAGAGAGAGAGAGAACGATGGCATCTGCCTTACCATGAAGGAAATGACACCAAAACTGAAATTAAAAATAAAGAAATAAAGAAAAGGTCAACCCACGAAAAGAAAAAAACAAGTACAACTAAATCTGCGCCTTCGACCCCATAAAAGTTACACCGAGGAAATAAAACCCTTCCATTGTCCCATGAAGCAATTTCCTCCTCTAGCACTTAATGCCGAGGCTCGGAGTGCCTCATTTCCTAAAATCTCCTCCGAGTTCATGAGGCCACTTTACGAGACACGACCAACTTCCTCTAAAAGCTCTTCGGCACAGGTTTCACTGACCCAGTGGCATTCATGTCGTTCTCGCCGTTGTTACACAATCCCAACGTTGTCCCTAGTATTTTCAACGTTATTGCTGAGTGACGTTATTGACGCTAAGTAACGAGAATGCTGCCATTAGTGCTGTGTCTAACGAAATGAATGATGTAATTAATGCCATCCTAGTTGTCAGACCACAAGAATGATATATTTAGTTGTTGTAACTACTGACAAATGTCATAAGCCACACAAATATTGCAGTTGGTGTTGTTGTAATTGTTGTTTAGTGAAGCAAAGTTCTAATAAATTTGTTACTGTTGCTGTAGTCGTAGCTTCTTTCGTTATTTATCTATTCATTAATCATATATACTTTGGCTAAATGTTAACCGCTTTATGCGCAGTCTAGCGCATACTTTTCAGAACCCCTACAATGATTTGAAAGTACTGGAAACAGAAAATTCGTTCAATGTGTAACATATCCAATCCACAAAAAGAAAAAATACCACAAGTCTTACATAGTCAAAGAATATTTGTGCTTCTTGCCGTGAGTTCTTTGTACGGTGAATTCCTTACAGGAATTGGCCCATCGTTCTTGAACACTAACCAAAGGAGAGAAAACTCGAAAGAGAATTTTGGATAAGGCCCAGTATTCTTTATCGCATAACCTAGAACCAGGTATTTACCGTAATGAAGATTGCGATAAGCGCCAGAAAATTGTGGGCATAAAGCACTTACGATAATTATTCAAATATGAGCGAGCGAGAGAGAGAGAGAGAGAGAGAGAGAGAGAGAGAGAGAGAGAGAGAGAGAGAGAGAGATATTTAAATAAATATTTCGTGATCTTTCATGCACCACCACGAAATCCACTGAAAGAAACGTTGCAAGGAAATAAGGTTTAATTCTGCGAAAAATTTTCTTTTGGGCTTATCTTAAAAAAAAAAATGAAAAAGTTTACAAAAGAAATTACTCAGCACCAGATATATGCTCTAATCTTCAACCATTTTCAGATTTCAGAACTTATAAACCTTCAATGTTTCATTAACAAAAAACGAGTAAAAACCCTTTCACGAAAGATAAGGTACTAGTCTCTAGTCATAATAGACAATAGCTCTTAACATATCAAAATTACGGGCAATTTTTTCTTTCCAACAACAATAACAGCCGCCCCCCTAGCGCACCCTTCTACCAGCTCAAAAGTAATGCTAGCACTTATTTTCAAAGAGGACACCCTTTTCTGGACAAAAAGAAAAACGTTTTAGCTGGAATATTTTCCCAAAATTTTCACAAGCTCGAATATTCAAAGGACAACTTATCGGATATCTTTAACTACGATGATGTCAAGGAAACAACGGACAGATAGCCAATAGCATCAGATATACACACACATACACATAAAATACCAAAATGGAATCAAAAGGAAACAGTTTTCATCATATGCATCGATTAAGCAGAATCAAAATACAGCGATAATCTTATATCTAGCTGTACCTAGTGTTAATTCCGCTCTTTTTATCTCCAGTAAGAATCAAAATGCCTTTCATTTTATTCCCATTCAGTAACATTATATATATATATATATATATATATATATATATATATATATATATATATATATATATATATATATATATATATATATATATATATATATATATATATATATATATATATATATATATATATAAAATCATGAAGCTACAAATGTCGCTTAATATCAAATTCACGGTACCAATCCATTTATCACTTATATAAATTCCCCTTCGGTGACAATTCTCCATCGGAGATATTCCCGAGGTAGCGTGAATTTGATATTAAGCGACATTTGTAGCTTCATGATTGTATATAAATCACGGTGATAAAAAAATTTCATATATATACATACACACACACACACACACACACATATATATATATATATATATATATATATATATATATATATATATATATATATATATATATATATATATAGTTACTGAATGGGAACGAAATGAAAGGCATTTTGATTTTTAATATATATATATATATATATATATATATATATATATATATATATATATATATATATATATATATATAGTATATATATAACAGGCATCTCAAAAACACAGAATGGCGACGCTAACAAATATCCTTTTCAAGAAATCCTTACTTTCATATAACCTTTTGATCTTGACCGTTAAGAAATTTTGAATCTCCGAAGCAAAGCTCGTCTGCCTCACCAGTTGGAATACGAATTATAAAGAAACAAATGGCCGTCCTAGATAAGATATGAAGTATTATCCAACGAAAGGACTAACTTCGAAAATGAAATAAATTTCCAGAAAACGAAAAAGTTAGCAAAGAAATTAAAATAATTCGAGATCATAGACTTAGTTTTATACATCTATTTTAGAATATCACATCAGGGAATGTAGAATCAGTCAAACGACGTCTAGTTTATAAGGAAACAATGCTAATGAACATGAAACCTATAGCTGCACTATATAAAAAGTAAAAATACATGACGGAATTTTACTGTTTCTCTAATTCTTTCTCTTTTTTTTACCATACGCCTGCACAAAAAGATTGGGCATATATAACTGTACTTTATTCTGCCTCAATCAATACACAGGAAATTATACGGATCTCAAGAATCTTTAGATTTATTGGGAAGCATGTTTCATCTCAGCAACATTTATCTCTGCGAGAAAAACTCCTATTTTCTTTAATGCCGCCATTACGTTATTACTGAGCTATTTGCCTCGACTTGGCTCTAATTTTGGTATGATATAAGAAGAATTAATGGCTTGTATATCACAGTGAAGACAGGCGAAATACACTGAGAAGAGCGCAAATAAATTACGCGTTACAGTGTTAGATACTAAACCTTAAGCAATAACAGATAATTACATTTGTATTTTTCTCAATTTTTCCTTACATTTTGGCGTTGTGGGTAAATTAATGCAAATGACATGAAGTATGTATATTATAGTACATTAAAACGCGATCCAGATATTCTACATTACTTTTACTCATGGCTGAAATACGGGTCATAATAGCCTTGGATGAACTACGGGTAGAGAACAGAGCTTAGGCAACCAAAGGACTTTACAAGATTATGTAACGAACAAATATATTTGCCGGACTGGGCCCACAACTCTCTTTGACGGATTCTTCAAGCAAGTATAAATATTACCACATTATTATCTTACAATGAATTTCGGTAGTACCCCGATGTATCTGACAGGAAATTGTCTCACTGCACGCAAACAAGAAACAAACATTTACGAAAGAAAACTGAAGAGCTGTATTTGTTAGCAGGCGAAAATGTTGGATAAAGAGGGTAAAACTCTGGTGCAAGGTAACAAATAAAAAAAAAAGAGTACACAAGAGAAGGGAACGTTTTAGAAAATAAAGATTGCAAGCAGAGAGAGAGAGAGAGAGAGAGAGAGAGAGAGAGAGAGAGAGAGAGAGAGAGAGAGAATTCCCTTTGGAATAATTATCCCTCTGTTAGCACGTTATGAACTACACTTAAATGAAGGGCCGGCAGAAAATTAATAAGATAAACTTCAGTGCAGAGACATCCCAAATCCTAATTCCATCACATATCAACGAGCAACAAATTTAGAGGAAAATGATAGGGGTACAGCCTAGAATTATGAGTCCCACTGTGTTTGTTAATGAGACCAAAACCTGACAAAAGTCTAAGATGAAACTTTCATGATAATGGCTTGCAGTATTACCTGGTCTGTCCTGCTGCTTAAAAAAAAAAAATAAATAAATAAAGGATGCTCTGAAAGTAAACCCAAACCAGGAAAACCTGTTGGCAAAGCCATCTTAACTGCTCAACAAAACTTACAAAAGAAGGCCATTGTATAAGTTAAATGGTTATGTGGGCATAGATGAAAAGAGCTATTATCTCCCCAAACAATTAAACTGGATAAAAACTAGTTTCGTGCACCTATAAATTTCACTACACTAAACTGTACCCTGGCTTGTTTTTGCTTTGTAAGGGCATCGTTCAGAGAATGCCAGAAAGCGAGTACACGTGTAACTGATCAATAGTTGAATGGAGAAAAACCATTACTGAAATCTATGAACTACTTATTGAAGCACAGAAGTTTTAAATCTATAAAAAGTAATTATATTGAACAAGTTCCACTAATGCACTAAGTTATATTCTTGTCCACACGTGATATTCCCCTAGTATGTCAGTTTTCTTAGTAATTCTTCCCTCGCTTTAATCTAATATCAATAACTCTCATCTATCCCTCTCAAGCTGAGCTAACATATCAAAATCAGTTTACGAAGACAAATTTATATGTTCAGTTTTTTTATATGTACTAAAATAAACAACTCCCATTTTTTATAAAAAAAAACTCAAATTTCTTTAAATTTTCAAAATTCTGCTTTCCATATCTCTTGAACGATCCAACAATTTTACCCCATGAAAGGAAAATCTGCGAGACCCCGGGGGGCAGAGCGTGCCATACCTCCGTAACCTATTGCAGCAGGCCAGGTGACCCCGAGGAAGAAGTGACCTCCTCCTGCAAAAGGTGACGCCTCTCGGCCCACCTTCTAATCCCGCGTCCGAGAGCCACGCGGCAAAGCTGGAAAGAGGTGAAACTTCCAAAGCCGTACCCAGTCACGAAAATGAAGG
Source organism: Macrobrachium rosenbergii (assembly GCF_040412425.1). NCBI lineage: Eukaryota > Metazoa > Arthropoda > Malacostraca > Decapoda > Palaemonidae > Macrobrachium > Macrobrachium rosenbergii. Next base: position 30,844,974 of record NC_089745.1, on the reverse strand, counting down.
CCAAGTTCACGTGGAGGATTTCATCACTACGGGCGAGGAAGGTGATGACGACAATGCTGCAGATGATGATAATGATGGTCGTGGAATTTTCATTTGGAATTTCGTAGTTCGAAAGGTCACCGGATCGTGCTTTCCATCTCATGTGACTGGGACATACAAACAAGCATGCAGTCACTTTGAACCTGTTATTTCCATACATGACAATACACACAATATACAAAACACATACAAACGAACTCACGCACGGACATGCACAATGTACTATATATATATATATATATATATATATATATATATATATATATATATATATATATATATATATATATATATATATATATATATATATATATATATATATATATATATATATATATATATATATCTTCCTCTAACAGGAAAACGACAAGAGAAGACAACGATCACTTACGCATTGGTTGAATCGCTGGTGAAGCACAGTCTTGCTTCCTAGGTACTGAGGCCCTTCCTTTCTAATACCTTTTTCACTTCACCTATCCACCCATTCTTAAGGTTTCGTCTACGCCCTCTTAACATTTCCAAATCATAGCATAGTTTTTTTATTTGTTTAAATTAAGCCGTTTCCACCTACACGGGGTGAATCAATAAAAAGAAATAAAGGTCGCTGTTGATTCGTGGAAGAACACCTTTTACAGAATGCTTCTACAGCATTAACTGCTAATTACATCTACAAAGAAGGCTCACCAGTTTTTCGTTAAATCCCCTAAGAATTGCACCACAGACCCCTATGGTGTATGCACTCTCCCTGTTCCTGGATATTATGGCCCTTCCTTTCCAATTACACTACCACAAATATCCAGCCCTTTCATGGTCTTCCACTCCCATTCCCTAACATTTTATATCAGTACACTCGTTTCACCACCTTATCGTCTCTCAATCTTTCCACATGACAAAACCATCTCAAAACAAGTTGAATCGCCCTTTCACCTGCGCTAGTTGTTCTACTATTTCTTTACCTGCTCAGTATCCACACTTCACTTTCACAAAGAACAATTCAATTACTCATCTTCAGCGGAATGAAGAAATGCTCTCATATCGAAGGATCTAAGGCTAATTAAAATTTCGACAACCCATATAACTTTGCCCTAAAAACACGCCTTACTGATTCAGGAACGATAAAATGTCGGAGTATAAGCAAGTGTATCAATTCATCGAGAGAGCGGTAAACTGCCATAAGAACTTGTGAGAAACCCTACGTCTTATCACGTAGTTGCTTTGGTTTTTAGTCAGCTGCCCGTATTGATCAGAGTAGTCCTTCACAAGCTATACACAGAGGCAACTTCCAACAACACAGTAGAACAGGAAAAAAGAACAAAGTTTTTTTTTTTTATAGACTCAGACCTGCAGAGACCTTTATGTACCCCCATATATACTGCATCTCTTATTTACTCTAGCAGTTCCTACTTACTGGAAGGCCTAGCAAAGTCGTAAAATTTTAATAAATAGGAGAAGTTTAGAATCACAAATACTCTCCAGTAAACGGATTTTTAATACTTCTAAAAGCAATGTTCAGAAACAACTGGCAATGTTTACTCTCATCGGTACACATTGTTTGGCTTTCATTTTAAACATTTTTTGTTGCGTTAACATAGTCTTTATTAGCCATGATAATACGCAACTCATTATGCATGACCCGCATGACCCACGTTACTCTTAATATCAGGTCGACCTTATATTCCAGGGATTATTTCAATATGAAACTAGTGTGTTTTCATTTACATCGAGGAGGAGAATTTACCTTTGTAGTTAACTATGTTATTCAAGATGAACTATGAAAATAAGGCAATAGATAGATTCAAAATAAAATCAAAACAAAATATAAAATATACACAAAACGGAAAAGGAAAAATTGAAAAGATACAAAGCGCTTCAAGAAATAAATATTTCTTCTTCCAGACTACAAAGAAAAAATAAAGTTTACGTGTTCACCAACACTCTGTTCGAAGTCTTTCATACGTCACCAACCTCAACTCTGGGTCGCTGTGGAAACGAAAATACAACTGTTGGAACGATTCTCCTGTCATGTAGAGACGATAGAGGATCGCCATAACTATGTTCGAATCTTGTTTTCCATCGGGATAGAAAAAGAACACCACCACCACCGCTGAACGTTTGAAACACGCTAAATGCGGTTGCATTTTTTTACGACTGATTCTTCTAACAAAGATACAGACAAAACTTTATCTCTTTATTTTTGTCTTAACCTCAAGATTTTCAAAGTTACCTTCAGAAGTAAGGAAAGAATATTGTTGGGAACTGAAAGCTTGGCAATATTGCTTATATCTGATAGGTTGAAAGAACAGACACGCATTCTATGCCCTTATTCGACCATGCCCAGACCATCGACTCATTCACATGAAACAAAATGTTCCTTAAATTTCCAACCTACCTAACAACCATGAGGGTAAGGTTACGTATCTAATAATCAATAAACCACATATTCAGGATTTTAGAGTGCAATAAATAATTAACCGATGTAAAAATAACACGGATTAAAATGTTGACCGAAATAGAAGCGACAATGAACTTCAACGTGGATAGCTGAAGTAAAACAGGTGACTATATTCGAATGTCTGAGAATATCAGGGTGATGATGTAGGAAAGAGCGAGTCAAGAAAAGAAAGGAAATAACAAGAACTAAAACTCATCTGCATGGAACTGTCAGTGGTGGTCTATGTATTGGCAATATGACCAGCAAAAAATGATGAAGTCTTACAGATATGCACTTTTGGCAGGAGGGGATTTGGAGGAGACTGGAGAAAGTGGACTGGACTGCTGAGCTTTTAAATGAAGATGCAACAGAGATATTATCAGAACACTGAAGAAAAAGGTCTACCTAGAGCAATGCCCGGAAGAGAAACCTAAGGCAGGATTTCTAAGGAAGGAGAAAGGTAAGGAATGCAAAATTAATTACAGAGAAGGTTGAGAAAATAAACACGGGAGAGAGGCAACGGGAATGGATGGCAACTAACCGCTTGAGCAATTAACACTGAGTATGAATGAAATGGCACCTCATATAATAATAATAATAATAATAATAATAATAATAATAATAATAATAATAATAATAATAATAATAATAATAATAATTTTCTTAACTTTCATTATCAAACTCAAGCAGTTTCCATGCCTGAAAGTTTCAATTTCGCAATCCATACCTATAGTTATTCCTATTTATTAATTCTGAATTTCGTAGTTTACGCCGAGCGAAACTTTGACATCACATACCAGGAGTCATTTATCATTATTCACTTTCTACAGACATCTTCCTTCACAAATCAAAACAACCAAATCTCAGCTACTTTACACCTACAAATTTTCCATATATATAAGCAGATAATAGAAATTGAATACCGTATAGCAAAGCTTCCGAAAGAATTTTCCCTGATCTCCCCTCGTTTTCATAAAATGACTCTGGAAGTTTAATTTAAAATTTTAACATGAAAGTCGGGGGTCACTTCGTGATAAAGAAGGAAAAAGAAAAACAAGATAACAGAATTTGAAACAAAACTTCATCGCAAAAGAATTGCATGAACAATCAAAAACAAACCATAACAGAAAAGCAACAAAATACTTCTGGACCTGTACTTTGAAAAAAATTAAATGAAAAATGAAGTAAACAAAAGAATGATCGAACACGAGAAACATATTAGCACCGCCTCACCCATCATGATCAGTATCAACACCTGGACACCCAATTTCACGGGAGACGCTAACCCTCGCCCTTCGCCTGCCTGTTGAGGGCGAGGTTGCCAACCCACACCCTTTACAAGGAGATCCGACAGAGATACGAGATCAAAAGAAATCACTTAGGGGATCTACCATATACAAACAATCTTAGAGAAAGGCATTCAGTTTCATTCAACTGTTTGAGAGATAAACCGAAGAAAAGAGACACATAGTGACAACAGATTTAGTACATCTAATGCAAGGCAATGTTGAGAATTCTATACAAAACAAATACACACCGTGCCGAATGCAAATTTTCACATGTGCATATATATATATATATATATATATATATATATATATATATATATATATATATATATATATGTACTGTATGTACTGTGTATATATATACAGTATATATATATATGTACATATATATCGATGTATATATATATATATATATATATATATATATATATATATATATATATATATATATATATACATGTATATCTCGTTTCGACGTTTTATGATCGTTTCTTCATCGAAATTGTGGAGCCAATATTTTAGGCAAACAAATTTTGTTCTTTAGAAGCGTAATTGTTACACATTTTCAAAGTACACTTTTGAAAATGTGTAACGATTTCAATGAAAGTACCCAGTACTTAGTTTTTAATTTTCTCACTTTGTAGAACCTGCATATATATATATATATATATATATATATATATATATATATATATATATATATATATATATATATATATATATATATATATATATATAGAAAGAGAGAGAGAGAGAGAGAGAGAGAGAGAGAAAAGCGCAGTAACATACACAGTCCTGGACACAGAAAACAGGACAACCGGCAGCTTTAATTATCGTAGTGAACAGCTCTGAGTGTACAACCTAAAAAATGAAACATTCTTGCATAATAACATTCATTCTTTTTCGTTCATTCTGTCGCTCAAATATGACAGTTTCCATGATCCTTTATGGATGGTACCACCGTAAACTATAAGGAAAAAATCGAAATTTTATTAATCTGATTTGACGGACTGAAAAATGCAATATCTAAAATGCCATGGCGTCGACCAATTCTCGGAATTCCCAGCATAAAATGATACAGTGCAACACCATATTGCTATTAGATCATAAAACGTATTACAGGTCATACACATGAGTGAACGAGTAATGTTTATTTGTCGAATTAACAGACTGATTAAATGGTAGGTACACAACAACAATGAATCCTGTTATAAATTTAAAGTGAATACATATGACATGCATACATACATACGTGCTTGTATGTGTGTATATATATATATATATATATATATATATATATATATATATATATATATATATATATATATATATATATATATTTGTATGTATGTTATATATATATATATATATATATATATATATATATATATATATATATATATATATATATATATATATATATATATATATATATATATATATATATGTATAAAATGTATATATATTTCTGCGCGCGCGTGCATGTGTGTATATAGTTTGAAACGTATATAATTATTAATTGCCATATAGTAGAAAGCCATTACTTACACTTTCAGTGACAGTAATTTTTTTTAATTCCACTGAATTAAAAACGATCACGTTGGGCTTTATCTCACGGGTACCATAAGTGAGAAAGAGGTTATCTTCTGCTATAAATATCTTATGAACGGTTTCACTTTAGCGGGGTGAGGATTGCCCCCTCGAGCCCTCCCGTTTATTTTTCTCTTATTCTCCCCCCTTTTCTCCCTCTCCTACCCTAGCTGGGAGCCACAACAGTCGTCCAACAGTTAAGTACCTAATTCATGGCTTAGGTTAGCAGCGAAACATTAAACTTGCAGGGATCAAGCCCATCTGTCCCTCTTATCCGTTTTAAATTTCGAACGTGGACCGTCCATTTGTGAGCTATGGGCAGTTTTGAGAAAGAGGGAGATTACGGTATAAATCCAGAAAATATGCTTATCATATACACCTGGTTCTCTGACCCGAGTTTAGAGGTGCACAATAGGCCTCTTAATCACTTTTATGCTGGCCATTCCTTACGGGACGCCAGAGAAGACGGCGAAAATGGTTGGAGGCCACATAAAGAGGTCCAGAAAATGGTAATAGTGTTGAATAGAGGATTGGAACAGGAAGATGGAAGAAGGGGAGTGGGAATGGATATAAAGTAAAAGGCTAAAAGGTGGATGGAACAGGGAGCCAAAGGGATCTGCAAAAACCCTATAGTAATGATCACATCAGACCAAGAATGGTGCGCTGATGGCACTTGCACCCAAGGGGCGGCCATAGTACAAGACCCTTGCTGGCATAAGGCTGACTTAATCTAAACCAACCATCACGACGTCTAACATTCCCAGCGTGCCATGACTGAGCGCTGATACAAATTCCATGTTTGCAGAAGAGAAAAATCATTACACTGCATATTGACTTAGAACAAGTCTCACGCCGTTTATTATTGCAATAGTTAAAATTTGCAATATTTCAAACCACCTTCATCCTCAGACCCGTCACCTCCTTGTTCTCCTAACCCTAGACCACTGAGACCCCAATACTCCCTGTGAACAGTCGTGACACCCCCTTCGACGAGCGTCCACGACAAAAGGCGTTCTCTGAGTTACGAGCCACCGAGATGTTCCTGGCTCCCAACTTGAACGGACTAGTCCCCGATGTTTAATGTTACTGGCCCATCTGAGTTTACTGGCTTGTCATTCGATATCAGCGTTCATCTTTCATGTAAGGGAGACTAAATTAGAAATAATGTATAGCTCGTTTTTATTGAAGCTGTTGTTGATGTGGGAGTGGGAATTGCTAGTACTTTTGTTGTTGCAGGAATAGATTTCAGTGGATCAGACGCACTGGAAACCGTCTGGACAGCAAAAGGGCACTATTAACGGCCCATCCAGCTTGGAGACGATTCACCTTGATGACACATAGACTTAACCTTCCTCAAATTCGAATTTTATTTGCTTTCCCGTTACAAAACCTTACCACCTTCTATCCCGTATCCTCGCAGCGAAGTAAATAACCTAATGACGATGCAAACTGTCACCGTACCAGTAATACAGAAAACCGCTTCAGCTGCTGTATAACTTTACAAGGAACCTAATTATATTAGGACTAAGATAGACGAGTCACTTGCTAAAACAAAAACATTTGCTTTGCAGTATGACAGAATAAGCGAAGAATTTCTGCTTCATTTGGGGAATAAGCAACTTATTGAAAACTTTCGATTTTTTTTTTGTATTTGTACTTAACTTTAGTATTTGGAAGAAAAAAAAAACAAAATCTTTCCTAATTTTGATTACTTGGTAGATAAAAGTACCATTCCGGAAACAACAAAGTTTCCAAAGCCTTCAATTTTGTTTCACCATTGTGTAGTTAAATGTCGGTACTTTGTAGTTGAATATCCATTTTGGAAACCGAAAACGTTATACTTTTGGGAGGGTTAGTTCGTGACCCTGACCTTCCTCAAGGGTTAAATGCGCGTCGATGAATATCCTTTTTTCTTGCTCTTGCCTTAGCAAACTTTATCCGTTCCTTACATACATCATCACTCATGCGTTTCATGGACAATGAAACTCTTGATGGATAAAATCATATTATTTTCTATAATTTTTAAATGGCCCTAAATAAAATACTAATTCTATATATATATATATATATATATATATATATATATATATATATATATATATATATATATATATATATATATATATATGCACGACATATATTACCATGTTATTAGAATGGAAAGGCCAAGTAAAGGAAAATATAAACAGAGATTTGGATATTAACCGAAAACCTAATAAGAAAGAGCCTCTCTCCTTAAACCTTTCAATATAATATGTTAACATTGATATTAAAGAGAAGCAGGTTTGTCACAAATCCCGTTTTGTAAGAGTCTGTTTGCTGATGTTAAAAGAGACAGATCATAACTATGCTGTTGAAAAATCATTCTTGGTGATAATTAAAATACAAATTTTTGATGAAACTAACCGTTTAATGTAACGTAAAAAATAGTTCTGCTACCGTTGTCTACTAAGTTTAGATCGACTTTAAAAATTACGTTCACGCTTCGTTCGATCGCTTACGTATTTTGTTTCTCCCAGAGCAAGCGTCCGATCTAAAATGACCTTGAAATGAAGCAACCTTGGAAAAAAGAACAGGCGACCATTTTCGATATCAGGGCGTATGGAAGCCCAAGGGAGGGGAGGGGCCAGAGGAGAAGAAATAGCGTCCTTCCCCCCGGGCTACCCTGGGCCCTCTTCTACCTCCTTGTCACGTTTCGACCTCGTCTTACCCACGGCAAGCCGAGTACATCTTTCAACACCCACGCTTGCCCCCACCAGTACATTTTCCATTTTTTGTTCTAGTGGGACTGAAGACAAGAAATCACTTTGTCGGGTAAAATCTCTTCATTTCTTCTGGCAATATGCATTTTCTTCATGAACAAAAGACTGTTATTCAAGGCTACACTGAATCTTACCTATTACTGACATGTGCACATACAAACACGCAGACACATACTGTACACATACCTTTCTTTTCATTTGAAGTTGTGAAAAGTTACTCTCTTCAGTTAGGTAGGGGTAAACACCCAGAGATGGAGAGCTCAGTTTTCCGAAGTTATACAAAATCAAGATCTACTGTCCAGAATGATACCAGAGAGAGAGAGAGAGAGAGAGAGAGAGAGAGAGAGAGAGAGAGAGAGAGAGAGAGAGAGAGAGAGAGAGAATTTCATGTAGTGCGCAGACATAAATAATTTTACAGTTTGCTAAAATAAAATGATAAAGTAAAAACGATTCCATTTTTTTTATATTCATCACAAAAATTTATGGAGGGTGATTTAAGGTAGAAAACGATAAAAAATTATCTATTCGTACTCATCCATGAAATGTATTGCGACAAAAACAACCGTTCAAAACAAAAAATTTGCAATGAAAACACAGCCCCGATAAAGCTTCAGTTAAAGCAACTAGCTAAAATGATTTACACCAGACCATATCAAAAACATCATTTTAACAAAAATGACTTTTATGATGATATTTCTGCTAAATTTCGAAGGGTTAATAAGCATTTCACGATTACATCGAACCACTTACCAAATACGGGCAGCGGAATATTGTCGCTGGAAAGATGAACATGCAAACTCCTCAGCGACTTACATAATTATCATCAACCACGTTTTTTTCAAGGCTTGAGGCAAAGAAAAAAAAATGGAGATGAGCTAAGGTGATGTGCATCTTAAGCTCATTCTTCTTCTTCGCCAGCTCATAAACTCTCACGATGCGTTAATAGGCTTTATGAACCATGACTTGGAAAAGCCGCCCCAGCAATTTTGTTTATTGAAAAGTAACGTATTTCCTTTGAAAGTATGAAAAGTACGACCCGCCCCACCCCACCTCTCTCTCTCTCTCTCTGATCATTTTTCGCTGTATCTACTTATTTCGTACATTCCTTCTGAAGTAGTTAATAATATGGTAATAAGTGGCAATTACGGTCAATACGCAAAGTGGTTTTCAGAAAACCAGCGGTGTCCCTAACCAGAAACAGATTATGTCTTCCAGTAAGTCCTATCATTATCATTATTTACCTGAAATTACGAGATCATGACAATACTGATGTAAGCATGCAGCGACAAAATTATTTTCAGGACCAATTGCCTTTGGGATACGTGGGCGATAAAGTCTAATGAAAATCGTGGAACGCTCACGAGATGCAGGTCTTCATAAACCATGAAATTCAAATGAAAGAGGTACTGACATTGACGGTGCCTTCATCCAAATAATTTCAACAAGTATTTCATGCCCCTTGAATGATAAATCTTCAAACAAAAATCTTACGACCACAAGGTTTTATCCCTCAAATTTTACGTCAAAAATGGACAGCATTTTAATAATTAATTAACGTGGTTTTGAGTGTTCTTCATGCGTCCTGTGGTTCTTTACAGCTGACGTATTGTCAAAGTATAAAATTACGAGATGGGCTTCTTTTTTTTAGTACTGTTTCTTTGTTGCAGTTTGGAGATTAGTGAAATATTTCATTTGCTGTAATGTTCTAGAACTTTGGCTGTAATCTTTTATAAAAACCTATTTTGAGAAAGATGTTAGTGGCATATTGGTATATGTTCTTCTTGCTCAAAGGCATAAAACTATTATTTTCTTAGAAATTTCACATATAGTATATCTGTTAGCTCGAGACATTTCTAGGTCGAGCTAACCAAGATTATGTAATGTCTACTCTCTGTGGGAGTGCGCGAGTGCGTACGGCAGAATTTTCGATAGCTGGGGGCGATCATATAAATAGCAGCCCTTAGTTGATGTAGCTTGACAAGGCCAGAAGAGAAGGCAAGACCAAAGGGGGCTAGAAAAGACAAGAACAAGGCAAGCCTCAAGCCTTCGGTTATCTCACACAGGTATAAAGAAGAATACAGTGGTTTTGGTTCAACATAAACATTTAGTGTTTTGCTCTGAGATAGGACCTACTCAAAGGACAATCCCTGACTACCACTACTAAAATTACACACTACCACTACTACAATTATAATCTGCGATATGCCGATACAAAAGTGCTATAAATAAACTGCAAATTTTTTATATATACTCCGTGTATTAACCACACTGCCACTCACGAACCCTCCCTTCACACATCGTGTGACAAGTATCTCACGCTAAAACACGGAAACAAGTAGAACTGTGCAAATCTGATCCAGAAAATACATTATTCTAAATTGTCCAGGGTCTATTCTCTAAGTTCTGTGCTCTTTCGTCGATATCCATGAATACAGTATTAAACAGCATGGCCATACAAAGTATTTTGGTTTGATTTTGCTAAAATAAACACCCTGCTGTTTACCGATCTCATGTGCAATTATACATACATTACATTTCAAACCGGGAGCTTTTGAACAATAAGGTTGACGAATTCCTTAACATGATCTGAAGTCCTTGTTTGCTTCAATTCTTATTCAGCAAACGTAAAATAAAGACTTGTTGAACCGATTTACTGGTGCAGTGATGACGGCGTAATACTCTTTGAGATTTTAAAAATTGGAGTTGGTAAAATTTCCAGAAACATTTAATTTTCCAGTGTACACAGGCTGTCCGTAATTCTGCGGAACTTAACAGCCTACTGATTCAAGTGGTGTGGAGGAGATAGTGTGAACGTGACTATAAAAATTAAAAGATGCAGTTTTTGTATTGGGAAAACTTGATGAACATTTCACAATAATGATATACTTAGCCAACGAATGTAGACTATCATAATATTCAACGAAGCATAATCATAAATGATAAATTCCTCAACAAACAGCCCCAAATACGTATTTTTCTTTAACGTAGTCCCACCGTTCATTCCCAACAGAAAGAGTGCAAATACAGCCAATTCAAAAGAGAACAAATATAAAGCCTTTTGTTAACATTCACCGTTCCAAAAGAGATTGGATGAGAGAGAAAATTGTATTCTTCACAAGAAGCGATCAGGCAACTTTGGTTACCTCGCAAAAATGTCCTTCACGCTTCTCATAAAAAAAACTCCTCAAAACTTTTTACTCCTTGAGAGAAAATCTGAGCTTTGTTATACAAGGTTGTCAAAATGAGGACTGTGAATATCTTCAGGAGAAGGTGCAATGATAGTAAGAGATTTATGCAGAAAAAAATTGTTAGTGAAACTAAAATCCACCAAATGCAGCAGAACAGCAAAAATTCAGTTTGACTTGGTTTCACTTAAACTTACGAAATGCATTACTATACGTAGACGTAGCATATATTACCTGTCATGATGTAACACATGACAACACACCCAAAAGCTTAATCACAATTTGACGACATTTGTACAGAGGCAAATCTGACACGACACGATTCCTTTACAGAAATTTGCCTGGAACCGATTCAGATCTCAACATTTTATCTGTTAAGCAATTTACAGAAGAAAAGTGGCAATGTTAATTAAGCTATTGGATATCCCTAAATTTCTTGACACAGGTGCACTGTACAGTAAGTCCACTCGAGGTATATTGAAAAAAAAAAAAAAATGAAGTGCCTTTTTTTAAAAATTAAACATGACGTCTGTAGATGAATAAAAATAAAAATAGCAATAACTACAACACCACACTGATTCTGGATTTATTAAAAATAAACCTTTAATTGCCAAATGTGAAATTGTTCTTTGCTAATATTTAATTTCACGAAATATTGTTACGCAAACTTTAACCCTTCAACTCATCTCTGCCCTTAAATTTTTTTTATTTCATCGCTGATGCAAAACATCATATACATACATACATACATACATATACATATATATGTGTGTTTTGATGATCTCGGCTAATTTACAGCCTACCGCCACTAGTCGATCCAGTTATGAAACGGGTACTTGCATGGGGTTAGCAACCTCACCTCCCAATACTTGCTCAGAATCAGGAGGGGCTATTCTTCTGGAGTCAACCTTTGATAAAAAAAAAATGCGTACGCTGAATAATACATTTATGATATAAATACTCACTGAAGGGAGTGGCAGCTAAAGCATCAGTTTGAGAGTGAATTAAGTACCTTTTGTGGGGTAGTAGCTTGTAAATGTTACATTTCTGGCTACAGCAGGACGAAGATTTTCATCTACCACAACACAAGATTTTTATCACGGCTTTGAAATATGCGCTGATTTTACGTACTATATAACAGAAACAGGCTAACTTTCACATTAATGACGAGTGATCAAAGATGTATCAATATTCTATTATAAAATAATGGCAAGCAAGTGTGTATTTGCTATCAGTGACATAAGGTTTTAATGACACAGCAAATATCTCTCTCTCTCTCTCTCTCTCTCTCTCTCTCTCTCTCCAAACGTTGTACGTAACTGTCAGACATCTGTATTCATAGATTTTCCTTCTCTTTCGCCTGCTGCTCAAGTCTAAAAATTTTCTCTTTACCAGATCCTGATGACAACGCAAATCGTCTCTCTCTCTCTCTCTCTCTCTCTTACCTTTCGTATAATACTCACCTTTTCTCTCTCTCTCTTTCCTTTACACATACATAAACACCTACACACTAGTTTTCTCACTTAGGCATGTGAGACCTCTTATTTGTCCGCAGAACAGGATATAATTATGGAAATTTCTCTCTTTTCCATCTGATTTCATTTAATCTTCTGTATTTCCTTTCAAGAATTTACACCTTGTTCGGCCCGTCACACCTAAAATTACTATTATTCACCGTTCGAGTGCAAGAGTGCAGGCTTGAATAAATATAAACGCAACTATTGCTCCTTTGGCATCCTTGTTACTATGGTGGGACGCTATTCAAAATCCTTGAATCCGACGTTTATATGGAGAAGCGCAGGTTAAAGGTCACACTGAATCAGTTGCCTAGTTTTCTAAAGGCAGTTTACTTATCTAAAATTTAATTGTCATGACTTTAAAACTACCTGGCGTAATACTTCATTACTATGAAAGTTACTGTACCTATGCACAGCGTAAAATAACCTATTGATTGATGAACACGCGTTACTTTAAAAAAAATGGGTTATCGTACTTCGGCACAAACCATCCAGCACTCACACATTCTTGTTGTAAATCATTTTTTCGCACTTTTCCAATTGAGTTTTCGTATTCAACATTCAAGCCTCGATAACAGATTTTTCTGTCATAGTGTGTACAGAACTTCTGTCTTTCCCTCTCGACGTGGGAGTCGTGGGGTGGAACCGTTTATAAGATATTTATAAGATATTCTGCAAGATTTATATATTGTCGTCATGAAGTTGATCCCTTATTTTGGTCGAATTATTAACATTCGTTATAAAGGGAATCTACGTGAAGCTTATAGAAGCACCATATCATCTACTAGATACGGAATCAAGAAGACGCCAACAAAAGGTTGTTTCTGCCAATCATCCTCAAAGCAATAGTCCTCCAGAAATTTGCTTCCACCCCAGTCAAAGACGCCCAGATTCCCGAGACGCATACGTGGCATGCCCTTTGAAACGTCCCCTTAAACATAACAATGCCTTTCTTCAACACTGGCGGGGTGACCTCAGCCCGGATGCAAGTAGGCCACTTTTTATGGATGCTCTTTTCATTCTTTGCAAGTAGACACGCCGTGTGCGTAGAAGTGAATGCCTGCGTGGGCGTGTACATCAGCCAAGAGAGAGGAAAAGAAGGGTATGGAGGGTATTTCCCAAGGGGCTCATCCCGCCTCCACCCCCGCCAGCCAAACAGCTAGACACACCCTGAGAAAGACAGAAAGAAGAAAAAAGTGAACACACCTTGCATCATAACCTCTCCCGCGGCTCACCCGGGCATCTCTCTCTCTCTCTCTCTCTCTCTCTCTCTGTACCTGCTTCCAATAAGATACCTACTGGAGAGAATCATCCGCATTCTTGGTTCGTGTTTCTTGTAGTTTTCGAAAGAGACAATTTTGATGACTGGCTTTCCGAAGATTCTGACACAATTCATCGTGTATTCTTTTAAGGGAAGGCCGTTGGTACGGGCATCGCAATGGATAGTTCGGGTTTGAATGATAAGACTAAAAAATTGCGGGATGAATGGTAGCAGAAGAGTGGTCCTCACCATAAGAAAATCGATGATCCATGTAGAGTAGTTGATAAACTTGAACAATTTTTAGTAAGATATGTCTCATACAAAAAAAATAAAATGGTAATGCAGTCACTATCATTATTATTATTGTCCTTCACTATCATTATTATTATTGCCCTTAAGTCCATATAAAGCCTCAGAAGACCTAAGAAATAAACGTCCACGACAAAAAACATGACTTACATAAAAGAATTCAGAACACAGTTGCCGTAAAAACTTAAGTTTGACCAAATGTGTACAGAGTCAATACACGCTGGAAAAATCGCATACCAAACAAACGCACCATTCAAGTTTGCAAAGCTTCTATAACTGCATCCTTAGAATATGGCAAACCTCCATGCTAATGTTAACCGTGAAGTGGGAGATGAGACAGAAAGATACCAAAGGCTGAAGGCATGCCCTTCACAACCCAGGTTATGAAGTCTTCCTTACAACCATGTCTAATAAAGATTTAGAAATAACAGAAGAGAGAAAAGAGAAAATATTAAACTGCTCAAAGTGAACGCTTACACAAAAAAGCCTTAAATTCTTGTCAGGTACAATCACAGACAAAAAAAATTAGTATTTGTTATGTTTACTATCCATTTTGTAGGTACAAATGAACAAATAAACCTTAATAAATATTTTATGTCCAGAAGTAATATCATCATGATTGCTTTATGACCACAGATCAGAAGGTTAATACAGCTATTAATATAAAAGAAACTTACTTTTTGCTTTTTAATATTCGACTTTCATTATGTATATATACCAAAGACCTTCAAATCAACTCACTTCATTTGTCACAAATACCTATTTCTATACTATAATAATATTCTTCTGAAACTTTTGAAAACACTTTACTATTTCAACTACCTTTGTATAAAAGGCAAAGGTTTATAAACACAACACACACGCGCGCGCGAGCGCACACATACACACACACACACATATATATATAGATAGATAGATAGATAGATGGATAGATAGATAGATAGATAGATAGATAGATAGATAGATAGATAGATAGATAGACAGATTCAACAATACATTTTGCGTTTCAAAAATTGGCAATAATAATATTTGCTTCCGGCTTCACTTTGTCACATATGGTCTATTTCTTTCAACGACTTTATTACAATATTTAAGTACTGGTGATTTTGACGCCTTCGTTAATCAGAGTATTTCGCCTTCCTTAATGCTCCAAAAATGCACTTCTCTGAACATGAGGTCCAGACAATTATCACCCAACTCCTTGGTGGAATGGGGCACCAGGAACCACAGAAATGGTCTAAATACCTTATCCAGACACATAGGCAGGTAATTGCAAAGACAGACCCCCGGTTAACCGTGACATTTGAAACAACTAGATGTTAATCAGCCCTAAATGTGATGTTTCTCTAACATTAAAATTCCCCTATACGACTGGGGAATTTTAATGATGATACTTCGACAGGCGATAATTCTCTCTCTCTCTCTCTCTCTCTCTCTCTCTCTCTCTCTCTCTCTCTTAGTAACAAAACTCAAGATTAGTCGGTTATTTTTGGATTCACCATTCCACACCATACTGAACAAGGCTCAAGGATTATTTGGCGTTAAATGATAGGTATTGACATTGCTATTCGATAAGTGTTCGTATCGGAATGCATTTCTGCTATTACGGTAATAGCAAATTAAAAGAATGATGTAACTGTATATGTAACCGAAAAAATTACATGTGTTTTTTTAAAATGCACACTAAGCGAAAAATATGCATATGACCATGAAAGTCTATGTTGATACTTAGGAAGCCAATATAACAGTTTCGTATTTGAAAAAAGTTTGTTTTCTTATCTTTTTATCCCAGTTTTAACACCACACACACACACACACACACACACACACACACACACACACACATATATATATATATATATATATATATATATATATATATATATATATAGTTTTTATTGTAACACGATATTTCTTTAAAAAAATAAAATATCATATATTTGCAAATAATAACACAGTTTATAATCTAAGGAAATATATTCTACGAACTTGTAAATATTTTCTGCGAGTACATACGCTAAAAATTACCAAATAAAAACACAAAGGGAGCCATTCCAATTTTCTTCCTTGGCCTTTTCTCAATAAATAAAACAGGAATTAAAGTTCACGTCATCAGGACCACAGAGAAATCACTTGATTACAGAAATCGACGTTATCCATGAAGGTGAAGGTTAAAGCTAAAGAACGGGAACATAATTTCACTGTTGAAATTTAGAGGACGCAGGAGAAACAAAGAGAAACTAACAAATTAGAAGAAGAAAAATGATAAAAGAAAAATGATTACATGATTGAAAATGCGAGTAAGACAGAATAACAGTGAGCAAAAAATAGAATGCATCACAGCGAAAGGTATCCACCTATTTAATTAGTGTAGGTTAAACTCAAGCAAGACTAAGAATGACACAAGGAAAAGCAACATCATGATTCCCCCAGTATTGCACAATTTCGTCTTAATCATACGAGAGATACGGGTGAGGGACTGAGGGTATTTCATAAAGGGAAATGTTCAGTATGATGGACTGAGGGTCAGTCTTAGTCGACAGACATAATAACAAGTGATGGAACGGATACGGAAAATCCGCTTCCCCTTCAGCCATAATAAATCTCGATTTCACCAACACTGATACAGTTTACTTTTTCTTCTTTTTTTAGCTAAAGTGAAGTGTACATATTCAGATATATTTCAAACTGTATAAGCTAGATTTCACTGAAAATTGCAAAATAAGGAATCTTTAGGATGCACTCAATGTCTATTAAGGGGATTACAATAAACCTGATTTACTTGTACGCTAAAAGAATTCATTATTTTCTAACAATTCTGACACTGACAATTAAGCAATAGATGACTGCCATAACGTATATGAAATTATTAATTAATATTAATTAAAACAAATTTTCCTAAATTGGAGACCAATCACAGGTCAATGTAACCTTTTAACGATGAATTATTTTACAAAAACCTTTAGCATCCATCTTGCATCTAAAAAATAAGCATCATGCCTTGACGTGAATAGTTCCAAATTGAACACACCTACAAAAAAAAAAAAAAAAAATTACGCAAGACCTCAAGAGAAGTAGCAGGATATTCTTGAAGCGGTTTTTACAAGTATTCGTAAGAAGTCACTTTCCTAAAAGGAAGATAAAAAGGCAAGAAAACACCTTATCAATGAGGAACGTAATCTTTCCGGTAGGCCAGAAAACTAATTCATGTGTTACATATGAACTTTGGACAAAGATTAAATTAAAAAACTTCCCTTTGGATATAAGTTATTCCTAGGGTAAAGTAAATCCAATATCAGTGGGTCATATGTGGCTTAATATTTGAGAGAAAAACCCAGACACGAGATTAAGCTAAGAAGAAGAAGAAGAAGAAGAAGAAGAAGAAGAAGAAGAAGAAGAAGAAGAAGAAGAAGAAGAAGATTTGAAAGTAAAAGAAAGCATGCCAGAAATAGTGACAGTATTCTATGTTTACATATATATATATATATATATATATATATATATATATATATATATATATATATATATATATATATATATATATATATATATATATATATATATATATATATATATATATATATATATATATATATATATATATATATATATATATATATGTATGTATATATATATATATATATATGTATATAAATATATATATATATATATATATATATATATATATATATATATATATACATATATATATATATACATATATATATATATATATGTATATATATATGTATATATATATATATATATATATATATGTATGTATATATATATATGTATATAAATATATATATATATATATATATATATATATATATATATATATATACATATATATATATATATATATATATATATATATATATATATATATATATATATATATATATATATATATATATATAAACACGACTCATGACAGTAGTTCCAGCATTACTGTAAAAGGCAGAAGAAGCAACCAAAGCCATGGCAGAGGCACATGGTCTCGTACTTTCACAGCCCCAAGCAGGTTGGATGCAAAAGATTAACAAACAGAAATGTTTGCCTAATCAGATTTGCATTGTCTAGATCTGTAGGAAATGCTCGAGTAAAATCATTAATGAAGCATATGAATTTAATTCACAGAAAACTGAAAAAAAAATATTTAAACAGCACTGATAGTAGTTCCCCCCCATGCCACCCACCCACTCTCTCTCTCTCTCTCTCCACACACACACACCATAAACATGGTTCCTACAAACGTAATTAAAGAGGCTGATACCCAGGAAAAAAATTAATAAATCAATAAAAAAAAAAGTACGAAAATACAATGACACCGCAACCAGTAACGTCGACGCCACAGAGTAAATCCATTTAGGGTCTGATGACGACATGCTTTACTCCGAGGGGCAGCCCCGAAAAACCTGCTCCTTCAGCCAACCCGGACCTAAATGACGTCATTTCCACGTCACTAATGTCCATCACAAGGCATTTCCTGTAATACAACTATGACGTCAAAGCATATCACGAACTTTTCCTACAGGAAGATAAAGGTTTCTTTTAAATCAACAATAACAGAAAATAATATAATCATAATAATAGTTCGATAATACAGAAGAATGATATAATCTTTTTCATGTTGCCAACTAGAACTGAAAATATAAAAGTGGTGATTACTTTACAATAATATATTGTTTCATAGTCTTCCGTTGCTGTGACAGCAATCCATGCAACAGAAAGCAAAGGTGAGAAAAATCCCAAATAAGATAAACGTTGCTTCAACTCCATTTTTTCCACACAATTTACTATTTTCATGAGCCGAAAGAACAACGCTCTTAGCATCCAGGGAGCGCGAAAGTGACTGAGAGAAAAGTAAATACCACAATATTTCTACCTGTGGAGGAGGGTCGCTATCCTGCCGATGAGGTATTTTATATATATATATATATATATATATATATATATATATATATATATATATATATATATATATATATATATATATATAAATATATGTATGTATGTATGTATATATATGAGCACATGTACACACACACATATATATTATATATATATATATATATATATATATATATATATATATA
>NC_089745.1:30815489-30817989 GCF_040412425.1 Macrobrachium rosenbergii | reverse complement strand
CAAAAGACTCGACACGTGATCTTTTCGGTCGCCATTCAAAAGAGGCGATTAGCTTTTCACGAGGTATACAATGTATCCCGACTTCTCTCATACTACTTCAAGGTTTCACTTTACAAGCGAAAGCTCAGCATTATTCACAAGGTTGGAGACGCTTTCATTTCCAATAACAATTATATTACGTAACTGTCACGTATGATTTGTGATATGAGGACGAGCACTAACAAACGTTTCTGACTTCGACGTTTGTGTAATTCAGCAGGGAGAGCCTGAATAAAGAACGATAAGAAGATGCAATACTGTAATATGCAAACAAAAATTAAAACACAAATCAAAACAATGATTATATTTTATTCACGTGAATTGAAGTACTGACTTTATTCAAGGCAGGTTTCCCTAGTGTGGTAGAAAAATAATCTACTATTCTTAGCTCCTGTGCAGTGTGTCCCCTGGCGTACAGTAAAATTTTCAAGAGAACACTGTTTTACATTTTACTTGACAGTAAGCGAGTAGCAGTTAAGAGGTATTATACCAGGTGCCGGCGAATCCCAGAACTGGCAGTCAAAGTTCGACTATTCGCAACAGGAGATTTTTAGTATTTGATCACACGCATTCCAAACAACGTTTGGAAGAGGTAAACATTTGATGAGTATAGAGCTGTCAGTTCTGGGATTCAGCTTGACTCTGCTGTTAGTTTACATCACCATGAAAAATGTAAAACATCGCTTTCTCTTGAAAATTTCAGTGCTCACCAAAGCACATACTACAGGGGAGCAGAACATAATAGAATCTGTCTTTATCAAACTAAGGAAACAGCCTTGGACAGAGGCAGTGTTTCATTCCCACTGAATATATTTTAATATGATCTTTTTGTTCCTTGTTTTAATATTTGTTTGTTGTGTTGAGTGTTCTGTGTTTTCGTTTTATCTTATTTGTTTTTAATGGTTGTTTGCTTCTACAAAATTCACTTACATGAAATGTTTATATTTATTTACTCCTGTACTTTCCAGGTTTTACTACTCTTGTTACGGTTTGAAAATGAGTCGCGAGCGAGTAGAAACGTAACATAAATAAGGAATGGTTTGGATATCTTATGCATTCAAGTTCGTCTCAGTATTTATTATCATTATTGTATCATTAAGTTAAATCCACGTGAGATATGCCTTTTTTGACATTAAACCAACACAGACCTCCTTACTTCTCGATTTCCTCGCTTGTGTATAAGCTGTCTCCTGTAGTCAATGAATCCAAACGGGAAATATATGATGAAAACTTTTAACCTTTCAAAGTGTGACTGGAACTCACGTATGTCTCAAGGTGTGAGAAAGGGATCTTTGTTAAGAAACTTTTGTTGGTGTAATATTAAGTAAATTCAAGATGATCCTTATAATTATCATTGGTAAAAAATGTAACGTCACCTTCCAGTGACGCTGCATATATCTAATTCCCCCTTAACGATTCGTAATTCCTCGCGTAGAGGCAAACATGCTTCCTTTAGGGAGTTTCATATATTGTCTCATGTAGGGGAGAGCCATCCAGATTAATATTCATAACATTATTCAATTTTCTTGTTAGCGGCAAGGGGAAATGTCATTTCCTTTTTATCTATTTCTGTTATGAAATTTATTCACCTTCATCCCTCGCTCGACTTACACATTATTTTAATTAAAACTAATCATCACACCCTTCCCCCTTTATCGTTGCATTTACCAGCGTGTGAAATATAAATCACTTTTCGAACCCTTTCTGTCAAATTATAAAAAGGAAAAATTAGGAAAATACATAAAGCTTTCGAATAAAATTATCATAAAAGCAAGGCATTTTATCATACTATCGGAAGCCTCTTCTTAGAGATTAATAATGTGTAATATAATAGGAGCCGCTTATTACATATAGAAATAAGAATACTACACATACTTTTCTCTCTCTCTCTCTCTCTCTCTCTCTCTCTCTCTCTCTCTCTCTCTCTCTCTCTCTCTCTCTCTCTCTCTCTCTATATATATATATATATATATATATATATATATATATATATATATATATACATATACATATACATATATCTATATACACACATACTGTATATATGTGTGTGTATTCATTAAACGACACTGGTAGCTAAATGTTTGTGAATATAAGAAGTCACGGTGTATGTGATAAAAATTCATATATATATATATATATATATATATATATATATATATATATATATATATATATATATATATACATATATATATACATGTGTGTGTGTGTGTGTGTGTAAGTCCAGTTATACATAAATGCAGTGAAATAATGAATGAGAGAGAGAGAGAGAGAGAGAGAGAGAGAGAGAGAGAGAGAGAGAGAGAGAGAGAAAGTCTTTTCTTTTAATTCACAAAAGCAGACTTGAGCCGGTAGCATATTTCTATTTCGTCAAAATTACGGCCGATGGAAGTGTGTCAGTATCTGTGTGTAAATCACAATGATTTGGTATGTGTATCATAAACAAGCAAACGAATTT
>NC_089745.1:30740489-30807989 GCF_040412425.1 Macrobrachium rosenbergii | reverse complement strand
AAGACAAACAAAGGTAGACACCACCATAATGAACGAAGGTAATAGCGCAATCTGATAAAACAAAGAACAAAATACAATTCGTGAAGCAAACTTGTGTGACGTTAATACCATAAGATGATGCAATCTAATTTGTTGGCTCATTCTAAAGCGGATAAACTATGATGGCTCATATTTTTAACTAGTCACGAATTCCGAATACATGTACTGAGGAAGGTATTTCTTCATACAGGTTTCGACAATTTTTGAACGCGAAATAAAGAGCGTTTCTTCAAACAGGTATGCATCGTGCAAACACTACAGGGGAAATTCAAGGAAAATTTAGAACGACAAAATTTACCACGAAATTAGAATCAGTGATGCTACAGTTAACTGGTTAAATCAACCAGCACAATGAAAAATCAGGAAATAGTTATATCAATAATTATATATAAAAAAACGAGTAATTCAGTTAACTTATCACGAGTAATAATGTAAATATACGAAACGAACTACAGCTGTCACGTCTCCTGTATTGTTTGCTTTCGATATAAATTCAGAATTACCCGTTAAGGTCTTGCAATCTCTCACATTCTTCACTGCAAGGTGACCGCAAAGGAAGAGGAAAGAAAGGTCAAGCCACAACCAAAAGATGTGTCACAACAAATATATTCTTATAGAATGACGTACTTAATATTCACTGACATGGTTTCCTTATTACCTGATGCTGAATTCGAATAAAATTCTTTCATTTTGATCAAATTATGGGATATGATTTTGTATACTTGTGTCTACATACACAAACAAATAAAAATATACAAAAGCTAACATTAACCATAAAATATCTATTTCAACCCCCAAATGATAATACGTGAACTGGCATCTTGCAAAATAATCAAAAGCCCAATCTGAAACTTGTTTCGGTGACCTACTAATTTAGCCTTTCCAGAAAAAAGTCTATTGTATCACATTTTACCTGGGTATATATTTCTCCTTTTAGCATCAAAACGTTAAAGCTCTGAAGGTATTTTCATGTCAGCTAATGTTGGCATGAAAATACCTTTCATATTGCTCAAATAATTAATTTTAGAGGTTAAGTTTAAACTAGCATTCAAAATACGGACACCTTCACTGGTAACATACCAGAGAGGGCATTAACTGCTGTGTATTTTTAATATAACGCGATAAGCAACAACTGCTATGTATTTTTATTATAACACAATGTTCCTGTGCGAAAAAAGAAAAACAGAAAACGAGTAGAACGAAATAAAGACGTAAACGACAGAAAAAGATAAACAACAAATAAATAAATGCATAAATACACAAAGAAGTATATCTTAGTTTAACCAGACCACTGAGCTGATTAACAGCTCTCCTAGGGCTGGCCCGAAAGATTAGACTTATTTTACGTGGCTAAGAACCAATTGGTTACCTAGCAACGGGACCTACAGCTTATTGTGGAATCCGAACCACATTATAGCGAGAAATGAATTTCTATCACCAGAAATAAATTCCTCTAATTCTTCATTGGCCGGTCGGAGACTCGAACTCGGGCCTAGCAGAGTGCTAGTCAAGAACTCTACCGACTCGTCCAACGAGGAACTACACTAACAGCTGAATCTCGCCAGAGAATGTTGAGGCAATTTAACGCTCACGAAAGTAACTCTCAATTTTGCTTTTGTTTAAGAAAGGGATCTGCAATGAAAGGAACACAGCCATAAAAAGGTTTAATACTGCTCAATTTGCTTGGAGTTTTATCTTGGCTACAACTAAATTGTGGAATAGTTTGCCTAGTGCAGTTGTTGTGGATTTCTCTGACCTCCAAATGTTTAAGCAAGAAGCAAATTCATTCCTGCTCTCTGCTGACGTCTCCTGAATCTCAGGTGCACGGGTTTTATTTTCTATTCCCTCATATTTATTTATCTTATCATCTTTCCCTATTCCGCTCTGCAAGCTGATTTCCCTTTGGAGCCCTCTTGGGTTTATAGTCTGCTGACTCTGTCTATAAGGATTTTCAGCTGAAGATTTAAAGAAAAAGAAAGAACAGGAAGTTTTTTCAATATATAAACGAATACTTTGAAGAAATTTTCACTTTCTTCTGGGGAAGACCTTAGAAGCAGGCAGTCTTTTGCTATATCTCCCAGTGACACATTCGTTCTTAAATTATGGCCCTTTAATTACAACACATTTTCATATTAAATATTACAACGTCCTTTGCGAAGATTGACAGGTCTTAATATCACATACAGAAATGCCACGGGTATCTAAATTATGATAACCTAATCGCTGTAAGGGTAAAGACGGATAATCACCAAACATTCATGCAATGTTTGCTAAAATAATCAATTTTTTTCTCTACTGAGAGTTTAATTTTTTTTTTTTTACATCTGCAACCATTCGTCTGTTCCCTTTTCCTTACTATTATTTTAAATATATGTATCGTTAGTGGTCTATATTATGAGTAAAAAAAAAGTTTCATAAATGAATTTTCTAACAAAAATAAAAATATTTCCTTTCTAACCATTCTGTGCTATGTACTCACCCCCCATCAAACCAGCGGAATGTGCAGCTTGACATGTCTTACCTGAAAAAGAAGGAAAAAAAGTTTGAAACGCCATAGGGCGCTGAGAGAAATCTGGCCTTTCACTGAAGTAAAAATATTCTTCAGTTGCATTACTTTTATGTAGATCAGAATCATTATTTTGACTTATTTCGTTCGACCAGATTTCTGAGAACCTAAAATACATTGCATCATACCTGTGAGATAACAGAATAATAGAAAAATAAGGGGCACCAAATGAGAAACAAAATAAGCCATGACACATAATAACCCGAGTACTAACAATAATGCAAAATTGGTTTGTGTTCTGTATCCTAATTCGCAACAGAAATACCTATTTCTGCTATCCTCACAAACAGCGGCTAGTCATGGAAAACATCCAAATAAGTAATGTAAAACTATATAGTAGAAGGATAATTGGATTAGCTTAATTAATGGATAGATGCCCCGTGTACCTAACTCTCCCAACCCATAGCATGCTAAAATTTTATCAGCCCTAAAAATTGTAATAACCTTATTCGGTTTGGATAATCACGTCATCACTGGACCAAAATCCTAATCTGAATCATTTCTACATCTACTGCACAAAACAACAGCTAAGGCTAAAATCACCTTTAGTTAGTGGGAATTTAGCGGCTTCCGTTCATTATTGCTATCATTATATCAATATTATTGTTACTTTTCACATTACCATTGTTACTATCATTAACATAATTACAACGGCAACAACAAAACTTTCAATGTTTCGCAATAAGTCTACGGTAAATATTGCCTTTTTGCATGGCATACCAAGCTATCAATAACAATGGCCTGCTTTACGAAATTAGCTCTACAATTATAAAGAGTAAAAGACTAATTCAACATCTACATTCTTTTAAAGAAAAGTACCGCCATTTTCACTATTACCACGTTCTATGAAACCAAGATTGGCCAGCGAAGAAACAAGGAGGGGGGTGGGGTTAATAACTGGCAATGTAAAACTATACAATGTGTACATAAGGGAAAGAGCGGGGAAGTTTTAACGGAGCAGCAAAATTTCTAGAGAAGACAAAGGACTGTAGCCAATATGGGTAAGAACAAATTAAAACAATCTGAGAAGAGCAGCAACGGTAGAAGACCTCATTATTTATATACATTACATATACCTTACAAGTTATATAGCTTTTTAACCACATAACTTTATCAAAAGACAAAGAAAGGAAAAATTATAAACATAACGTATTTAGAAAACATGAACCAACATGTCAACAAAATAATAAAAAAAGGAAATAATAACCAAGACGCAGGGCGACAGCCAGACACAACTGAACCATATTGTTTGCCAAAGAAGGAAAGACCCTGTGAAGCGCAAAAGATGATATATAATTTTTTGGCTTAACTTCGCGTGTGTGTGTGTGTGTGTGTGAGTGTGCGTGTGGGTGTGCGTGTGTGTGTATCTGCTTATAAATGCTCGCATTCTTGAGGGTGTGTGTGGAGCATCGTAGAAGGGGAGCAAGGTCAGGCTCGGCAGGTCTAAAGGTAACAACCACACACCCCTGCCCACGAAAACATGAACTAAGGAGAGAGAGAGAGAGAGAGAGAGAGAGAGAGAGAGAGAGAGAGAGAGAGAGAGAGAGAGAGAGAGATCGAAACTATAGGGAAGAGAGAGGAAGGGTGAATTCTAAAGGGAAGCGAGAAAGAGGCAGGGGAATACAGAGGGAGAATTTGGAGTATATATAGTATTATATACTGTAATGGTGCATTACGTATATTTAGACGGAGTACTGATCATCTATACATTATTCTGTTCTTTTAATCGTAATTCACTGTTTTGGTCAACAAATGCACAATGGGCTTCCCAGAAAATGATCCAGATATAAATGTATTCAGTGGCCTTGCTTTGGCTGAGATCGAACCCAGAACCTCTTGTTAATGAGGCGTGTGGTACCGCTAACTACGAGAGACAGACAGACAGACAAACAGGGGGAAAAAGTCCCACAAAGTAAACAGGATGTGGTCTGGAATTTCAGTTAGCAGGATAGACAAAGTTCATATCAGTATAGGTAAGTAGATGTAACAAAAATCTACTCAAAAGAGACTGATAGCCGACAAGATATCACGAAGCTTTTTTTCCCCAAGTTTCTTCTAAGCCCTTATAACAAGACATTTTCATGGTCAGGACAATGTGTATGCTGGTCAGAGTTCATGATTCTTTATTCTTCTCTCTCTTATGGATGGACAGATGAATTGAGAATGAATGGACTAGTGGATGAACTGATGGATGGGTGGACCTAAGAACCGTTGAATGAACTGTATGGGTCCCGGATGCAGAGACGGATGAATGGGTGGATGGTGTATGGTGCCAAAACTCTAGCACTGACGCCAAGTGGGCCACTACACGCCGAAATGAAAATTTAAGAAATATTTCTGAATGAGAAGATATGAGGGGTTAAATAAAATAGCTTACAGTATTCAAAGCAAATGTAATAGAATTTAGAGCTAGAAATAAAATAGAATTTAGAGCTAGAAATAAATAATGTCAAAGGACATTATCTTTTCTATAAATTTGCGGTTTTTTGCTTTTCCTAAAAGCGAAGCTAAAATAAGCAAATAAGGATGAGTAATTAATGGAAAGGAATTTCAAATACGAAATCACAGGACAAGTTGAAAATTAGGTTAAATAAAAAGTCACGTAAGGCAAGTGTAAGGAGCACCTGAAATAGCACTTTCATAAAGCGGAAGAGGCGAAAGACATCTCTTAAGAGATATGGAAAAACAATCCCGAGATATGTAGTTTACTGAGAGGCAGATTGTTGAGTACAGACTTTTTAATTGTGGATTACTACTTCTTGTATATACACTTCGTTAAATTAGGACTGAGTTTCAACGGTGACTAACTTAAACTCTGTTACTTCCGTTTGATGTAGACGTACCCAGAAAATTCTCATCATTTTTCTTGTGGTAATTGAAACAAATGAAACAAAGCCGAGTAAAAAAATTAAGCAAACAAAACAATAAAAAGAGTATAAAAAGAATTACTGTACAGTGTGAGTATCAGGTGATAAGATTCTGCCAAACAAAAGATACCCATCTCCTAATCTTTCAAACTTACTCCGTACTTCATTTTCCTTTGTTAAAGTTAAATATACCATAGTTGAACCAGACCACTGAGCTGATTAACAGCTCTCCTAGGGCTGGCCCGACGGATTAGGTTTATTTTACGTGGCTAAGAACCAATTGGTTACCTACCAACGGGACCGACAGCTTATTGTGGAAACCGAACCACATTATAGCGAGAAATGAATTTCTATCATCAGAAATAAATTGCTCTAAATCTTTATTGGCCGGTCGGAGACTCGAACGCGGGCCCAGCAGAGTGCTAGCAACATTATAAGTAACCATCTTCCTAAACCTCTTCTATCCTCTCCAATCCCTGCCCTGTCAAATTCTCGCCTAGTTTACTAGAGATTTTTTCCATCTACTTGTTTTGGTGGAAGAAAATATATAGCAGGGACATATGTATAATAACTTCAAAAAGATATAGACGGAGGCATATGTATAATAACTTCAATGACAAAATACTGATGTTATTTACTCAGGCAAAAATCTCTCCACAGTCAAAAGTGAAGATTGAGATTTTTTTTTTTACTTCATTCGCACGGTTTTTGTACATGGCCTATTAGCCCCAAGAGAATTTAAGTCCGGTAAAACAAGGGGTGCCCATTATATCCGGATGAAGATATCTGTGAAATGAAAGAGGGCTAAGCAAAAAACACCTGAACGGACATCAGCCGAAGGGCAAGGCATTAGGCAGACGTCAGCGAGCACTACCTTTGCGGTGTCTCCGGTAATTACAGGTGGACCGATGCTATTACTTAATGCTGAAACCCGTCGTGGCAGCCAGGTACTCAGCAAATTTCCTGATCTAACCAAACCTATTTGGATGGCATCACGATCGCCACGCAACCTGATACTGCCACACGCTGCAGAAAAATAAACAAAAATGAATAAGAGGAACCTGCTCTGCACAGGAGAGATGCTGGTATCGAATTTAAAGGGGGGGAAATTATTCTCTCTCTCTCTCTCTCTCTCTCTCTCTCTCTCTCTCTCTCTCTCTCTGTTCACCAGAAGAAGATAGGTGATGAACATTAAGTATTCTGAAATAAAAAAACCTTCAGCCGTAAAACCCCGCACTTGCAAGAATATTTTTCGTTTCTTTTTCTTTAAAGACGGATGCCGTATATCTCCTCGCAAGCTGCAAACAAGTCTGGTAAATTACACTGCCAAATCAGTTTGTTCCTTATAATTACCAAAGCCACAACTACAGGTGTCTTGCATTCATTCATAAAGCACGGAGTAATACCCAATATTATAGCACCTAAACTACGCCACAGTTAGGGAACTTAATGAGCAGTTTCCTTTCTAGGCTTGCTAAATGATTTTGTTTACTTCTGCCTTCTACACGTTTACCGAAGCCCTAACTCACTGGTAAAAAAATGCTTATTTCCTGAACACGATAGTGAAATTCATACACCTGTAAAATGTTTTTTATGCAATGCATTGGCATACATTACCCACAGTATACGCGTAATTTCGAAACTGTTGATGTACACTTTTGTGAATCTACATAAAAAAATAGCCTACCTACGGTTTTCAGTTCTAAAAATTTCTTCAAATTTAAAGCGGACATGCACAACAACGTCTTATGCGTGTGAGCAGATTTCATTTTAGAAAAAAAAAAATGTTTTTAGCTGAACATTTGGTACCCTTGCATTTTACAAGTGAACATGTCTATAAGTCTATCTCCTTTTGGCAAATATGAAGAACACGTAAGACATGTAATAACTTGAAGCCTAATATTCTGATATATTACAAAATTTAAGATAAATGTATCTATACTATTGTGAAAATTAGCATAGCTGGTAAACAGCATCAACAATGGTCACTGGAATTTACAAGCATTTTTTAAATTTTTCGTAAATACAAGTACATGCAAACAGTAATGCAACGGTTTATTCCAGTGAAAATAACGGAAATCAAAGAATGACAGTAAACGTTCCCGAAAATAAATGATTTAGTCACTTTCTCTCTCTCCCTCTCTCTCTACAAAAGAAATTTGTCCACTGCTCAAACCTAGATGTCTATTTAATATAGCTTCTATATTTTGTGGACGCGACACACTCCAAGTACGGAAACCTATTTAAATTTGGTTGAGTTTTGAATGTACCGTCCAGAGAAAACAAAGTTGATGTGGAAAACCTTCGACATGTTTTGGTTATTGCTCTTACTTCACAGAGTACGTGACTCCCTCCCTCCCTCTCTGCCTCTTATTGATTCTACCGCTGACGACAGGTATTGATGTCTCTGATGACGTGATATACAAACTCCCACTCCCATAATGGCATAATTCTCCGACGATATACAGCACGCGAGTGTTTTTAACCTTCCCTTTTCCATTATCCCCTTTAACTTTCCACTTCTTCTTTCTGGTCCATTATTGGTTACACGATATTAGCAAAACACGCTCGGCAACCAAGGTATCATGCACAGTCAATATCTGCTGTCCCTGAACTTCTACAAGCAATTACAACTGAATACATGTCTACCTAAGTATTTTTTATGTACCTTCTATTTGTTTTGAGGGATGCATGAATAAAAATAAAGGTTTTTTATATTGGCTTTACTTTAAGTCCGTAAGTATAATATTCTTAGCATTCTATATTAAAGTTCATTAAATATTCCTTCCCTCACACAGCAAAAGAACGTTGAATGGTGCAAAAGGTCCATGATCTAAATCGGATTTCGAGTCCGAAAGCAGGGTACGAGTATCATTGGCACAGTGCGTCACCAGGGCTCTCATGGATACCTTTCATCAAGCACATCCATCGATACTTACAGCGTCTCGTCTCCTGCATTAGATAATAATGACATTTTATAAATTACCAAATAAAAACTTTTAATAGAAAAATACTGAAGAAAATAATCCGGAATAACAAATAATACTGGAGGAAAATGGCATAGGTGACTTTTTACTAATATAGTATTATAAGATACAGAGACCATTTGCCTAATGGAGCAAAACAGGCTTTGCGCGTGCCTGTTATGTATATATAACTGTACACAAAGACAAAGAAATAAGCGATTCTGCAAAAACAGATACTAAAGAAGAATGAGAAAGAACACAAAAACGCAGAAATAAAGTTTATGAAGAAAGTGAACATATAAAAAATCCCTTGACGACGCAATAAGCAAAGCAAGAAATGGATAAGACTTCCGCGGAAAATAAAAAAAATATATGAAATAATAAACCGTAAACTGAACATGCTGTCATATCAAAAGACCGCTAAACATATAAAAGGAAGTTTATTATGACACATTACAAAAGTAACGAGATGCTTTGCCTGCATTTTCTCTCTAATCCACTGCAAAAGATTTGGTCTCAGCAACAGCAGATTTACATCAAATCTCAAAATTAGCGTCAAAAAAGACAATAACTTATTAACAAAGAAGTTATCACACTTATATACCATTTCACATTAATCAACAATCGAAAACTGAACAAAATGTGGGAGATAGCGCAGAGGTGTTGAGTCTTTGCCCAAAATCTGAATGTTCTTGATACATTTGTCGCCGAATTTTTGCACAGAACAGAAAGGCGAAATGTTAAAACACGAATCGTATATTAACAGTTTAATAACTGTTTGTATGATATTGTACTGCAATGTACGTTTTACTTACACTTTTCATACTATATCTAAAAAAAATAATATATATATATATATATATATATATATATATATATATATATATATATATATATATATATATATAATATATATATATATATGTATATAATATATATATTATGTATATATATGTATATAATATATATATTATGTATATATATATGTATAATATATATATATATATGTATATACACACATACATATGAAAAGGGGAACTATCAGTGATGCTCTCCTCAGTCAAACAAACATTTATAATAAGAACAAGAAGGACAAAAGAGAAAAAATCCACACAATACTAGATGATTTTAGGGGAGACCTAATTGTTTTGGTAAATATAATACTTGCTACATTTAATTTAATACACTTATTTCACTATCACTTTTGCATATTGCAGTCCTTTTCAAATCGAAAAACAAATTTATGCTGTCAAATTATTAACATGACTTTAGCTAAACTTGAACAGAATCCGTCTAGTATGTAATATCTTTAATAATGTAGTTGCATTCAAATTTGGGTACAGTTCATT
The DNA here is from genome assembly GCF_040412425.1 of Macrobrachium rosenbergii. Classification (NCBI taxonomy): domain Eukaryota; kingdom Metazoa; phylum Arthropoda; class Malacostraca; order Decapoda; family Palaemonidae; genus Macrobrachium; species Macrobrachium rosenbergii. The sequence continues at coordinate 30,798,202 of NC_089745.1, read as the reverse complement.
AACCATAACCAAATTCTACGATGTACCTAAAATTCGTTTCAATAACACTAGCAGACAGAGTATTTCTGGGATCGATGACCTTGGTAACAGAGACATCATTTTTAACATCAAACCAACGGACAAACTATTTAATTCATAATCTTTACTAACAATTCTTTTTAAATAATCACTTTTTTGCTTATCATCCGGTTAAACACATTCTCTTGAGATAAAAGTCCGTAATGCCACGAGGGTTGCTGTTGTCGTCATCAGTGGATAAACGAAACAATTTCCTCAAACTGACACGTTACACGACTGCAACAATTCAGTTTTGACCCTAAAATCTTGTGGAACTGGTTTGACGAAAATATCCGCGTGCACAGGGTACTCCAGACTACTTTTTAGCGGTCTTTGCCCGAAGGTTTCTTAACATTAGGTAGAGAAACAGGAACAATTCTTAATTCCAACAAATATTAATGCGAACCTTTTTAAACATTCCTTCTTCAGTTTTCAAAGGGATTACAAAATAGACATTATCTAAAAATGAAAAGATATAGGGTATATCAAACAACTTATATAAAAAATGAAAAATGTGGAAGCGCAATTTATCATTGACTTTTACTTTGCTCCTAACTGGAAAGGCGATTCCTTCAGCATAAAATTTACAGTGCTTAATCTATACGCCACAAAGTATGTTCGGCAATTATGCAGAACAACAATGCTATATCAACTCTTGGGGACCTAGCACGCTTCATTTTTAGCCACAAAATAGCTGACAAAACAGCCACAAAGAACCATCCCAAAGAGGACGTATTTCAGAATCAAACTATAACTTGGATTTGGACAAGGTACCTAAAAATGACCACCCACAATAAAACCCCAAAACACCGCTGGTCTAAGCTGCAACCTGGACATGGAAAGACCACCTACAAATGAGAGCCCCTCAGAGAAACTCTACTACATCACAGTCGAATCGAACAGTGACCCGGACATGGACAGATGAACCTGACTCAAGATGACAGATTAACACACGTGTGCCACAGACTGGCCTTCTGCAGAAGCCAAATTGTTCCACAGTACCTAATAATCAAAAGGTCAGGAAATCCAGTTTTTCTTAGCTCCGTTGTCTGGTTCCATCTAAAGGTAGATCATATTGCCCTAATATCTTCTGTAGTGTTGAAAGAATTCCGGATCAGCTCTTGCTAGTTAAGAAGCCATAATGGTTATCAAAAATTAATTTGATGATCCCGATGAAAGCAGTAAATTCAGTCGTAAAACAAGTGTAGCTATTATGGGAATGCATAACCGCAATTCGCATTAAAGAGCAGGATTCTTAGGCTTGTTCAGTAAGATGCGATCTGCCATTACTGACGAAGATTTTAACGATCGATGAATGACAATTCAACTTTTTTTAATCAACAGTAATCGAATGTATGATCCAAAGTAATCATCAATCAATTATTTAACAGTCTAAACACATAATTTCCAGCTGTCAATATTAGATGATAACAGCTTATTTTTTTTACATAACACCCTTATTTATACGCGTACAAACAATTAAGACAAAAGAGAAAAAACCCACACAATACTAGATGATTTTAGGGGAGACCGAATTGTTTTGGTAAATATAATACTTGCTATATTTAATTTAATACACTTATTTCACGATCACTTTTGCATATATGTGTGTACATATATATACGTATTAAATGTCATATACATACATATGTGCCTGTGTATATACACACACATATATATATACAGTATATATACATATACATATATATATATATATATATATATATATATATATATATATATATATATATATATATATCTTTAAGGCAACATCGCTGTTAATGCCCATGGCAAATTTTCTATTTTCTCTTCCAAAACAGACGAAGGTCGACAGAGGGCGTGTCTTACTTCTTGGGAGACTGGGTTCAAATGACCATGCATTAGTGCGCAGGTAATGAGAGATTTTGGTAGAGAATACTAAACATATCAGTTCTGGCGAAAGAGGTTTTATTTAATTTCTTTGTTTTTATAAAAGGTAGCTTTTATACTTGGGACCATACGACTGTAGCTAAATCAATTCACCATTAGTGCACGACAAATTATGTTTGTTTATTTTTAGCTCACCTACTACAAAGCCAGATAACTCGAAACTTAATGAATCAATTACCCCCGACAATACATTTAAATTATATCACTAAAGCTTTATCTGACAAACATCATTCAATCTTATTATGTGGTTTTTACCCGAACGTCATGTATGAATAATTCACTGCTTTTTATATGACCTGCAAAATAACCACACAGAACAATTAAAAGAAATATAAGTTAAAATCTAACAGTTTATTCAATATATTGTTTGAATAGGAAAAAACGTGTACCTACTGTAAATAATGTGTTATAGCGTTTATAAATTATTCTTTGGCATTTTGTCCATACTCCAAACGTCCAAGCAAAAGTACATACAAACCTAAACATTAAATGCCTATGTTAAAATAGGATAACACTCGCACAGACAAACATATATTCATACAAACATTCAACACAAACATATATATATATATATATATATATATATATATATATATATATATATATATATATATATTATATATATATATATTATATATATATATATATATAAATTTCTGATCACGTCAGGATCAGAACCCAGGTCTCTCAGGTGGAAAGCAAAGGGCGTTATCCACCTGAGAGACCTGGGTCTGATCCCGACGTAGTCAGAAATTTATTTCTGTTCCACACGTGATTGTGTGTTGATGATTTCTATATATATATATATATATATATATATATATATATATATATATATATATATATATATATATATATATATATATATATATATATATATATATATATATATATTGAAAAATTTAAAAACGATTTGCAAAGAATATACATTTTAAATAGCAAAATAAGATTAAGACCAATATTTATCAGAAAAAGAGAGCATACATTGTCAAGAACAGGTTTCAGTATTAATATATAAAATAAAACTCAGCGTCCATTGATTTTTCCTCTATAAATGTGAATTCGAATCTTATTTTCTCGTCTTTTAAAGGTTCAAGGTTATTTCTATACCCTAAAGGAAATGGAGATTCCACCAAGGCCAAGGTATTATTAGAATGCCACGCAGACCCCCATCTTATTTGACCGTGCACCATCGATTTTTGCAATTACTAACAATTACCCTCGTTCTGAGCTGTTGTTTTATGCAGTTGAATGCTGCGACTAATGGATGAATTTATAAATAATTTCTGACGGCAATTTATAAGTAATTTCTCAGGGTTGAACTGTGAATGAATTTATAAGTAATTTCTAGTGGCTGAATTAATTATTCACCATTTATAATCAATGGAATAACGAAAATATCGATAAAAATTTCATTTTATTTTTCCATGTTCTTCATCCCACCAGCGTAAAATAGTAAAGAAGATACACTTTAATGGAGATAGTCAATATTCTTGTCACAAAATATGTTTAAGGCAAACTCTCTCTCTCTCTCTCTCTCTCTCTCTCTCGCTCTCTCTCTCTCTCTCTCTCTCTCTCTCTCTCTCTCTCTCTCTCTCTCTCTCTCTCTCTCTCTCTCTTTCTCTCTCTCTCATTTAAAACCATATTTCCTGTCAGTAATGAATATAGTATGTACTGAACATAATACCGCAAGTCTTTGCATGAAGAAAGGGGTGTGTAAATAAACAAGGTGTTTACCTGTCCAAATACAACAACCACAAACAATTGAATTTTTAATACAAAAAAACCTGACGAGGAAGCACCAACCCGCAAAAGAGAAACAGCACAATCGGGAGACAAGAGGCAACAAGGAATAGAAACAAAAAGGATTCCAAAGTTTGATATTAGAGAGAAGTAACTGCGGAAACAATAATCGTATTGAGGAGACAGCAGGGACAACTTTCTTAGAGAGAGAGAGAGAGAGAGAGAGAGAGAGAGAGAGAGAGAGAGAGAGACAATGGTAAGGACGGTGTGACTGAGTAAATGAATTGCATTAGATTTAATCATTTCGTTAAGGAAGTCACGGAAGAAGCACAACAATATGAATTTAAACTGAGGCATCAAAAACGCAGGAAATCACAGAAATCGAAACAAAACATGAAATTATTAGAAGCATGTCTGGCTGGCAGTGTGACAATACTCCGAGACAACAGAAAGAAAACAAGCTGAATACGAGAGTACATATAATATGAACCAATACATGGCCATATCTCACAATGATTCTGTACTCATAAATACCTGCGAACATATAAATTTCAGTTACACCAAAGCTAAATAATAAATAATATGCTGATGAAATTGAGTTTCTTCACACGTGAGTAAAGACTGCTTGCTTTCAAAACAACCCAACGTCTGATTTGTGCAAGAACTTGTTTTGAACTTGAATACGTATAACCTCAATTTCCTTACTTCCGCGATGAGTGCTGAGCTGCGCTAACTGAATATACAAATGGTACGCAGATGAACATAAAATCTCCCTTTCGAAAAGTTACTATGTTTCCAGCACATTAAACAGAGAGATGACTCATAATGCACGCATTAAAAGCTACGCCAGATGCGAAAACAGCGTTCGTTTGGACTCTCTCACTCTCTCTCTGTCATTCATCTCAAAATATCTCTCCATTTTCACTTTTGGGCCCTTAGAGGAAGTTTCCCAATGTTCTCTTCATCGCGAGCGCACGCCTACCTTCATCTTCTTTTTTTTTTTTTTTAAAGCCCCAGAAAATCTCTCTCTCTCTCTCTCTCTCTCTCTCTCTCTCTCTCTCTCTCTCTCTCTCTCTCTCTCCTCTGGAGATGTTTTCATATACGGGAAATACAAATTCCTAGTGATAAATATTCTCTTTTCACATCACCTGAGACATAATAAAACAAAAGAATTCGAAAGTATTTATAACAAACAAAAATCTTACACAACTTTGTTTGAATCAAAATTCTATCAACAAAACAGCGAACACGATGACAGACGGCATTTGTAAATAGAACTCTCACAAACCAATAATATTTGTATACTTATCTCCCTACTGATTACAATTTTCTGCTGATTACATTTATGTACTACATTCTGTCATTAAACAGCCACACAAATGGAATTTTAATTCTTGCCGAATAAAACGCATTTCATGGGCGATGGTCCAAATTTACAGCCCGGGTTAAGTCCACCTTTTCAAAATGAGCAGTTCAGCTTTTAATGGCGATACACGACAAGGCTATAAAGTCATGGTTTGTGCTGCAATGACCTATGGCCAAGACTTAATTGGTGCTCCCCGCATAACTTCGTGTTAAATCATTCATGTAAATGTTCTCCTAAAAGTTGTATAGTTGGCTGCGTAATAACCTTTCGGCCCATCTTTATTTCGAACAACGTTCTCTTTCCTATGTTGTCAGTAACTGCTATCAATGTTATTTATTTTTGTATGGCATAACATGTGCCCATTCACTAGTAAGCTGCAGAAGAAATTGCACAGCTTGCTTGTTAATCGATCAGTCACTACACATTCTTCTACATTAATTACCTCAGTTAATGCCTTGTAGATTAACAAAGTTGCAAAGCGTATAACTGCAATATTACCCTCTTAATTTTTACTATATGTCGCACATCCACTCATCTCTGACTTCATATACCATTCATGCATTACACACCCAGGGAAGAACTTATCGGATCCTAAGAAAATAGAAGCCTTCAAATGAGTCTTGACCGTTGCAAAAAACGGCCGACAGAGCAAATAAATATGAGAAAATGGCTGTATATGGCAACAGTTCCATTCAGGTCACCAATCCACGACACTCGCATTACAAGAGGCTGCTGTGAAGGAACACTTTCACAGATAAAATGGGAAAGAAGACATCAGACTTAACATTCCCTTATTTGATGCCGAATATGAATACCAATGAGGAAGAAGAGGAGTTTTCATGCTCTCACATTTCAAGGAGCTTCCAGGAAACTCATTAGAATAATGGGTGAAGGTGAGTGCATCATTGAACTTACTCGTTATTCATTCACTCTTTTTGCTTGCTGCCCAGGAAAGTGTATTTGCGTATCATCTCCTGGTTTCTTCCTTTATCGATAACGATGAGCTCTGGAGTGAAACAACTTTAAAATGGAATTTCTAAAAACAAATGCCTTTAATCATATTTAATAACTAATAATAATTGATGGATTAGTAATGATGCCCTTGGACAGCCTGCATACTTATGGTTGCATTATCGTTTATGCTGTATTCAATAAACTATATCTAGCTCCTAAACGCATAAAGGAACACACACACACACACACACACACACACACACATATATATATATATGTATGTATATAATATATATAATATATATATATATATATATATATATATATGTATGTATATAATATATATATATATATATATATACACATACATATATGTGCATATATATATGCATATATATATGTGTGTGTGTGTTCAAACTTCATTATGATGTATTTATACCTCGGAAATAACGACTAGAAGTCATGATACGCCTTACCAATTAAATGAAAATGCTGAGAAGCTTATGAAATTATTAATGAAGTCCGTTTAGTCTCCATATGATGTGTTGTTTTCGCGTGTCATATTTAATGAGTGTGACTCCCTAATTAAATTTACTGATAAACATACGTAAAAAGATTTATGAAATAATAACTTTCATTGGATCGAGAAGGTGAAGAATATATCGAGGAATGGACTGGCTTTGGTTTCTGACCTTAAAACATACTTTTTCTCTCTCTCAAACAAACAAACACAAACACACACACACATACACACGCACGAACGAATACACACACACAGTTAATGGGTTAATTAAATTCTTACCCGTCTACTGCCTACGATAAGAATCAAATATTCCAGACTACTACTTTTCCTTTTAATTTTTTTTCTACTTCCTTCTCAGGTGTCTCCATTTGACTCCAAGGTCTCTGAAAGGTGACCTCCAAGTATGGAATCTTGTTTGTCCTGCATTAAAGTCAACTACTTTCCAGTGGCATACATATGAAAAAAGGTTTCTTTAAAAACTGTACACATATGAAGAGGTTTCCCCTTTTGGACAAAAATAAAAAAAACCTGGTTGTAGTATTTAATATTTTTCCTGTCGAGAAATAGGCTCCGCCATTTGACAGCTCGCAATCAGGGAGATCCGCAAGTCCTTTTATACAGCAATCTCAACCTGGTATCTTAAAATGCAACCAATTTGCATAGGAACCATAACAGCTTTCCACATAAAATATCCTAACCACAGGGTGGCTGTCGCTCACTAAACACAATCTTGGAGAATAACAAACGCAAATAAGATATCTACAAGGATCTCTCTCGTATCACGTTGTTTTTTGTGATTAAGATTTAAAAGACAGTTACAACATCCATATACAGTATATATATGAAAGACCACGTAAGACTCTTTGCAAACTCGTGTGCAACAGCAAAACATAGTTCCTTTACAAATTTTGGTGTAAACATCTGAAACAATATTAAAATATAAAACCAAGAATAATAAAACTTGATACATAAAACTGGCTGAAAACATTCAATTGATGGTACTACGAAAAAAAACAGCAAGGATGAATGTTACTAGCAAGAAAATATTATTATAATGAACATTATGCAAAACTTAAAAACTAACAAATATATCTTCAGAACAACCAGTGATAACTACAGATAAAGGAATTACAATATTTCAGCGAAAGGTGATCTGAGGTCGCAAAAATACAAGGATTTTATCTGCACAGGATTGAAAATAAAAAATATAAGCCTCACTTCCACAAGAAAGGGAGCCTAATTATGTTACCAAGGAGCTACTTTAATAGCTACAATGGTAATCACAAAGTTCAAAGTTAGTTTAAAAATTTCAAAATTATTTACATAACTTAAAGCTAATTTTGAATTACCCACTCTAATTGAAGAACCTCAAAGATTATCTAAAAACACAAATCAATATAGTCCCAAGTTCATTTGAGTTCCCAAAGCCAACTGAAAAATCCGAAAGCTGATCTAAGACACTTAATCTAAAAAATTTTAACCTAACGTTTCATTCACCGACGTGTCGGCAGATCTGTCTTTTTAATATTTCAATTACAAATGAATATTTAATGACTATTTCTTATTTGAATATTTCATATTCATTAGCTTATCATAATGCCTAAAGGAACAATTCCTCTCGGAGATCTCTTTTCTATTATACTCCTATCTAAACCTGTAATGAAGTCTACACATTTGCTTCCTAATCAAAACTGAGCGAAAGGGCATTGTAATTCATTCTAGTTCTAAATAAAGTGATAGAGGAAAACAATAATGTATGGGAATAAAAGCTGCTCCCTCCCAAAAATAACGCGCAGTTTAACGACCTCTACGAAGAAACCGTGAGTTACTGAAATATCCAATGGAAGTTGAGCCTCAATCAATACGAGAACCTGAACTAGAGTACATGACGTGTTAGAAAATCTGTTCCCTGTACCAGCGAATACTTTATTCATCAAGTCGCTTCTCTAAATGTTATCCCGAAAATTCCAGGCCACAAATGTGGAGGAATAAACGGCCTCCGCGAATGTGCTCTTCTCCTGACGTCTGTCGCTTATCCATAATTGATACGAATATCGCCAAGCTGACCCTTCATCTTCTTACGAAAATATCCTGTCCGAAAAAAAAAGCCTTCATCCCCATTTGATCAAGACACTTATATGCTATGGAGAATATGCATTTGTTTGCATTTTCGAAGTACGCCTTTTTAAACCAAATTGCACTTAACACAGACCATCAAGTAACGCGGCAATAGGTCGACAGATAGACAAATTTATTAACTTCCAATGCATTCAAAGCTACAATTTTCTAATCTACCAAAATTTACCGAACTTTAAAGAGTGATTCAGATACTCAATCATTTCTGCGCATGTGTCTGAGCGAGTGACCGGCCTGATATTTCTAAAAGGGATATGAGAATCACCCTTAAACAGAATGGCTGAAAGTAACCAGGAATGAATCATCGCTTTTGATCTTCTACCTCTTCATCAACATTTCGATTTCTACTTCATTTAAGCATCTATGAAGAAGCCCCCCTCATCATCCTCCGATAAAAAAAATCCAGTTCCTAAGCTGGGTATTTTCGACGTTGATGACCACTGACGGTTATGAGGTTAGCTCATGATTCATAATTAATACATAATAATTAAAAGAATACCCGCTCCACGAACTGCTTTGCTAGTTAAGATAGTTAAGTGGATTTATATTTACTCTCTAGAGTTAATGCAACACGTAAGACCTACATTTTCTACAGCTCAGCTTTCAATCAGATCAATACCAGCACTTCGGACTTAACAAGAGTTCGTCAACTGGTTGACACTGCTTCAAAGCAGCCCGTGGCTAAGTGTACTTTAGCGATTTTCATCTTAAATATCGTACATATATTTTTATGATGAGTAGTATTTCGTCAGAGGCTGTGTATTCACTGAGGAGTATTTGAGGTTAAACTCTTAATAAGGAAACATTCATTTTTGGATAATTTAGAAAGTGTGAGCGATTATTTCACCATCAAACTCTGAAATGAAGAAATTTGCACCTATATATCAAACGTATGGAAAATTCGGTACTGTTCCGAATAGGGTCCAGTTTAAATTTATCCTTGAAACGCTGTCAGTAGACCACCTTTGATTTGCCCAAAAATCTCTTAGAATAGTTCGTCCTTGAGCTCTGAATCATGTGATATTTCGTTACTGAGAATATGTATAATTAGAACCCGCCAAACAACGTAACTGCCATTTCGCATCATTAACGTTATACGATTCTGAACACAAAAACAGCGAGCTTTGGATTCCGTAGCAACGGTCATGAATTTTTATTATAATGCTAACTCAAGTATTTAATGGCTGTTTTTATCACTTACCCCAACAAAGTTCCGCCCAGTGAGAATAAAAGAAGAATGGAATTAAATCGCTGAGAATCATCACCTGTTAACAAATTCTCAAAATGGCCCTCTGCTTGTCCTCCCAGGCCGTCATTTTCATCATCAAGGTTCGGATTCAGTTTTAGGTATAAACGCAAGCAGTAGCATGACTTAATTCAGTGTCCCCAAAACCTTTTTATTATAAAAAAACAACAGAACAGACCGGCAATATTTCTTTCTGTATATAATTATAAATATGTATGTGTATATGTATGTATGTATATATATATATATATATATATATATATATATATATATATATATATATATATATATATATATATATATTTTTTTATATATAATTTTCAGCAAGCCGGCTTGTCATTTACTTTTAACAGATAAAATGAAAGTTTTCTTTTATTTAGGACTGGAAGCAGTAGAGATATACAATCCATGACCAATGAAAAAAACCTATGCGTTTTATTTTCTCGCTCACCACAATAGATGCAGATCCTGTAACATCCCTCTTAAATGGCCCCTTAATAAAAACATAACGGTGTCGAGAAGTAATGGATTTTGCAAAAAATTGTCGGGAATTCGACCGCTGCACTTGTTCTCATTGATATAATAAAAAATAATCTAAAAGTGTCATAACCATCATGTATAAAGCAAAGGATAAAAAATTTCATACGCCGGAAAGGTTGCATATCCTGTTCTAGCAAGATAGGTAGAAAAAAAAAAGCTGCGGTGAAATACGTTACAAGAGTGACATTTTTCGCCGATCAAACCGGTTTCAGCAAATGATGAACCGGAGGTATATATAACTCAAGATTTTTTTAAAGGCAATTTGCTAAAGTGAAGCCTCTGATAATAAATGTTATGGAGTATTCACAACCAAGTTTGCTTGAGCTCAAAGGATGATATTAATTACATCTATCTTGAAATTTTTTAATATTCAGTATTTACGTTGAGGAAATCAGCCTTTATAGATCGTTATCAGAATATCCTTCCTTTAGGTTCAAGTTCGGTAAATGTATCAGGCACAACTAACATAAAAGGACAGTGAGAAATGCCTATTAAAGCAAACGCACATACAAAAATTACACACACACATCGCGCATATATATATATATATATATATATATATATATATATATATATATATATATATATATATATATATATATATATATATATATATATATATATATATATATATATATATATATATATATATATATATATATATATATATATATATATATATATATATATATATATATATATATATATATATACACACACACAGCCAATTATTCCGTCACTGAAAAGTCGTCGCTTCCTAACCCTTCAGGAATTCGAGTCTTCCTGGTGACAAATGGCTTATCTCTTAAAATCCCCTTCGAATTATGTTATTCCGAATTAGAGTGCATTTGATATTAAACGACTTTTGTAGCTTAATGTTTGTGAATCTACATACACACACACACACACGGTGTGATAAAAATTTCATATATATATATATATATATATATATATATATATATATATATATATATATGTATATATATGTATATATATATATATATATATATATATATGAAATTGTGTCACATATATCGGGATATTCTTATATTTACAGACATCAAATATATTGCCCAATAGTTACCGTCGCTGAAACGTCGTCGCTTTCTAACCATTCAACAGTTCGAGTCTCCATGGTGACGAACCGATTATCACTTATAAATTCCCTTCTGGGTCATGTTATTCCGAGTACAATGAATCAGATATTAAACATTTGCAGCTTATTGCTTGTGAATATAAAATGTCACGATGCATGTGACATTATATATATATATATATATATATATATATATATATATATATATATATATATATATATATATATATATATATATATATATATATATTCACTATTAGGCAGTTTCCCTCTTAGGATGTGGCTGCAAAGTGCAATATAAGAGCAAACATTGCCTGGTTTATATCTATTAACTGTTGGATCAAGGCTTAATATAATAGACGTATATACATATATACACGTATTTCTTATATATATATATATATATATATATATATATATATATATATATATATATATATATATATATATATATATATAATTTATACATACTGTATATATATATATATATATATATATATATATATATTATATACACACATACACACACTCACTAACGGAGTGTGTAATAATACTTCGGAAACAGACTGGTCTGGTGACATCATTTCACAAAACAAGATCGATAAACCAACCTTTTCTGTCCTTTCGAAAGGTCACCTCTCCCTCCCAGTCCAATAACAGCTTATCCCAAGGATCTGCAGAGACTGACACGTCTACCACCACTTCTCGATTTGTGGAAATTGAAAAACCAACGGTAAATCGTTTTGGTCAATCACTCCTTCCTTTCATCTGCACACTATATATTCTCTCCCTAATCCGAGTATAAGTATCATGAAATCATTCCTGAATTTACATAACCACTCAAATATTAATTATAGATGTCTCAAACCAAACTCAGTTTCTTATCTAGGCTAAATTTTGTCAGAGAGAAAGAGAGATAGACAAACACTAACATATTTCAAAATGAAAAAATTAATAAGAAAACCAGCCACCAGAGCGTCAGATGATATTTCTGGGAAACAAAAATTGAAGCTTCCCTTTTATTTCAAAAGCAACTGCAGAGGCGTCTTGGGCGAAATTATCCTGGGTGACGTATTTGGTTCAACGAACGCCCTCGACAGACAAAAGAAACGAGCCGCAATCCCAAACTGATTCAAGTGATAAAATGAAAATGTCAATTATGACTGAAGATAATTAAAATCCGAGAGCCAAAAGAAGGTAAGGCTTAAATAAAAAGAAAAAATCCTGCTACATGTGCAAATTAATCTTATAAGAAAACAGGATTCTGTTGTCATTGTAAAATTGTGTTTTTTTTTATCTAATCGACCTTCCTGAACACAGATTCATACTTATAAGGTGTACATTGATTTCTGAAAAAATATAGGCTATCAACGCTCGTACAAATGGATGAGTCATCCTTACTGGAATGTAATCAGCCCAAATATAGCCTGTTTTGCAATTCAGTGTCACGAAATGCATCTTGCCACAAGAGTCTTCAGTACTATATGAATACCATTTCTTTAGCTTCATCTTGATAAAACTGGAAGCAGCAGGAAGGTATATATAAGTACGAATACAGCGAATTAGAACTTAATAATTTTCTGGCCAACATTACTTCGGTATAATTGTATGCTCTCAAAAAGCAATGGAAGTTAGATATTTGCAACGTTTCTGAAAATATTAAATAAGCAAAATATGATAGGTATCCACTGGGCGCGCAGGGAATTCGCAAGCCCCTATCTAAGAGCTAATAAAATAAAATGTTAAAAAATATCAAAATAATATAATACGAGAACCACAGATTTATGACAGTTCTTTCTTGGGTCCAGAAGGATTGGAAACTAAATTTTATGATCGTTATAAATAAATAAGCAGACGAGTAAAACCATTATCTCCCCACAATCTCTTTTGTAAACGTAATAAACAGAAAAATAATTATTGGATATAATGATACTGCAAAACTATCTTGAAAAATGGCAATTTCATACCCGCTCAACCCTTCATTCCAGAAAATTCTGACACGAATATTTTCTTTCTCTGAGCAAGATCCACAACGGCCTCTTCCTAGATTTCTATATGTACAGTAATACAGAGAAGTAACTTTTCAATTGGTTGAGCAATGAAGAGGCTTCGGTGGGTTCCAGCTTATTTTTTTAATACATTTTTCTTAAACAAGAATATAACATTTCAAGGGGTAAGTCACAACCCCCTTTGCATAACACTTAACCTACGGTTTCGAAATCACTGGCTGTGGTGTTATCTTTCTATCACAAAGAGAATTTAATCACATATTCCTGGACATTCGTAAAAAAAATCATATTCATAGATACATACATGCACACGAACACAATGCGTTCAAAATCCAAATACACTAGCAAGGTCTACAATTTCATCATCAACTTTGCAGTTTTTGCCAGGTCCAAAAACCCCTTTCTAAACGGCCCCCCCAAAAAAGAAAAAATTGTTCTTTCATTTTCCCGTTCCGCTATAACTCAAGTGCTGACGGTTTCCTGTCTTATAACAAAACTCTCCGAAACCCTCCAGGCATTCACTAACTAGGAATGAATACTGAAGCTTGCAATCATGTAAAACATTGTTCCCTTCATAGAGAGAAAACTAACAATATTCTCCACCGGTGACCAAACTCATTACAGAGTTATCAGTGTACTCATATGTTACTCTCTTCAACACCCAATTATATAGTGTGACACTAACTATCATTGTATGAAAATGTCGTTTTGAAATTCTGCATTTGTACTTGCAAGACATACTATAATTTTTGTGTCCTAACAGACTGATGAAGGCAAAAGGTAAGCCATTTTAAAGTTTGTAAACTGAGTAATAAAAAACATGAATTGAACGCTTAAAAAGATAACAAAACTTCAAATTGCAAATAAAAAACTGATGGTCTTAGAAAATTAAACAATGTAACTATAAAAATACACCATCAAAATTCTCAGACAGACAGAGCAATACAAAAAGAAGCTCTTTCACAAAGATGTAAGCTGCAATATGAGATACCCGTTACCATAGTAGCGTAAAGAAACAAGTTTTTAGGGCAGTGAGATAAGTAATGCTATTTCTACTGAGGCCACGATAAAAAGTGGAAGTAGGTGGGTGGAAATTTCCTGTCACTTTCATTTGATATGCAACTCAACCCCCTCCCCCAACCACAACCAAATAACAGCATCCTAATATATATATATATATATATATATATATATATATATATATATATATATATATATATATATACCTATATTTGTATAAAACTTTGAGATCCTTGTCAATGACATCAGCTCTCATTACAACAGGTACTTACACCAGTGTAAAGCGTTTGGTATAAATCTAATTATTGCTTGTTAAAATACGATAAAAAAGTTAAATATCAAAAGGCTAATATATTCATCATATTACTATATGAGAACTTTATGAATGATAACAGAATCACACTGTGTGAAAGAAAGAAAATGATGAAAATCAGTTCCCACAAGTCGCTGAACTCGGAGGATGTGAATTATAACTTTTGAAATACTGAGCCTAATAATCGTTCTCAATTTAAATTGCAAAGGAAAATGCATCTTACTGAATATTAAATTATTAAATTACACGATTCTATATCCTCTGCCACGATTAGTCGGTATTTTCAGAATCTTTTGCTACTCTTGGTATACCAGCACTATCCCGATAAACAATAGCCAATATTACAAAGAAATCAGAAGATATCGAAATTGTAAAAATCAAATATCAAACACCACTCGTTTTTGCCATTTGCACGATTTTTGTATGGTTGTTTTCACCAAATAAAATAACACAGAACTGCTAAACTTTGTATTCCACTTTACGAGAGAAAACAAGTTTCTTATTACAACAGCAAAGGCCATAGATGCAGAATTTTTAATAATTTCCAAAACTTCAAGCTTTTGTAATATAAACAACGTCGAGTCACAGGAACCAAGAGAAACGAATCAAATGAAAAGGACGAAGGCCTTCCAACTTCTAAAGAATGGCATTTGTAACCTTCATAATTACTGCCATTAAGCTCCATAGCACATTACATAAAAATATTCTATCGAAGAGTGTGGTCTCTTGCAGTATGTCCATAATTTACACTACACTGAACATAAGCTATGCATACTGAAACTCACTCAAGAATTTTTACAGATGAAACTGGTTTGAACGTAGGTCAGGAGAATCTTGGCACAAAAAAAAAAAACTATAAAAAAACTAAGGCCAATTTTTTTAAAATTACTGGTCAAGAAACATTTACAACGTAGATACCAAATACTTCTGCAGTGTGAAAGCCAAAAACAAATTAACCAGACTAAAGTTACGAGGAGGGTGATAATGTTCAAAATACAATAACCTAAACCCCAATTACTTCAGAGTTTACAACTTTTGCGATACACGATGACCACCCTAGCTTAACATTCACCCAATGTCTTGCTCAACGTTTTCATGCATCCTTATTAGCAAGGTATTCATTCACGACCGGAATGCAACCATCTGCTAACTCGATTAGTTCCGTAGATAACTTAACTATGCTACTGAGCACAACATCAAACGAGTTCCCTGGACGTTTGCCAGAGGTCGTCATTTCCATATTACAGCACTTATGAATTTTCCTGAACTCCAACTCATGCACGGAAATTATATCAGAACTTCAAACTTTGCGATATCAAAAATGCACCACATTATAATTAGTCAAGTTAAGAACCGTGCAAAAAACATGGAAAAATGCTTTCATTCACGGATTCTCTCTCTCTCTCTCTCTCTCTCTCTCATCTTGACTCAAAATTAGAAATTGAAAACAAGTGATGAAAACATAAAACATGCTTTCCTTAACATATTTATTCTCTCTGCGTGTCTAGTCCTAAGTCTGCCAATGTAAGGAGTTTAACAAAATGTTAAGAAAGATGCGCTCTCCCTCTCTCTCTCTCTCTCTCTCTCTCTCTCTCTCTCTCTCTCTCTCTCTCTCTCTCTCTCCAGCTACACAATGCCAGGACCTTCTAATATAAAGTGCAGCACACACTGACTCAATTTACGACGTCTCATTATATTCCCCTAAATGATAGCAAAGGAAACATTATAACCTTTCATTATCTCTAATGAAGATAATGGGGGTCTCCTGATATCATTCGCCCTCAGCAATATCTTTTTATGACGTCAAAACATAAACGATAAAAACTGAATACTAATGGCAGTTACAGTGCCCCTGACAATTAAATGACTAGAAAAATCGCATAATTTTGCATTTTACAAAATCCTCAGTGAAAACCCATTTTGTGCTTAAGAGTAAACCTAGGACTATCAAACAAATACCATTCATATCAAAAAATAAACATAAAATAGGGATATTATCAATCTGTTACGCTTGGATTGGGTGGCTGCAAGAAAAAAAGACGGTCACGGCCTTAGTCAGATTTTAACGGGTGAATGATGGATGAACTCCGTTCAGGAAACTTCTAAATTATTTTCAGTTTTATCATTGCTGTTGTTGTAACTGCTATAGTATGCGTCATAGAAATTAACCTTTTATGATAACAAAATAATTCATGACCCCAAAACATCTAAAAACGCTCACGTAAGCAACTGCAACCATTTTCGTTTGATAAGGAAAACATAGACATAAAATCATCCTCTTTCATTTTAAGATGCCATAAACCCGAGGAATACGAGATGGTTCAGCAAACAGGAAATCTATCAGGAAAACTCAAAGGTAAGAAAAGAGAAAGTTAAAAGTTTAAAGGGCTACAACTTCGGGGTGTCGCCTCCCGAGGCTAAACACCACGTAGGTAAATGACAGCGACACGCTTGTTTACGAAACACAAAGTTACAGAATGGAGCTTTATCCAGAAAAATGTAATATAAGCTAAGGGCGAACAAACATGAGAGAGAGAGAGAGAGAGAGAGAGAGAGAGAGAGAGAGAGAGAAGAGAGAAATGTATCAATATCAACACCGCATACTTAATCAATATACATAAGCCGCAATCTTTTATGAAAGGAAAATAACTCCATCGATTCTTCTCTCACATAAAGATCATCTTTCGAAAAAAAAAGAAACCCTTATTATGATGATGATGATGATGATGATGATGGCGCAAAATCTCATATAGAAATTTCTACATCATTATCAACTTGTATACCACAATGATATTAAATGGAAAACAATGATATTAAATGGAAAAGTCAATACAGAAATATATAATATATATATATATTTACTATATATATATATATATATATATATATATATATATATATATATATATATATATATATATATATATATATATATATATATAAGTTCTTATTTCTAAAATAATAAGAAATAAAAAACAAAAATTGCCTTTCATTGTTTCAACATCTATCTCTAATACTACTACGCTATTCATAATAATAGTGATAAGGTACAAAAAACACGGAAATATATATGAAAACCAAAAAGAAATAAAATTTTTACTTATCTTAAAAGAAGAAAAGACAAGGAATATATGCAAAGAAACCCGTGCACACTAACCAGTAAGAATTTTACTCTAAACTTCTTGAAGACTCAATATGGCCATACATAAAACCATAAATCATGATATTGTCTTTGAAAATGGGGCATGTAATATTACATTAAGCTCATATTTTACACAACAGTTGGGAAGCAGTTTTTATCTCCCTTGCAACACGGTGGAGAAAATTATCCTTTCTGGGACTAATCTAAGATGAAATGTAAGTGTCTATTTTATATATATATATATATATATATATATATATATATATATATATATATATATATATATATATATGTATATATATATATGTTTATATATATATATATAATATATATATGTATGTATGTACTGTATGTATATTATACATAGATGGGGTAAAATAGGTATTGTAAATGAACAGCTTCTATAAGGAGAATCAGTTCAACGATCCCCTCTTGCATTCCAACCATTACTTCTACAAACAATTCAAATCTCTTCCTAAGGTTTTGCATACACCTCAGTACCTTTCCTGTTTCACAAATTCTATGACTAATCTTTCTCTCATCGTGCCATCATCCGTTAAACGGACTTCATAGTACTTTCATTGATCAACTACCTCCATTCCTCTGTCATCCATCCACATGGGGGTGTTGTGTTCTTGTGTGTATGAATATGCTTAATCTCTGCACCATTTCCTCCGACAGAACTGGTTACAAGTGTTAACCTTCTGATTCTCAATATTTTAGAATGCAGTTGCTAGCCAAAGGAAGCATCAGAATAGACTGAATATCTAGGTTCTAACCTCCCTTGTGAAAACGCTGCCTAAAAAGTATATATATACAAAGTTCTTCAGCATTAAAGATAGAATTGCAGTTTCCTTACTATTTCCCTCATTGGAGCCTTAAAAACTAAAAAATACAAAAATACAATAAATGGGAAAACGCAAAAGCCAATCAATAAATGCCTGATCGAAAACAGAATGTAAAAAATTTGTTCTTGTAACAAAAAAAAAGGGGGGGGGCATTCGTAAAAATGATAATAATTATTCGTAAAAGGTCATCAATGAACCGTGGGGATAATTACGTTTGAGCAATGGGCGTTGTTTGCCAACATGGTGACGATAAACTATTTTAGATTTACAGAGCAAACGATCATGGATTATAAGACCTTTGATCAAGGAAAACAAGTTAATAAAACTTTATAAAGAACACAGGATTTTAAAATATAATAAAAAGGACTGACAGGAAATAGAAATCCAATATATCTACAGCAAAATTTCAACTCACAAAATTTGCTTCACTAATTCGTCATGTTCCGGAACAACACAGAACCAACGAATAAAGGCTTTTTGTAAATCCTTTTCCTCGGTCTTGATATAAATCCGGATCTAAACTAGGATTTATGTGTGGCTCCTTTAGCTTTCCCCCCAAAAAACTAATATTTTACTCCAGACAAAAAAGATTAACTGAAGTGAATACAAACCCCCTCGGTGGCAGCAGAGTAAGACGCAATTTACTCGTATGAGCGGTGCCTATTTTTCTTTCTCTTATTTTTAAACAAGGAAAAACTGAGAGAGGGCAAAGGGATTTCGGTGATCATTTCAAACTAGTGAATATGTAAATACCCTTTTCCTTAAGACCAAAATAGTCCAGAGAGCAAACCTTACGCAAGATATATTTTCACACTTGAAGCCTCAAGCTTTGCGACTTCTCTCGTTAAAGAGGTGTGTAAAGAGCTTCCTTGAAGGACTGATGCCTCTTTTTTATGACCTACACCAGCGGAAAAGTATGTGAGAAATTAATGGAGTAAAATCATTAAAACATCAATCATAAACAATAATGTATGATCAAAAAAAGGCTTTAACCATAAGCTGACTTATATTCTAATTATTTACCAAGTTAGTACTGTCTTAAAACTTCTACATTGGATTAAAGTGCTAAAAAAACACATTACTTACCTGACAAAAAGACACCATTTACAATGGAATGGAGCACTTACATTTATATACTACTCAAATTATGTATTAACTTTGATGACGAAAAATTATATATTCCTTCCTTACGGAGCCTTTTCTCCGGCACATAACTAAGAGCAATTCATGTGAAAATGCCCGCTAACACCTTTAGGGACCATTACTGCTGACGTAAATAGTCATAAAACACTTATCTGAAACGCAAATTTGTACTTCAAGGTAACTGCTCAGTGGTGGTTACGGTTCACCGGACAATGAAAAAACAACTTTATTTCTTTATTATAATTGTTTTCAAGGCCATCTCAGTCTGAATTCTGATGTGCATCTACCATTAGTTTCAGTTCTTTATGAAGGTAATTTGTCTTTTTCACTTGTACCTATAAACATTTTTATTTTGTAAGTGATTCACATTTAGGAACACTTGCAAGGCATTCCATGCTTAACTGAAATGGGAGGCCTATTTCAACAAAGCATGGAATATCTTACAAATGTTCCTAAATGTGAATCACTTACAAAATAAAAAATCTCATGAGACCAAAGGATATAATGAAGGAATTAGGACTTAGCGGAGGAAATATTCCACCGTAATTCATCATCTGATTAGCATAAGACTGTTTTTGATCGTGGAATTCATAATAAAAAATATACATTTTAAAGCTAAATTTAAAAACATACGTATACTAACGGCGTTGCGTGTATCCGGATAAGGATTACTTCCAGAATGATCCAAGATTGTATCAAAGGTAAGTCTTCTTAACTCTGGGAGGTATAACAAGGATTGCGTATAGAGTTAAAAATAAAAAAGTCGTAATATATCTAACTTTCATATAGAATCAAAAGGTTGCAGCCATTTCCTCATTACTGTCTCGAACAAAATCTAGTCAGTGTTATCAAATAGTAAAGTTCTCTTTGAATAATAATGATAAACACTATATGCACTGAATATTTCAAAAGATGTATATTTCTAATAAATGTACTTAATAATAATAATAATAATAATAATAATAATAATAATAATAATAATAATAATAATAATAATAATTTCCTTAAATCTGAGTCATTAATACTTCAGAAAACAGAAGTATATCACATAACCTCACAGACGGTGACAACCAGAAGACCCAGTCTATTAAGAGAAAAACAATTACAGACACGCAATTTTATCCTTTCAGCCCTCAACTGATTCAACCAAAAGTGAAGGCCTCAAGTAATAACCCAATTTCTTACACCCCCGTATCAATATTCTAGCATTCATTCTAAGTGTGGCCACAGTTATTGTAAAGCTATTTAACAGTGCTGAATCGACCAGTCAATCTAATACTAGGTTCATGTGATTTCAATGACCATGTGATGTATAAATGGGAGCTCAGCGTTTTACATAAAGCTCAGTATTATTCATCAAACATAACAACATACTGCCATACCATTTAGCTTACAGCTTCCGAATATTAAAAGCTATTTGTATATGACACTCAAGTCGCGTGTAATTTTCTTGCTCATTCTGATTGTCTTTCATTTGTTTATTCATGTGAAAAAAAAAAAATAGTTCATGTGGAAAAATATGATGATCTGACAACGGCTTACCTATTTTCAATGACTGGAATCAACTGTATTTTCAGCGTTGCTGTGAGTAAGGAAAAATCTACAAGAGAAAGCTACATACAAGTTGCTGATATCGGAATAAGTGAACAATATCCCAAAACGAGAGAACTGAAGTATGTGGCATCAATGCCAACATATATGAGGATACAGAAAGCCTTCCGGCCATAAACTAGCTTAACTGGCAGCTTTAGCAATGATTTCAAACGCTGCTAGAAAAAACTTGTTAATTAAGGTAACGCCAACGCCAAGTATTTTACAGTAGTTTAGGTTCAAATCAATTAAATGCTTGTACTTTTAGCGGTATTCTCAACTTCATTCTTGAACACCTAATTCTTAATCCATTAATCATCTGATGCGTTTGATTTCCTGGTTAACCAACCAGACCTCTAAGACTTAAGAGTATCAAAAACCATATTTGATAACACGTTATCATATAGCACTTTCTGAATGGATAGATTTTCGCTTCTTCATTGAAATAAAATTACTTAGAGCCAAAAACTACCAGTTAAAAAGCCATTTTCTAGGACAGTCTATCTCATTATTCTGAACATTAGCATAACGAATAAATCAAACTCATAACTATATGCAAAATAAATATGCTTGTGTTAAGCTAGGCAATGATAAAAGTCTAGTCACCCCTCCAAACCAAAGGAATTTCTAGTCGTTTTCTTTTCTTGCTTACGGGACAAGCCACTCACTCCAATAAAGCAGTAACCACGGTAGTAACCTTAGCGACGATGAATAAACTTTCGCTTACAACACGCTATCACATAGCATTTGCTGAATGGCAATCGGTTTTGCTTTCTAGAAGTCAAACGCTAAGAATTTATAGGTTCTTTTAAATTCAAATGGCGAAATGGAAATATTCAAAATCAATGTTCAAGCAGATGTTTTTCATTAATTAAAAATGCACAAAATGCAATGACAATTCCCATGCGTACTTAACTGAATACACAACACATATAAATTCATACAGTACAAATATAATTAATATGTGGAATGTATGAAGAAATCGTTAAGGCAACTCTTCTCTGTGGTAGTGAAGCTGAATGCGAATGAAAGAAAGATGGAACGTGTAAGGATGAACGGTTGAAGTAGCCTACGTGGCATAAGAAAAACTTAAATGGGTGATAATGTTGACATACGTGGAATTCGTAAAAAGTTAACCGTAGGCGAATGGGTGAATAAGGCCATTTTTGGGATGATTTGGTCTTGTGGAAAGAATGGACGATGACAATGTCAGGAAGACCTGGAAATGGTTGGATACAGGAATTACATTAGAAAGGTAGAACCTCTTCATCCCAGAAATGATGAGAGTGACCGAAGACGGAAATGAATGGGGCAGTGCGTAGTGGGGTTAAGGCGTTATGTTGAAAAATTATATATATATATATATATATATATATATATATATATATATATATATATATATATATATATATATATGTGTGTGTGTGTGTGTGTGTGTGTGTGTGTGTGTGTGTGTGTGTGTGTGTGTTAGTGTGTGTGTGTGAAATATATACTAATAAACACTCTTCACCAACTCTACAACCAGAAAATTCAGGCCTAATTAAAGAGAAATTTAATCATAAATTGCTAAAAGTTACAAAATGAACTTGACAGCATATTTTTGTATATTACGAAGCAAGTTACACTTTGAAATTGCAGTTACGTAGCGTGTCATTATACAACTTTGAAGCTCCATTCTAGTTATACATTAAATAAGCCTGAGAAAAAGGCGATATCAAAATGGTTTTCTGACCCTACTCGGTTGAGGTGCCCAAGGAGAAAAAAATGATTGCATAACAAGCATACATTTAGAAGTATATTTTGTTTAATGAGGAATCTGATGCACAGAAGGTCCTAGCAGATTAAGTAGAACTCTCAAAACTTCTAATAATCAAGGATTTTCTAGTATTTAGCGGAAAACAATCTGCAGTCAAAGAATTGAGAACGAGGATAGAGAAAAGTAATATAAAGAAAAGAACAATCAAATCGCAAGCGCAAATTTAAAAAATCATAACATAGCAACAACGAATGAACCATATAAAAAAGGAATAAAATATTATAGGGGAAAAAGAATTTTTTCGCTCTAGATATCAGACTAGAGGTACAGTTATCTCGATGATAAATTAATCCCCTTACGAAAAAGTTCATCGTCCGGCGACATACAAGCAATTGACAGGAATGAAGACAAAACATAAATCGACGAATTAGGGGCAAAGTACTACACTGCTTATTATTATTATAAAAAGGGAATTTCCAAAACGGACAAGCAATGCAATGCTACAAAATTATAACAAATAACAAATATAATCAAGAATTATCTTTAGCGTCAACGGTGCTACTTACCCGTAATTTGAGTCTCCAAGAACTGACGGCGAACTTTTTCTTCACGGCCCCGAAGGCGTCTTGTAAAAAATCCCTGCGGACGATCCCTCTATACCCCTGGGAATTGGGATCTTTGGCATTGGCATTGATCATGGGGTCAGACTTCGACAGCTCTTGCTGTTTAATGAGGACATGCTTAGTGATCTTTCCTTCGTCGAAGGACAACGACCGGCTGAGCTGTCCTACGGAAGGCTTCCGGATGATGGGTGGCAAGGGAGTCTGTAGGATATTGGGGTCGTCAACCACAGCATCCACAATTTCTATGAGAGATCGTCGAGGAGAAAGTTTGGCTTCCTCTTTTGGCTTCATCTCTTCTTTCGGTCTTAACTCATCCGTGATGGCGTCTGATATGGTCGAACCGATGCTGAGGTTAGACGCGCTTATGTTATCCCCAAATATATGAGCACGATCATCCCCTATTCTAAGACTAGGTATACCTTCAGGATATACTCTCATGTTGTCTTGGGCACTTTTTCTTCCAAGCCAGGCACTCTTATGATCATCATTGGCACTTAGAGGTGGGACCCTAGCCAGGGGGACGGGGGCCGTGTGAGGCCTATTTATCGTATTAGATTCATCTAAATTCCTCAAAAATTTTTGTACGCTTAAGGGCAAGGGATCTATATCTATGGCAGCGACATGACCAGTTCTCTGCATGGACGAATGAGCACGAGATTGCGCCCTCCGCTCTAAGAATTTCTTCATTTTGACAATTCTGAGTAACCGGCACCACTTACACAAGACTCTGGAGATATGTAGTCAGTCTCACACCAACATGGCTTAATTATTTTGGGAACAGTTCTGCAAAGACAATATAATCTTAAGCCTTTAACCGAAAATTCACAGTTCCACCGCCATAACTTTCGTTTCACATTAATTCTTATTGGGAGAACTGCCATTTTGAAAATTGCATACGAAAGAAAAACAGACACTTTTCAAAGTCAAAATTTTAGCAAAAATCGAGGAACACAGTATAAACTTATATATATATATATATATATATATATATATATATATATATATATATATATATATATATATATATATATATATATATATATATATATATATATATATATATAAAGCTGTTTTTCCTAACGGAGCGTGGACATTCTGCACTCTACCGATGACTTAATTTCTTATCCCACAATATTACATCTATATTTATTGTTCTTTCTCTAACTTCTTACATCATTCCAGTGAAAAAGATACTGAACAGCCAAGGAGACATAAAACCATTGCCTCAGACCAGTCACTTCTGCTTACGTTCTGCCACGCGCTTCACTTCCACAGAAAAAAAAAATTTAACCTCTTTTATCCTCTCTACTATACATTCTCAAACCCCTCCCCATAGCTTCACTATGGACTCTATTAAGCTTTTTATGGACCCATGTTTGCCACATATAGTTTGCCCCTTTACTTTCTCACATGGTGTTTCATAGCAAAACTTGAGCCACACAACCACTTTCTTGTCTAACCATACACAGTTCTTACCAGTCAGTTTATCTGTCATTTGCCGTATTCTCTCGAACAAAATCCTACCATACACCTTCCCCGGTATACCAAGTAATATTACACCTACATTATTTGCTGTAGCCTTGATCATATACACCTTTATACAACAAACACATTCCTTTAGAACCTTTACCATATCCGGACAGACCTTACAAACCCTGGTCAGCGACCCAATCACATAATCACCCCCTTACTGCACCATTTCATTCTCTTTCCATTCTTAAATCTTATAATCTCCCTCCTTATATCCTTAACAGTTACTTCCTAAATCATTCTCAACCTCACACTAACCTTTCCCATCTTGTATCATTCAGATCCGCCTCTCTTCTATCATACACATTCAACAAATCCCCAAAGCAATCGGTCCACAGATCCAGGACAATTTGCTTCAGAAGGTATCTCTTCACTTGCATCTTTTATTCTGATATTCATTTGTTCATAGACCACTCTGTCAGCATTTACTTCCCTGTATAGCAACATTTTACTCCCCGGCGCTCTTATATTTTTATCACTTGCTTGTTTTTCTCATCAAATTTATCCTTGCATACAATCCATCCTTATGTATGTATGTATGTATGTATGTATGTATGTATGTATGTATGTATGTATGTATGTATGTATATATATATATATATATATATATATATATATATATATATATATATATATATATACAGTATATATATATATATATATATATATATATATATATATATATATATATATATATATATATATATATATATCAAATTTATCCTTGAATACCAATCCATCCTTTTGTGTATGTGTGTGTATATATATATGTGTGTACGTATGTATATATTTGTATATACATAAAAACCTTGAGATTTTCTTCCTTAATTCGTACACCAAAAAAGACTGTACAGAGTTTAGTTAATACGCGAATTCATGAGAGAGAGAGAGAGAGAGAGAGAGAGAGAGAGAAGGAGAAGGGTTGGTTAATCTACTTAAACTGATAAGGCTCAGGATCATACGGAAAAGATCGTCTTTCTTTGATGACTGTTAATTGTGGGTCAACTGGCGTATACCTAAAATTTTACAAGATATAAAAATATCTTATATTTACGAACAGATCCTCAACACCTGCCAGTACTAGTGCAAAGCCATTATTTTTCCATTACTTAACAAGTCTCAACATTATTGACAAAATCTTAATTTCTGGTACAATCACTTAACATGCTCTTGTTGATCCAAAAATATGGGTTACCGGTGCAGGTTTTTGACAACTTTTAAAAGTGGATTTGTCAAGCCACTTGACATTAGTTATTTATTCACCTACAAGACACTCCAATTCCTCACGTTTCCAGACGTCAGCGCAAAAGCGGTTTTGATGATCGTGCTAGAAATGATCCAAATAACCTATTCCCTGAGAATATTTCTCAACTACAGACTGACTTTCAAAATCTCCGTTCAAAGTTTCAGTCACTGAGGTGGTACATTCCCTGGATGAATCTGCTTTCATAAGTAGTAGTAACAAACAACATCACGAATAATAAAAAATAAAAATACAAAGACGCAAGGTGGTTCTGCAGAATAATTTCCAATATCAGAAGTGTGATCTGAGCAAATGTCTCTCTCTCTCTCTCTCTCTCTCTCTCTCTCTCTCTCTCTCTCTCTCTCACTTATAATTTCCTTCGATCATTTCTCCATGACTTCTGAATATTAATCAGCGAAACTTGGTACTTGAGAAGACTTTGAAATTCCCAAGTAATGAGAGGCAATCGGGTAAAATTAAACCGGGGATCGCGTTGCAGTGGCTTTTCTTAGAAAAAAGAAATTAAGGCAATAATGCTATTAAAGTTTTTTTTTCTTAAATTAGAGGGTAAAATCTTGAAATAAAGTAAACAAGAACCCCTATAAAAGATATCTGATTTTAGTCTGTAAGTTTAATTCTCTGCAAAAGTTCATTCACGTATGAAATGCCGGTCATTTAAATAGTGAGCATCAACGACCATAACTGTTGTTTAATCAGTATGAAAATTCGGTTAATCAATTAGCAATTTCATTATTGTAGATGTTCACGATGACAGAGCTCTGAAACCAACCAATTCCTTCAGTTAGATAATTCCTCAACGTTCCTATCAATGACAATACCCTTTCTTCCTTCTTCTATTTAAAACGTTCAGACAGCATGTCTTGACATCGTGTACGGACTAGGCAAGAGGAGCAAACCTTCGTTACCACAGGCAAATTCAAGGTCGTCCGCACTTTTGGTATTCGTGAACATTGTATCAGGCATTGGGTCTCATAAAGTTCATGTTTCACTCTGATTGTATTTTGATTGTTTCTTGTTCTCTACCTGGGAACAAAACAAAAGAAATACAGCAAAACTCTACCGTTACTGTTACTGCTATGCTTCTTATCGAACAAGGTTCGAAAGGTGGATAGACACGGTAGAAGGAGTATCGACTGGCAATGGCTCCAGACAAATCTTGACCTATAAAATTTCCACTCTAACTTGAGTCATCTGTGGATATCAGAGTTTCGATTATTGCAAAAGTTTCGGAACAGCACGCCAATAACCTAATAAATGACCATGAGAATCCATGCAAAAACGGGCAACCCCCACGGGCTTCAAAAGGAAATTATTTGTCTCTGAAGTAGTAAACTAACGAACGTGCCAGTTTTTATTTTGCCACATATCCAAAATACGCATATCCATTCACCCTCTGGATATCTTCAGTTATTTTCTTGCAGCGCTCATATTTACCTTATATTACACCTTTAAGACTAATCAATCCCAACTTTCTACAAAAAAAAAAATACTCAATCCTCACTTTCTAAACAAGAAAAATATTGACTGTTGAGACTGTAGTTACCCCTCATTTTCAAGTTAACAGAAAAAAATCGAAGCTTGAATCAAGCACTGAAAACATGGCATAATTAAAGGGTCCGTAACGATGAAGTTAGAGAGAGAGAGAGAGAGAGAGAGAGAGAGAGAGAGAGAGAGAAAGTATATCTTAGTTTTACCAGACCACTGAGCTGATTAACAGCTCTCCTAGGCTAGCCCGAAGGATTAGACTTATTTTACGTGGCTAAGAACCAATTGGTTACTTAGCAACGGGACCTACAGCTTATTGTGGAATCCGAACCACATTATAGCGAGAATGAATTTCTGTCACCAGAAATAAATTCCTCTAACTCTTCATCAGCCGGCCGGGGAATCGAACTCCGGCCCAGCGAGTTCCAGTCCACAGCTCTACCGACTCAC
Organism: Macrobrachium rosenbergii; assembly: GCF_040412425.1. NCBI lineage: Eukaryota > Metazoa > Arthropoda > Malacostraca > Decapoda > Palaemonidae > Macrobrachium > Macrobrachium rosenbergii. The sequence continues at coordinate 30,769,439 of NC_089745.1, read as the reverse complement.
CCAACGAGGAGCTAGAGAGAGAGAGAGAGAGAGAGAGAGAGAGAGAGAGAGAGAGAGAGAGAGAGAGAGAGAGAGAGCTCAGGTTAAGTGATTCTAAGGTATGCACGTAAACCCAATAACATTCGGAAGTGCTACCAAAAAACCGAAGGGCGCATCGATCACTTTACTAAAGAAAAGGCATAACTTACTGCAGGTAAGATCGAATGTTGACTCGGATAATAGCTAAGCAACGGACTGTAGCAGAAACCCTATGCTATTTTCGTCCATATATGAATATAAAGCTCTGTTCTCTTCTTAGGCACAGGGATATTCTGTGCTGTAAAAGCCTGTTTAGCAGGTTTAAGGATTTCGTGGTTGATTTATATGAATATAAGGATAATCCTATAACAATGACAATAACAAGAATGTTTTGCTTTCTTATACAGTAAGGTTACGCTTGGTGAAAATGATATCGTCATTTCCGTAGATTTTCACACCTCGTAATTTTGTGTACATGTCATGTATCAAAAGTTAAGTATACCTTAGTTTTACCAGACCACTGAGCTGATTAACAGCTCTCCTAGGGCTGGCCCGAAGGATTAGACTTATTTTATGTGGCTAAGAACCAATTGGTTACTTAGCAACGGAACCTACAGCTTATTGTGGAATCCGAACCACATTATACCGAGAAATGAATTTCTATCACCAGAAATAAATTCCTCTAACTCTTCATCAGCCGGCCAGGGGAACTGAACTCCGGCCCATCGAGTGACAGTCTGAAGCTCAACCGACTCAGCCAACGAAGGGCTATGTCATGTATCAAAATGAAGAGAGAGAGAGAGAGAGAGAGAGAGAGAGAGAGAGAGAGAGCGCTGGATATCATGATAAATTTCTCAAGACCACTAGGAGCAAATAAGAAGCGTCCTTACTGGAGCTCAGAGACTTCTTGATGGAGATCTGGCTCCAGTTCTGGATCTAGCACGTCCCTAAAAATAGCTAATTCAAGAAAACAAAAAACTGAGTCTGGCTCGTGCAAGACTAATGGCTGTGGAATGACTGTATATCTTTATTGTTAAAATTTTGTAAATTACTACATTTTTCGTATCACCATTCATTAAAGCTCCACGCTAACAAGGGTGTGGAAGAGTATAAGCCGCTAAAACCTTGTTTAGCTACTAAGTTCAGCAGCCAGCTGCAGAGCATACTCAAAGTCACGTACTTAATTCTCACTCACATCAACCGACTTATCTGTCACCACATTAAGGCCTGCATGCCGTATCCAAAAAGCGTCAGAAAAGACACAATACGGAAAAAAATCAACTGAGGTTAATGGAGCAAAAGCAACCACTCAAGAAATACACTGGATAACAGCTGGTTTTGGCTAAGAGATGCTGCAGATGATTCGTCTTATGAATCGCAGGCAAGTAACTTAAGGCCACAGGAGCCAGGACCACTTCAGTTTTGCAGGGCTGAATGTTGGATATATATATATATATATATATATATATATATATATATATATATATATATATATATATATATATATATATATATATATATATATATACATACATACATATACTGTATATATATAATATGGGTATACACAGAATTGTTATACTTTACTATTTTTCTTTATCACAGAAATATATGAATACGCATACGAGGAACCGTCAGATTATAAACATTACTCCCACTGAAATCATTCAAAAATTTAAGCCTTTTTCGGGAAGGTACTCTACATCTTAATGAGACAAAATTTGCATGCATACAATAATTAATTAATAATGCTTTGAATTATAAGTTGAAGTAATAATCTAAAGGTTTCTTCCTGACTATGAAACAAGTATAGCTGAACATGCAAATCACCGGAACTATAAGTTTAATCAATTCTGGTAAAGTATGCAAACGTTTCACGGAGGGCTATTCAGGACATTAAAAAAGTTTCTTGGAAGGGAATACGCTTATGCGGTTATAACGCGACAATGTATTATTCTGTGCGAAGCAAACCTGTTGCTTTTGCATTCCACTATAAATTACCAAAACAAAAAATTATATAAATGCATAGATACGTACAGAAATACTCCCAGGCACACAATTTATTAATATATAAATGTGTGTGTGTGTGTGTGTGGTATCGACTGGTCACTTTCAACAGATCTATAAGAATTATTAATAACCCCCAATAACCTCTTGTGCCCTCTGTTTTCCTCACACTTTATTGATATGGTTATCACTGCATATCTTGAATCCAGGTAAGAATTAAATGAAGGTAACCTTACTTCCGTAGCTGGGAATCCAACCCAGCCAGGTATCAAGTGCCACTACCACTTATTTGGATTTCCAGCTACGGAAGTAAAGGGAATCTTCATTTACTTCTCACCTGGAGATCATTGTAGTTATTCATAATTCATATATATCTAGTGAAATTCACCGGTTGATTCTGATGTCTATCCATATGGTGGGAAAATGTTCCATTCTCGTTATACACACCCCTGTCCATACATACATACACACACACACACACACACACACACACACACACACACACACACACACATATATATATATATATATATATATATATATATATATATATATATATATATATATATATATATATATATATATTTATATATATATATATACGAGAAAGGCAAATGCAATAGCCATTACACATGAATAAATATTTCTTGTTTATTTTATAGCGTTACTAGCATGCTTTAATATCTTTAGGAGAAGGACGTAGCACTGTACGCTTCATGAGTAAGTGCAAATTCAATGTAGTAGCATAAAGGGGGATTTTACAACGTTAAACTACAATTCACTAGAACATTTAATTACACATGAAAATATACAGTACCTGTCAAAATATATGTAACTAATTATCAAGAAAATTAATTAAATAAATGAAGTAGGGTAAATAGAAATAAGTGATTTAGTTTAAATAGTATTTTGTTTTAATGGTATATTTGCATAAATGTTAAATCTGGATAAATGTGATAGTTATTTCAACTTTACCCCCTTCAGTGCGATGGCTCTTTTATTGTAAAATTATAACCTATAGATTCGTACATTACTGTAAGCATTTTCGTCAAGAAATGATAATTAATTAAGTGTTTCCACCTTACAAGATTCCTAACACGTAAGATTTTCAACGATCGTATTCCATACAAATTTAAGTAAGGAAATAAAGACAAAATTCTATTTGTAACGCTACAATGGGGTGGCTACACATCATTTCCTTTACAAAATGCGAAAGAAAATTCGGAGTTCACCGAGCTTTCGTCTATATACTGGTGATTTAACACGAGCCCTGACTTAGTGAGAAAAATGTCTGGTAATCACAACGCACCATGACATGGGAAATGACATGTAGCATTTATAGACTGGAAAACGAATAGTCTGAGGTCTTGAAGACTACTCTTTTTTTTTTTGCAAGTGATGAAAAGTGATGAAGAAAAGAGGAAAAAAATATACGACACAAGAGAACCAGTAAGAAGGCCCAAAAAATTATGGAAAAGGGGCATAGGTAAACATCTAGATTAGTCGGACATTAAGCAGACAGGGCAAGAAAAGAAGCTGAAGAGGACTGATTTCACGTCTAATCTTGCGAAGGAAAATATGACGTGAGAAAAAAAAATTACTGATGGTGACGGCGATGACTTAGAGGATTTTCGGAAAAAAGTATCTATTATTCAACGATCGAAATTTCCTTTAGATACCCCACACATTAATTTTTTAAAAATGGGATAATGTAATTTGGCTTTTAAATGTGCCTGGGGCGATGAACTCAATATAACCTTTGGAGTACTTAATCTAATTATTCTGGCACTGGCAACTAACGTCACACTTTTGTTAAAATCAAAAGGCACATAATTGTGTGTGTGTGTGTGAGGTGCAAATGTTCGCTTATGTACGTGTTCATGCATTTACGTAAGCGACATTTCTTGTCATCTTCACATAATAAATTAAACGTGAGATGTATGCTTCCGAAGCATTCAGTGTTCAAGAGTGGACCATTTTCCACTTTCAGCTAGTGCTGTAGCGCACTGTCGACTGTATGACTTGCCGGGTATAACATTAAAAGTTCTGAGCGACAACTGATCTGAGAAAGGCCAATCCTACTACTTGCTCTACATGCACATCAGTATTTGCGGCAAAAACTCATTGGTTCCAAGCACGAGTAATGTCACTCCAGTACTTCCAAGAAACCAGTCTTACTAACATTCTGCTGCAATTTAAGTAGTATTAAATAAAGTCCATCACCAAACCTTTCCTGCTACCACAGGTAATAATCTTAACTTTACAAGTTTCATTTTCAGCAATAATTAGTGAAAATAGCCGCATCTATAAATCGCAATGTGGACCCTCAGAAGAACAACATACACGGAAGATGACAATATCTATTCAGAAACTAGTATGAAACCGAAATACGAGTTATTCAAGTGAACTATATGCTAGCAGACAAACAGACGGCGCCCACCTGGTGGACCTCATGTGTGTCTACAGGATGGTCGTTTGAAACAAATCCAAATATGATGATGACGATGATCAGGCTACATTAAAGGTTTAACGGTTTAATGGTCATGAATCAGCAACAGGGCAAAGGACAGATCATTGCATTTTTTCACAATGAGCTAGATACCGATCATACACATAAGCTCCAAAGGCCCCCTACACACCCACAAAAGACCTGTGGCAACTAGGCAAGTTGCTACAATGACTAAATAGGAAGACCAATGTGCAGCCCAAACCACTCATCCTTGAGGGGGCTTGAATTCGGGACTATGTAGTGGGAAGTCACCCATTATATCACTCAGCAACCAAGACATTTTCATTCACTCAGCAACCAAGACATTTTCATTCCAAACACCAAAGTCCATGGGAGGGGTAGGTGACCTCAACCATATCATGGGGGGACATATTACCCCTGGAACATAGGATTTGAGTCATCTACAGAGGGTAACGGGTTGTGTAAAAAAGGAGGAACGTGTACAAAAGATGAAAAGGTATTTCTCTAGACCACACAAATTCATACCCATAAACTTTAGATGGAAGCAACATGGAAATATCACAGAATGACTTGTGCTAGAAGATATTAGCTTCATATTTTGACACTCAAGTATATAATTTCTGTTTTTAATCAGAAAACTGCACTATTACATTAAATGAAGCAAGGGCACAAAATCTGGCTCTTCATTGATATAACATATCTCTTGATTTGTAGTGATTATATGAAGAATTTTTCACTCTCTTGCCTTCAGTCTGGGTAAAATGTGTAGACGGACATGAGCAGGCTCGTGGGATAACCACTTTTAACAAATAATAACTATGAAGAGACACCTTCATCGATATTGCTATGTTAAAACACTATCATAATATCAATAAGAAACACCATTTTAAGTAACATTCAGTATATATGTTTTAACAAACAAGAGTTTGGAACGTGAAAATAAGTTTCTTATTAACCAATCTCTCTCTCTCTCTCTCTCTCTCTCTCTCTCTCTCTCTCTCTCTCTCTCTCTCTCTCTCTCTCTCTCAGCTCGGCAATTTAACAGATTAAATTCACAAATTCTAGCTGCGTCACTGTGTATAAATGGTGAACAAGGAATGATGTGTCATTCTTAAAAACTGGATATTACAAAAACTAACCAATGGTTACACTGATGTCGCAGATCCTATTTCACACGTCTTAACTACTGAAGACCAAAGTCATAGTCACCTCCTATCATTAGCGTCAATATTTTATAACTTATCAACGCAGCATCATTCTTTGTTTCTAAAAAAAAATCGCAGACGAAGAGAGACATTAAAGAAAGAAGTCCCTATACTTGTTGAAAAGATGTGACACGATTGCATCAACTTGTATGACCCTTGTGACATACAATCATCATTCACCGCAATAAACAAAATGTTTTTACTAATGGACAGTACAACCATTTCCATTTGCTACCATCACATGGGCGCTCCTTTCAAAAGATAAAACTCGCGCGTTCCAGAATATTTTTTCTACTGTATAGAACTCAAGCAATGAAAGGGTGAGGTGGCATCATAATTTCTTTAAATGACATATTTCATGTTTTTAGCGATCGATATTTGACAATGAAAAAGAATTAGAGAGGAAATGAATCAGAAGCAGCAGGTACGAAGCTTTCGGTGAAAGATATGGTCATGAATTCTTAACATCGTGGTTAATTCCGGATGTAGCCCACATCTCAAAAAATAGTAGACCAAAATTAAGACCTTCTTGGTTCCCGTTCACCTTGGTACTGGCCAGATTACTTCTTCAGATTTAGCAAATGAGCAATATAAGATTTGAAGAATTTAAAATCAAAATTATATCTATCTTAACAGAAAACAAACATATGTACAGCTGAAAGCTTTTGTTAGAAAGCAGATATTTTAATGTTTACCAGCTTGTTATTTCTGTTACAAAACACCCAGGTTTATCAACGTTACGCTGGTCAGGTAGGACACAATGGACTATATCCGAACTATATCAGAGAACCATTCATGGAATTATTTACCAAATATAACTACTACACTGATTTTTACGATCTTCGTGGAAGACAATATTTTCTTTAACATCTACCAAGAGAAACGACGTGCAGTAATTGAAGTAAATAACACATTCTTTTCTCTCTCTCTCTCTCTCTCTCTCTCTCTCTCTCTCTCTCTCTCTCTCTCTCTCTCTCTCTCTCTCTCTCTCTCTCAGAATAAGAGTGGAAGCATTATTAAAAACATTCTGTACAAAAGAACACCCACACAAATTTGCAACCTCGCTAAGTCTGCTTGGCAATGAATAATTCCTAAATCGCGGATAATCGATGCACTCCTCCAGAGAACGTTCAAAGTATCGTCACACATGGCCTGTCACTTGTCACTCTACACGTAACATAATGTTGTCTACGAAATATAGCAAATGGATGTATAGCAAATGAATATTATAGAGTGAATCTCTCGATGCTAGAAATGCCCGTGTTAATCGTTCAGTAAAGAACAAAACAGCAAAAAGACTGCGTCGAAATGGCGCTCCAACTCAACGAAATCGTTGCTAAGGGAAGTAACTTCACCTCAAAAACACAAATACAAACTAAGCAGCAATGACGTACAGGTTGATATGGGCGGTTAACGCAAGCAAATTGTAAACATTGGAGAGAGAGAGAGAGAGAGAGAGAGAGAGAGAGAGAGAGAGAGAGAGAGAGAGAATTAGGAATCCATGTACCGAAACGATATGACAAAGGCCAAAGCGGTCGATGATAAAGAGGAGAGTGAGGTACACCGATTATCTGAGAACACTAATGCATCAAAGAGCCAATTACCGGATTTTACTTGGCGTTAAGAAGCAAAAACACAAATGACAAGCCTAAGATAAAGAGAAGGCAAGTCGTAGCGGAAATATGACACTAAAAACTAAAACGTCTCCTATTGTGTCACACAATCTGGTAAGGCAAATTAGGGCCATCCGTTGCTAGCACACGAAACCGCTTCCTACAAAATTAACCGACCTTTCCATTGCAGCGAGAACTAGTTCCAACCAGTGATTCTAACTCATGCGCTTTTATCGACGAGAACGTCTTCGGTAGCTGCTGCTGCTGCTGCTGTACGGACCTTTCCGATTTACGTACAACTTTTTTAAGACGGAGGCCCGAGAGAGTGGCTACTCGGAGACCCTCTTTACCCAAGAACTGAGGGGAAAAGAAGATCGAACAGAGGGGAAAAGAAGATCAAGAAGGGGAAACGATATAAAGCAGTGCCTAGCTGTGATAATGTAATTGCAGCTTCGTTTTGTCATATGCCAGCGCGGGTTCTAACTCCCGGAGCAACCCGTCACCTAGCCGGAGGAAATGTTAATACCAATATTGATCAATGTGAGTACGACGCGACCGTAAGTAAAGTGACCCAATAACACCTCAATACGATGTTCATACGACCTACAGGGTTAGCCCAGTTTGATCAATCTTGCATACCATTCACTTCCAGTATGTGGAATTCTCTGGGCTCTCCAGTATTTCCTTAGTTATATGACTTGCTTCTTAATAAAAGGCCTGTCTGTATCATTCAAGACGTTAAATCTAGGGACATCTTGTTCTTGCGAGACAGGCCTTGGTTTGGCTGCCTAGCTCCTGTAAGTCTCTACGTCCTAGAGAAAAGGCTTTTTTCCGTGATTATTATTATTATTATTATTATTATTATTATTATTATTATTATTATTATTATTATTATTATTATTATTATTCAGATGACCATATTCATATGGAACAAGCCCACACAGGCAAAATGATTTGAAATTCAAGCTTCTAAGAATATGGTTTCATTAGAAAGAAGTAACAGAAGGTAATGGGAAATGCAGAAAGAAGAGATCACTTATCAAAATAAGAAAAAATAAATAAATTAATAAATTAACAACTGAGTTACTCTTAACTGCCTTTGTTACTTCACCAGATGAAATATTGTTAAAAGAATGAAAATGAATATTGAACGGGAAGCTCTGTTTGTCTCAATATCCCTATAGTCTCTCTCTCTCTCTCTCTCTCTCTCTCTCTCTCTCTCTCTCTCTCTCTCTCTCTCTCTCTCTCTCTCTCTCTCTCTCTCTCTCCTCGATTTCACGAAATCTCAGGATAAAAAGATATGTTTTACCTGAAGAACTGAACATATAACAATACAATGTAACCATAAATGATCGGATGCAAACTTCAAACAATTCCAAAACTATCCAGAACTGACGCCATTAACAGCTGGAAACTCAAGAAACCAACTTCACGTTGGAAAACGTCAAGGTTACCAGATAACACTGAAACTCTTTGTCAAAGGTTCAGGTTACAGTGAGAATTATCAGTTTAAAATAAGAATAATCAGCGAAATGGTTAGGGTACTATATGCCGTACAAATTAAGAGTGCAACAGTATAAGGTGGGGAGGGGGTCCTGAACAGAGAAATATGCTGATAATATACAGTTCCCTTCGGGGTAAAAACTCGAGAAAGGCGTTTTAAAAACTTCCAAAAATCATTCACTAAAGACACTGACTTTGACACCAGGAACAAAGCTGTTACAGTAACACGATGAAAATTACTCTGCATACGGAAAGTAATTATCGGGTTACTTTTCAAATATCATAAACAATCTTTATTTTAAAGATTATTTCTTTGCAAAACATGGTACCAGAACCAATACTATTCTGATATCTATACAATATGTACAGTTCTGTTTTCAATAAATGATTGAAAATTTCAAGGATATTTTCAGAAATACAATTTTCTTTTCGAAATTTGCCTCATAAATCAAATTATGAATAGATCTTTTAAATATACAAATTATATTTCCCACGACGACTTTGTACATCAGTCTTTTTACATTTCCAGAAAGTTATTTAACACACCACGGCCAGCAAAGTTCTCTGCATGTCGAAATCTGAAAAATTACAGGTCCATGTAAACGCACGATATAAAATTTCTATTATGGAATTAAATTTTTTGGCATTCCGATTTGTCTTTATTATATCAAATAAGGCAACGAGCTAAAATGATGAGTAAATTTAAATTTCTCTAAGTCGCGAGTAGAATTTACACACTATTTAATATAAATTATCATTAAAACAATTTTATCGATATAATTTTCTTCCGCGCAAACTTTTATTATTTTCCATTCTGATGAAAGACCATCAATAAACTCAAATGCCAAAATCACGGAGGATATGATTTTGAATAATATTGTATTACACACATTGCACCCATCGCTGTGCGAAGTATATTAAACTATGAACTTTGGGCTTCCTGAGAACAAATCCAAAAAATGTCAACACAACACTCGTAACACCAATACTACTGTATACGATTTTCACAGGATAAATCTCGTCTTAGAGGTACGAAACATAAAACGATAAAGAATTATAATTTTACTGCTATTAGAATACTTTTTTGCTTTCACTTTTAAGTGTTTTGACCCGAATTATACACCTAAATACCGTTCACAGATCTGATATTTTACACTTTAACTATCACCATTGAACCACGACTCTAACGCTGCCATGAAAAACAAAAGACACTTCCTCACATTAATCACAGACACGAAAACAAAAGGAACACCACCACCACAAAATCAGCTGAGAAAATAGCCAAGGCTCACACGGAATCGGATTGAGGAGGAGGTGACCCTCTTTTGTAAACCGCTGCAACCTTCGGTTTGTATCGAACTGTTTCTCCTCTTCCCACCTAGAAATATAACTCGAGTCACTGAAGCGAACTATCCGTGTTCCTCCCCTCGTCCAGCCACTCCCCTCCTTCTAACCTCTCGTTGTTAACCCCCTTAAAACTCCCCTTCCCCTCCCAACCCTTCCCCGGCAGAGCTCTCCCTCTCTCTCTTTCTCTCTCTCTCTCTCAATCCCCTCACGCAGGTCCAGCATGACACCTGTAGTTGCAGCGTTCTTCTAGTCGCGCGCCTATCGCTGTACCAAGAGGAAGGGTTCTTGACGTAGGATGGAGCATGTACTGTACTGTAGGCTTCCGTTGCAACAATCAAAATGTCTGATAAGATTCACTTCATTCCTCATTATTCTATATTCTAAGTGATCTAAACTCCTTCTCTGAAGATAACTTGGAAATCATTTTCACTAGTTTGGCACCAGTGATGAATACATTACGAAAATTCTCAAATACCTGGTCTACATAGGCTCAGGGATGTTTCCATGGTGACAAAGAGAGAAGTGGTGAGATGAAAACGCAATGCAAACAAGTATTCAAGCTACGCCAAAGCCAATGAATTATTAGAACGTCAGGGGAAGGAAAAACCAGAGACACTGATTGCAACTGCAGGATGGAATAAAGGTCAAGCTGAGGAAGAGGTGCTGCGAGAAAATCATAAAAAATAAAAGAAGGAAACACGCGAATGCAGCAAAGAAAAACATACACAAGATACGTCACCAGAAAACCAGAAACGAGTAAACTCTGCAGCGTTTAAATGTTTCCTTCTGTAAATACAAGGCTAAACTAATTTGACCTTTATTGCCCTCATGAAATATTGTTACCTTTTGCAATGTAGCAGAATCCCTTGACACTAAATACTCAACAGAGCTAAAATGTGGATTAGCGAAACATACATGCATGCATACATACATACATACATACATACATACATACATACATACATACATACATACATACATATCTCTCTTGATGGCTCATTAGTCAACAGTCAATGTACATCCCACCGAGGTCGAAGAACTTATCAATTATAGTTATTCTTTGGTGTGAAGGGTGTGTGTATATATGTATGTGTGTATATATACAGTATATATATATGTTACAGGGAATATGTGTAATCAGGGATTACGCGTAATCACTAGGGAATATGTGTAATGACCAATGCCCTTGGGAACATTTGATCCCCGAGGGCTAGTACTAAACACGGCAAAACAGTGATTTATCTAGTTTTGCCGTGTTTAGTACAAGCCTGGGAGGTCAAATGTGTTTTTGTCGTGTATAGTACTAGCCCCTGGGTGATCAAATGTCCCTAAGTGGATTTGATCCCCAGGGGCTAGTACTATACGGCAAAAACACATTTGACCTCCCAGGGCTTAGACTAAACACGGCAAAACTGGGTAGATAAATCACTGTTTTGCCGTGTTTAGTACTAGCCCTCGGGGATCAAATGTTCCCAAGGAATTGGTCATTACACATATTCCCTAGTGATTACGTAATCCCTGATCACACGTATTCCCTGTAACATATATATGTGTGTGTGTGTGTGTGTGTGTGTGATATATGTGATATACTGTATATAATATATATATATATATATATATATATATATATATATATATATATATATATATATATATATATATATAATATATATATATATATGTATATATATATATATATATATATCTTCTTCTTCTTCTTCTTTTTTATATATATATATATATATATATATATATATATATATATATATATATATATATATATATATATATATATATATATATATATATATATATGTGAAGTAAAATATGATATGTTAGGTGATGTTACCATAGCAAAGCAGAGTTTTTTTGAAGCCAAGGATTATTTTCAATACAGTAATTCCTAGTAATATCGTTAACCAACTGGTATATTTTCTTATACTAAAAAATATTTATTTACCAGAGCGTTTGGTTTGGCAGCCAGCTTCGTGTAATTCAGCATAATCCTGCTGTGTTATAACTTGCTGAATGAATATCCGTAGGGTAATGTGTAAAAATAGAGTGGATTTGGTCGTAGTTTTTGAAGTACATCGATCGAACTTAGCATTAAGGATTACTTTCTCTTTCTCCTTCCTTCCATTACACACACACACAAATATATATATATATATATATATATATATATATATATATATATATATATATATATATATATATATATATATATATATAGATAGATAGATAGATAGATATATATATATATATATACATATATGTATATATTATATGTGATATATATGTATACACACACACACACACACACACACACACACATATATATATATATATATATATATATATATATATATATATGTGTGTGTGTGTGTGTGTGTGTGTGTGTGTGTGTGTGTGTGTGTGTGTGTGTGTGTGTGTGTGTGTGTGTGTGTGTATCAATATATTCATTCAGTAAGTTATAACACAGCAGGATTATACCGAATTACATGAAACTGGCTGCCAAACCAAACTCTCTGGAAAATAAATATTTCTTAATATAAGAAAGTATACCAGCTTATTAACGATATTACTAGAAATTACTGTATTAAAAATAACCACTGGCTTCAAAAAAAACTCTCTCAGCGTTGCTATGGTAACATCACCTAACATACAATATTTTACTTCAAGAGCTTCCCCTTTAAATATCATTTTCGCTTCACTGGCACGAGAATCACAGATCCTCCTTTTGTCATGGGCATAGTATTCCCTTTGCTGAAAAGCACTGTCTTTCTTTTGTTATATGATTACATCTACAAGGCTGGTTAAACAAAGGGAACAACTTTACGTAGTTGTAATGATTTGCTTTTATAAGCATCAAGCTTACAAAAAGTTCATCAGATGCCATTAGCTTTCAACAGTAGCAAGTTTATAACGTTCGCCAGAAGCCAATTTTTTTCAAAAGGCTTACGAACAAAATTTATTAGCTTTCATATGTTGCAAGCTTTCTGTTATTTGCTTTTAAAGCCAACAAGTTTACAAAAGGATTTTAGAAGCCATTCGCTTTGGAAAGCAAGTATTCAACAAAGTTCAGTAATGGCATTTGCTTTCGAAAGAACCAAGACGACTATACTATCAGCTGTCGTTTGCTTTTAAAATCAGCACACAAGGTAATCAGCAGTCATTCATTTTCAAAACCAGAAAGCCTTGAAATTTGCAAAGATCATCAGCTGTCATTAATTAAATACACGGCAAACTTACAAAGGCCATCAGCTGTAACTTGATTTCATAAACAGGAAACCTGCAAATAATGCTCATTGTTTGTCCTTTACTTTTACAACGTGAAACCGCGAAAACAAAAATTATCTGTCATTTAGCTTTCAGAAACGGGCAACTCATAAACAAAGTTCATCAACTGTCACATGTTATCACACACAGAAAGCTTACAAATAAAGTTCATTAGCTGTCAAATGCTGAAAACGTCAACAAGCTTCCAACAGGTTCAAAAGCAGTTATTTTCCTTAAAACGCGGCAAGTTTACAGTTTACAAGCAAAGTTTAACACTGGCATTTTCTTAAAAGATGGCAAGCAAGCTTATAAGCATAGCACATCATCTGCCATTTATAATAAAAAACGGCAAGCCTACAACGTTCATGATAGGCCGTTTGCTGTCAAAGGCGGCAAGCTAAGCTCATCACCGGCATAATAAATCAAGTACCACAGTGGTCAGCAGTTTCGCGCAATACCATCTTCATGCAACCACCTAACTACTACAGTGTGTGTGCGATGACCAATATTGTCTACTGGCAGGCACATGTCAGTCCAAAACTTGGACCCCGACTAAGTGTATTCAAATTCCATTGTCTGATGACTCTTATTTATGCTGACGGAGCAATGATCACCCGTTTCTCAGAGAGAGAGAGAGAGAGAGAGAGAGAGAGAGAGAGAGAGAGAGAGAGAGAGAGAGAGAGATAAGGATCCTTAAATGGTGTAAGCATTAGATGGAAAGGAAGACGACAAGATGGGATGCGTGAATCATCGACACTCAGCATAATCATAAAACGAAGTTTGACAAAAACAATTAAAAGTTAAATATCACGATACAGACGATAGACCGAGATGTGCGCACACGCAAATACTATGTGAAAATCAATGCAGAAAATGTAAACAAATAAACCTTTCATGAATCAAAAGATGTCTGCAATTAGGCCTTGACCTTCAACGGAAGGAAAAAGGACAGGAGCAGGGGTAGGGGTGAGAGCCCACCGGCAGAAGACTCAGCAGAGGGAGAGACCATAGCGTGAGTACCAGGCAAATCTGTGTCATGCACGTGATCTTTCCTAACAACCCAAACGATCTAGGACAATACTATGTCTGGGAACGGCTGATGAGAGAGGAATGCAGTAAAAGTAATAACAGAGGAGAAAAGAACATGCAACACTACCACACAGAATTGGAGAGATATATACAGAAGTGTATTTGAAAAGAACAGAGAGAGAGAGAGAGAGAGAGAGAGAGAGAGAGAGAGAGAGAGAGAGAGAGAGAGAGAGAGAGAGAGAGAGAGAGAGAGTTTAAATAACTGCATTGGTAAGAGCACGAAACAGAAAAGAGAAAAAGAGCGAGAGAGGCTTTCTGGAGAACGGTATTCTGAAAGCGCACGAAACATGGAAGAGAGCAAACCGTATCCGAAAAGAGCGCAAATTATGAGAGAAATGAGAGAGAGAGAATGTTTACATAACTGATTCAAACAGCGCATGAAACATGGAAGGGAGAGAGAGAGAGAGAGAGAGAGAGAGAGAGAGAGAGAGAGAGAGAGAGAGAGAGAGAGAGAGAGAGAGAGAGAGAGCTTTATATACCCAACTAAACTCAAAAGAGCATAAAACATAGAAGAGAGAGAGAGAGTTTATATACCCAACTAGACTCAAAAGAGAGCATAAAACATGGAAGAGAGAGAGAGAGAGAGAGAGAGAGAGAGAGAGAGAGAGAGAGAGAGAGAGAGAGAGAGAGAGTTTATATACCCAAATAGACTAAAAAGAGCATAAAACATGTAAGAAAGAGAGAGAGAGAGAGAGAGAGAGAGAGAGAGAGAGAGAGAGAGAGAGAACATTTACATAACTGTATTCGAAAAGGACATAAACATGGATAAGAGAGGGAGAAAGAATGTCTAGAGAACTGTATTCGAAAAGCATGAAACGAGAGAGAGAGAGAGAGAGAGAGAGAATGCTTACATAACTGTAATCGAAAAGAATATAATCACAGAAAAGTGAATGAGAAAGAATGGCTAGAGAACTATATTCGAAATGAACATGGAAGAGAGAGAGAGAGAGAGAGAGAGAGAGAGAGAGAGAGAGAGAGAGAGAGAGAGAGAGAGAGAGAGACTAATTCGAAAAAAGAATAGATCATTTTAGAGAGAGGATATATTTAGAGAACTGTGTTCAAAACGAGCATTTACCTTATATTACACCTTTCAGACTACTCAATCCTCACTTTCTAAAAAAAAAAAAAAATACCCAAGCCTCACTTTCTAAAAGAAAAAAACTTAACCCTCACTTTCTAAGCACGAAAAATATTGACTCTTTAAGACAGCAGTCACTCATCGTTTTCAAGTTAACAGATGAAAATCAAAGCTTGACTCAATCATTAAAAATAGGCCATAATTTACGGGGCAGTAACGATGAGAGAGAGAGAGAGAGAGAGAGAGAGAGAGAGAGAGAGAGAGAGAGAGAGAGAGAGAGAGAGAGAGAGAGAAACTGTAATTCCCAGCAATCATGTTAGCTGACTAAACAACAAGCATTTAATATGTTCATATATAACTGTTCCTGAAAATTAATGTGATTAATGCAAACATGTTTGCAGAATCACGCCAAATCCTCTACAATATTGATAACATCAAAAATAACAGACCTTTCTCGCATGGTCACAGAAGTGATTACTAACAATGTAAGTTTAATCATATGGCTACAACGGCAGATTACATAAACCAATCAATACTCACAGATACAATTCTGTGCAGCCCAATTTCCAATACCCACACCCGATAAGTTTACAAAGCAAACTCTTGACAGCATGCTTAAGCGTCACCTGAACCGCGTCGTCTGAGACACCGTTTTTCCGTCCCCACCCTGTGTCATGGGTAGATCAAATCTCTACAGTAAGTTGGAGTTCTCTGGGCATCCTATTATGAATTACCTTAACACTGGTAACCCCTAGGGGTGACCTGGAACATGGTTGCTAGCCATACCCTACCTAACAACCACCAGCCACTAGCGGACTAATTACAGTACTTGCTTTCCCTCTAAACCTCTTGGTTGTCCTTTAATCAGTACACAGAAGCATGGAATGCATAATAAGCCCCTGGCAACTAATGGACAAAATACGGACATGCCTACTGAAATGTGGCCACTATTGGTTTAAACAGATTGATCAAATCCTGGCTAGCTCCTCTCCAAGAGCGTAAAAAGATTATTTCTATGGCACGACAGATATATAACTTGGTTCTAACAGCAAACATTGGTGACAAATGGAATAAATACGGCCGAATCTACTACTTAGAAATAATTTTGTAGAGGCTACAGCAAACACAAGGTATTGTCAAACTAAAGGGCGAAAGCAAATACGGTAAATTTTTATCTACCCCCTCCTCTTCTGATTGAGCCGTCTAGTTCAGGAGACAGTGGATACAGTTACACCTCTAGAATGTCTCTAGTCCACATTCCATGGGTGGACTGCAAGGGGAAAGGATTGCCTATGCAGAATTCCACCAATTCTTAATTCACAGTTCTTGCCACAGCCTGCCCGTGACAGACAACCCTTCTCTTTCCTCAGCACACCAGAGGGAAACACAAGTAAAGGCGTCCTGGGACGAGCTCGATTCCCCTCTTCACAATACCAGAGCTTGATGTGGGCGAAAGCCAAAGAAGGTCAAACATGCCAGGGAGATTTGGCTTTGCCATCTACCCATAAGCATTTGTAATAAACTGTCCAACACCAAAGGTGGACCTGCTCAAAAAAGCATTCAAGTTGCTGAGGCCTCCAAAACCTCGCAACACTTCACTGAAGCCTTCCGCGAGACTAAGGGCTACCATGTATAGATTTCCTTATTTACGACAGTATTTTTGTACTATGTACTTCAATGTTTAGCTGCATTTAATTTCTCATTTTTGCTAGTTACCTTCTTTTGGGTGTTCTCATACATACACCATTATTTTTAACTATATATGCAATCCGTATATTTCATTTCTCTGTTTTTAAGGTTTATATAGATTTGTCTCTCGTGTCTGAGTACCATTTCAGCAATGAGAAAACACAGCTTAGTAGAGGAGTGGAAGAGTCACACATTTCATTATCAAAACAATGGTGATTTCTCTTTGTAATTTCCTCATGGCTCTGTGACTCAAAACTATATGAGCATCACTAACAGTATTAATCTAAGTCACGCATTTTAATATTAGTTTTCCATACACCAGATATACAACAAATCAAAACATGTATATGCAACATTTGTAAAACAAATGCTGCATATACCTGTAATCCATTATCTTTGTCTTTGTTGGGGGAGGAGCCCTGTGTGGCCCACACTCCGCTGCCACACCTGAATTTAGCCAGCATGGTTGGCAGGCAATGACAGACCACCTCTCTACCAAGTACCTGAAGCACTGGTCTGAGATACCACTTTTCCTTCCACACACTGTATCACAAACGAATCATATCTCGACAATACGTCAGAGTACTACCATCTACGACTTTCCGTAACAATTTCCTTGCGTGACAGTTGCAGGGGTTTAAAGTGAACAAACAACATTTATTTAACTTCACCGACTCCAAATGATATCAACCTGAAGATTACAATTCCTATGCCATGGGGCATTATGCTTCACTAATTTCGACATATATAACCTAGGTAATTTCTCTTATTTTAGAATACTCAAACTAATATGAAAGCGGCAAAAAATCTATCAACTGTATTCCTTATCTTATCGAAAACGAACCAATTTCTTTGTACCCTTTCACAAAAAAAAAGAATAAATAACATATATGTCAGCGACTGCAGAATTTATGAATGACCTTTGGAAACAAGTCTCAAATTCGCCGATGTAATCGAACGCTATCGTTACTTCTACACCAGAAAGTTACACACGGAGTACGTACTATAAGGAAGGAAAAACCGAGTTTTCATGTAATCTATATTTTCTTTATAGCTTAAGTGATGCAAGTACTAAACGAGAGAGAGAGAGAGAGAGAGAGAGAGAGAGAGAGAGAGAGAGAGAGAGAGAGAGAGTATTACTGGATCATCAACGTCATTCGCATCCAGTTTACGATATGTATCGAACTGTCGTTGTTAACGTAAACACTCATATTTTCCTTATTGTATGAATCTCAGACTTGAACTTTAGACTTGAACTTTGAACTGTTCGGAGGTTTCGCTTCCTTCCTTCCATATCCAACCATGAACGGACATAACTAACTGCCAAGTGTGAAATTTTCCTTAAAAATCATTGTATAAATTAAATAAAATCAGTTATTTACACAGTTGACGTTACTTAATGTTAACAGTTTTCTTTCGATATTACACTTTCCTGCACATGAAATGAGGGTCCTGAATTGTGAATTTACTGAAAGAATACTACAGGCACTGATGAAATTTTCGTTAATGAGGTTTGTTTCGAGCAAATGTGACTCGGTATGCTGCGAAACTCAATAGGCAAAATATTTTCCTTTTATGATACGAAATTACAAATTACTTGTAAATGGTTATATTATTTCATGCAAAAGAAATCTGTCTTGAAAATATAATCTTAGTTTCGTATTGCACGGAACAGCAAAAACGTCAATTCAACTTACGCAATTTAGATTACAATCTTTAAAAGGGTTAGGAATGACTGAGATTCTTCTTTAGATTAGCCACAGATTTATCCTATATCCTAAACCATTTCTTGTTTTTATAGCTGGGGTATAGGAATGTAGTGAAATAACTGCGTTTTTTCTTTTTCTACTCATTATTCTTCACGCAAATTGTTGGGAGCGATAAATCTAAAATGTCCGCTTGAAACAATAAATGTTTGTCTTACATGGGTCTTTCACTGATGCTCCATACTGAGTTGAGTATTACAGCTCTCTCTCTCTCTCTCTCTCTCTCTCTCTCTCTCTCTCTCTCTCTCTCTCTCTCTCATTCAAAGAAATGTTCTATAGACATACGGCACAAGTTTCTCTGTTCCAGGAACTACAAAATCTAACAACTTGAACACATTCTTGAAGTTGAAGCCATCTGTTCAAAAACCGTCACGATCGAAAAGAAATAGTTATTCTAGAAAATTAAAACTATAAAAAAAAAAAATTCCCAGCTAATAAACATAGTGAAGTGAGCGATACTGAAGGATCCAGAATAACGATAAGAATCATAAGACAGCTGAAATGGTAGTCTTTTTATATATCTCTCAGATTTAAGAGGAGGGCTTCAGCAAAATTGTCGAAATTAAAGCCAAAACATTCTTAGACAGAATATTCAAGCAACTCCCCATTCAAAATTTCATATTGGGGATATCATAATTATGGAAGAATGATTTACATGCGGTTCCTGAGGCTTCCTCACTTTTTCTTTTTTATTCGCCTCTATTTTATATCCCTTCATTATCAAAATCTTTCTGCACAACTCATTTAAGTAAGAAACGACACGATGTTCAAATGAATACAAAACCGTACCCCCATCGTACTGTACCATCTAATTTAAATACAAGATGACTGTTACCAACAAAAAAGAAAATCTCATGAAGTTTTAACTATAAGCCTTCGAATGTCAAAGTATTGACCATCATATTTTCAAAAAATTACATAGTTGCCTAAATTTTGAGAAGGGAATATTTTACTGCATTAAGTTTTATTTATCGCGAAAGATAATCAGTAATAGGCAGAAATAAAAATTTGTAAGTAAATTTCGAATCAGAGAATATTTTATTTTCCATCTTGAAGGAAAACACTGACGAAACAGTGCTCCGGTCCAATGAAATTTATAATTATTCCACTTACCTGATCGAAGGAGGAATCGAAGTGCCTTCCTCAAACTTCTAACTCTGCAAAATAAAAATAAAAATATTAATAAATCATTTAGAAGCCATCTGAATTGTATAAAACAACGCGTTCCGTAATGAACAAGTAATCATAATTGGTGAATTTACATAAGTGTGCTTCGTAAACACTATGTTTAGTAACACAGCTATTTTATATGCAATTGCATGGACAATAAATAACTGTGTACAATTATAAAAACAGTAGTCTATCGAAATTATAACTTAAAACTTAAAATCGACAGTATATACGATTAGAATACAATTTAGTTTTGGCGTAGTCTGGATTGATTAATAGTCCATTTCTTTATAAAAAAAAAATAAACTCTCAGATTTAGTTTTAACTTAGAAGAAAGTACAAGAAACTGAAAATTTATAATGGATAAAGGCATTCCAAAACGCTGATGATTAGAAAATGAGAATTCCAATATAGCGGATGAAGCGTCCATTGCAGTCCCCCTTTCATACATTAACGTTTTCTTCATCCGCTGTCACATTTTAAAGAAAATGAATCATTATTGGTAAACTTAATTAAATTTGACCATTGGTGAAAAATATTTTTTTACTGTGATTTTAAAAGTGATTTAGTCTATAAAAAGAGTATCACGCGAGAACTCACAATTGCTTAAAATCCCAGCAAAACCTCATAATAATTATATGAAATGTAACCATGCAAAAAAATTTATATATTAAGAGAGCGTTTGCCATGACCACTGTAGCAGTTCTGGTTCTACATTTCTTACCTTTTCATTAAGCATAAGGCTTTAAAATATTCTGGAACTGCAGATATTACTTGTACCTAGCCTACAACAAAATCGGAACTTCAGGAAAAATGTTAAACCCTGGAACTAAACCATCAAAATTTTCATGGGATTATGACTGGCCAACAGGCAACAGCAACAAAATATGAGATCAAATACTGTATATCCTATATATTTCCGGTAGGAGACAAAGAGAATTAAGAGACGTTTTATAAATTATTTACACCTGCAAAATTGTAATCATGCCTATAAAAACTTTTGTGTCGGACACAGTAACAGTGACAGGTGTAAAAGCAAGCTTCCAAAAATATTAGAACGACAAGGACCAATATCGAGATTGTTATTCTTATTGAAACTATTACCCCCAACAACCATATAACCATCTTTCAAAATTCCTAATTATACCAGATATTCAATGAGGAAGTCTGATTGTGAAGAAGCTGTAGTATTAATGATAGCAGCCCGCGTTAATGAAATAAAACATTAAAAAATATATGTTAATAATAATAAACTCGCGAGGCAATAGCCGCGCAAGAACAGGTAAAAATACAAAAATAAAAGATAAAATACTAATGAATTCAATGGAATCACACGCAGCAGGACATGTATATGCATCTGTCACCGAACTTCAATAGAGATACAGTAAATGACACTTTAGACATTACAATAATAAAAATAATAATATTAATACAATAATAAAGGCGACAATGTCGATAAAAAGATTATAATAATGAAAAATGCTTTATTGCTTAAGATTTTTTTGATTAGCGGGTTACAAATTTGACCTAGTCTAAAGTGTTTGTTAGACGCCTAAGAATACCATTATGCAGAGCATTAAGATGTCTCTTGGTTTCTTGGGAATAATTTGTCCATAAGAAGCCATAATAAACTCTATATGAATGCAAACAGAGCAGCAGGAGTTTGATTTTCCGATGACAAAAGGCAAAAAATCCTAGTTAATGTGTTGCCAGTCACACAAATGATTTTGTCTATTCGACGTCAGCCATGTCTCTCAGATTGGCCGTGATAATGTGCCCCATATAAGGGAATTTAACTGCAAATTGCAGGTGGTGGTTCCCGAGGAATATTCGTGACTATTCAGCGTATCTAAGTGACGCGGGATACCATGGCATGCACTGGGTCTGGGTTTCATAGCAAAGTATGCCAAATTCGTCTGTGTATTTGAAACAAGTACTGATTAGCTACTGGAGACCCAGCACTACGGAGACTGTAGATTGTTATTCCAAAGATAGCGCATCCTATTAGAAGAGAGTTTCGATTAGCGTTAAGCGCGTCTGTATATGTATTAAAGAAAAAAAAGGGGGGGTTAGGTAACCTAAGTTGTGTGGTAACGTTACTCCACTTCACAGAGAATTTTTGCGTGGAGAACCAGTAATATAATATGCCAATTAACAGTAAGTGTCCCTCTTTTATGAAGCTTAAAAGAGAGTTTCAGATGCTTTACTCTGTTAAATACATTTCTCACACCTACAAAACTTCAGAAACAGAGGCTAATAAGCATAGTTCAGTTATTCTTGTCAAATGAGTGGTTAGCTTTAAATATAAATGATGTCTGATGTGTGTAGAAAGGGCAGGACGCACAATAGAACAGACTCGAATATCATGTTACTTGGTGTGATACGATCAGCTAAATGAAACCGCATGTTATCAGTGAGAGGGTCATCTGCTTCCCTTCGGAAGTCTGCATCATTTACGCATTCAGGATAGAGCTAAAATGCAGGCCTGGGTCCAAGTACAAGTACTTGTACTTGGATTAAGTACAAAATTTTGACTAACAATACTTGTACTTCAGATTTTTAAAATTAATTTGAAAAATCAAATATTTTTAAGTATTTTTCAGATACAGTACAGTAATAATTATACAGGTACATTAGCATAAATAATTTAATAACTATAACTACTTTTACAGTGACTATGCAGGATATAATAAAATATTTTACTTAAATTAGTGTAAAAAGTATTATGTAAGTATTAAATAATTATAGTAATAATATTAAGTTTACATCATTTATAAATACTAATGAACGGCAATAGTACTAGACTATTTGGCAACTCTGTAAGAGGTGCAAAAGAAACGAGCAGGTAAAAGTTACTGCTGCTTTATTATTTGTTGTTGTTTTAGATTTAGCTGGCCTTGTGCCAGCACGGGCTCTTGCTTCTTGAGCAGCCCGTATGCTTTATTACAGATTCAGGCAGTTTATATAGCGGCCGACTGGCGCCGAACCGCGGAAGACAATGACATTGAGCGTGACCTGAGGTCAAAAGCAATTAACAATAATATTCCGCGAACAAGTACAATTTACAATACAAAAACGTATAGCTTCAATATGGATACAGTCTTGATGCCTGCGAATAAAGAAACATATGATACATGATTTATGACAGTTGAACAAATACATATAAAATTAAAATGGTAGAAAATGCGTGACCTGGCACGTTAGGCGTGACGAATTGAGTATGAAGAAAGCGGGAAGTCACCAAAGAAAACTTGCTCAGCGGAGACTTAATTAATGACGCCTTCGAAGCACTCCGCTGACGTCGATGTGGTGACTTTACAACTCTCGTGCCGTAGGTGTCTGGTATCTCTAGCTGAACACAACCACCCACAGTGGGTAAGAGAGTTTTTTTTAACAAAAGTTGTGACATTTTTGTGTCACCATCTCTAAGAATATAAATTGGCTCGATATTCTGCTGTACGTGTAAAAATTCTTACTTTCATACTGAACACCATCAGTGTCTTGACCTCCATTTTGTATTAAGGTTTTTGTCATACCTGCTGGTGTGGCTGTCTGTATTTTGGCCAATAAATACAAATTTTTCAGAACATGGCTCAAGAAATTGTTTCTAGACAATTTTAAGGACATATGTAGATTTTTTTTTTTTTTTATTAAAACAAGGCAAATAAATGTGACAACTGACCTAACCTGTTCAATAACAAACTGCAAACTTCAACCACCCCAACTGATAGTTTTAGAGCAACCAATTTTATATGCCATTCCCTTATTCTCTGTATTATGAACACGTTTATATATGAGCATTTAATAGGAAATTGTCAGAATGAATAAAAAAAAAATCGGAAGATCTTTTCCTTCAAAAATGTTGAAATTTCACAAAATCGAGGAAGATTTCAGAATGAATACACATAAAAGCCGTGGAAGGACAGGATACGTGATTCACTTCAAAGTGGAAGTATTCACCGTGGAAAGAAAACATCAAGAAATGGACAACAGCTTCTCCGTAAGAGTACTAGCTGGCTTTGTGAAGCAGCCCCCTACAGAGAATTACCTTGCCCTGCGTTCCTGAAGGACGTCAGGCGAAAAAATGTGGTTGAAGCCAAAGTTAATCTCAAAACACTAAAGGAAAACCCAAAGGTTGAAAATACTGCTTTGCAAGCGCAGCTTCAGGGAGAAGGAGTGCAAATATCACGCTGACAATTCGAGATCGGCCAGCATCCTGAACTCAGCAGACAGTTGGATAGACAGATACGGTCAATAGTCCCGATAGCTTTTGTTGGTAAGGTTTACACACAAATATAATTCAGTGAGTTTAGTGTTAAAAAATATTATACGGTCAATTATGATGATGACGTACATTAACCCATGGTACCTCATCAGTCAGTTGGGTATAACAGTCATTAATTACCCATGAATATGACTGGCTGTGACATCGCTAACATCACAAGACAGGTTTCTTGCTAATGGCCAGTGTGTTTATATAGCCACAAATTCGTCTCTACCCACAATGCCTTTGAGATTTCACTGTATTAATATGTAGTTCGATGTACTGGTCTATTAACGCTATCTCAAAATATATTAAACTTCATGGCCTTCAGTTAAATCAGTTTTGTTTGTTTGTCTCTAGCAATATTCTGTAAGAAATATAGTTCAACCAACTGCCACCAAGGAAAATGCGAGTCTTGCTTTAAGTCAATCAACACACAACAGAAAAATAAAACGTATACATATATATATATATATATATATATATATATATATATATATATATATATATATATATATATATATATGTAATTGTAATAGCCACAATGCCCTCTTACCTTCTCGAATTCTTCGCGCTTTTTTGGATATGCTTGTCACTACAAAGCCATAAGATCCAAGTGGAAGAAATTGAAGTGGCTGTAATGTCCGGTGGCGGGAAACGAATCCGTGTCACCATAATCACAAGGAGGTCACGTTGCCGACCTGAACACGAGAAGGATAAAAGTCTATTACTTCTCGTACATACATATACCTGTCGTTTTCAGATATATTTATTAGAGCTGGAATAGACCCATCCTCACCATCGTAGCCAAGTGGGCAATCGTTTTTATTACTTTTTAGGCTGAAATATATATGTAGAATCTACTGGTCACTTTTACCATGTAGCCTAACTGTAATAGGGCATTGTGGCTATTACAATTACATATGTATCTTAATAGGGCACTGTGGCTATTACAATTATATATGTATATCTGGTAAAAGTGACCAGTAGATTCTACATATACATTTCAGCCTAAAAAGTAATAAAAACGATTGCCCACTTGGCTACGATGGTGAGGATGGGTCTATTCCAGCTTTAATAAATATATCTGAAAACGACAGGTATATGTATGTACGAGAAGTAATAGACTTTATCCTTCTAATGTTCAGGTCGGCAACGTGACCTCCTTGTGATTATGGTGACACGGGTTCGTTTCCCGCAATCGGACATCACAGCCACTTCAATTTCTTCCATTTGGATCTTACGGCTTTGTAGTGACAAGCATATCCGAAAAAGCGCGAAGAATTCGAGAAGTTAAGAGGGCATTGTGGCTATTACAATTGCATATGCATATGGTAAAAGTGACCAGTAGATTCTACGCACACACACACCTATATATATATATATGTGTGTGTGTGTGTGTGTAGATTTTCCATTCAGAGAGGGTGGCTCGCCAGAGGATAATAACCTTGTGGTGTTCAGTAAGTTCCTTGGCATGAGGTTGCTTGTCGACTTACCACCATGATATATATAATATAATTCATTGTTTAAGTCTACAAAGACATAACTGAATTGTCAGGAAATGGACCAAAGCTGTTTCCTCTACGGAAAAATAAAGATATAATTTATCCTTAATCCAAAAGTGACAAGTAACGACTGAAAAGTCTGTCACATATGTGAAAAAAAATACTACTGAATTACAGACAGCAAGTTCAGCAAAGGCTCAGAAAATCAGTGACATATTCTATACCATCCATCATCTGAGGAAAATTGAGTCTGAAACCTCTGAGACTATTCAATATTGTACTTGGAATCATGACTTTCTCCTTATATTAATGTTTAGTATCAACCACGCACTAGTAAATTTTGTAGTTATATCTAAAAAAAATTTTTAGGCAAAAACGCTTCCCCGATCAAACCAGATGAAAGCTGGTTTATTTGCGTAATGTGCTTCATAGTATACAGAGCAAATCTACAAAACCAATAAAGAGATAATTAGGATTTCAACTTTCTACCTCAATCAGTCTACAAAGTGTGAGTAGAGAAGTACGAATGGGCACGTGGAAGGACAGTTTATTCCTGCTGTTCTTTGAGAGTCAATCATTCTCTAATCTCCCCACCCACACCCTCACCCGCAAAAAAAAAGAAAGAGAGAGACACACACACACTAGAATATTCTAATTCTCACATGGCAATTTATTCACAGCAAATTTTACTGCCACCACTGTCGCCAGGAGCAACTGACCACCTACCTTAGTTAAAAGTGTTTATCCAGCTGTCGTTATAATACCTAATTTTCAAATGTCAAGAGTATCATTCAAGTATACATTTGTTCGTATCTTAAATCAGCGTACGGCTCAAATCGTATTCACACAAACATTGCTGGTCTATGTATGCGTAACTTAAAAAAGCAAAATACAATTAAAACAATATCATAAATGAATATATACCTACTTCAAATTTGGTGCTATATATGCGTAACTCAAGAAAAGCAAATTATATTATTGCCAGTATCGCTAACTTCAAGTGAGCATTTTCGACACGCATGCACAAGAAACCTTTAACATTCAAGCACACAACCTTGCGGGAAATGGAGGAGGGGGGTGATCAATTCCAGACTATTTTGAGAAAAACAATATTGGCAAAACAATGTTCTTCCCATTTGGCATCCCTGAATTATGATGATGGCACCGCTAACGATTACTTCTCTTGAAAAGGAGACGTGGCAGAGATAAAGTGTTCTTGCGCCGTGCGAAATGCCTGCGTAACTTTCCGTATTGCACCAGCATCAGTCAAAATATTGGCTCCTTGGTTCAGAGTTGGGCGACAAGATGCCAAATGAAGCCAGAAACACGTGCTCGTGTGACAGCTCCTCGAGTTTCCCATTAAATGTCATAGTGTGCACCACATCCAGTGATCATAGCAACTCCAGATCGCCCCTTAACGTCGTAAGTTAGCGTTCTTGGATGTCTTACCTACTTTTATCAAAGGTAATGGAGTGCTGACAACTTAACAGAATTGTACTTCACTGGTAAACCGAGAGAAGGCATACATATCTCTCCTGTTGAAGATTAAAAAATAAAATGAAATACTGGAGCCAGCCTTATGGACAATACACCACATTCAATCAAGAATATTTGGATAGTGCGCGAAAAGTATGTAGGAAAATAACAGTAATAATAACAATGAATATAAGAAATTACATAAATCTGAAAATAGAATGCGCCGACCATACTTTGTTATTTTTATGACTTCGTAAACACCATATAGAGGCTCATCTTGTAAGACAACAGCCTCTGCAGATGTTAAGTGCAGACTTTCGCAAGATTTCGTGAAAACAACAACAGTTAAGGACCCTCAACGGGTCTACAAATTTTACTTACACAAAAATACATGAGAGAGAGAGAGAGAGAGAGAGAGAGAGAGAGAGAGAGAGAGAGAGAGAGAGAGAGAGAGAGAGAGAGAGAGAGAGAGAGAGAGAGAGAGTTTAGTAATTTGGCAAAACCCTAAATGCAAAACCATTAATGAATTTTTTTTTTTTACTTTTAGAATACTGTAATATATACTTGAAAATACATATACAAGAATAAAGAGTACTAGATGTCAATATACAAAATAGAAAGACTTTATTCCTTGAAACATTTGAGGTTAAAGAAAATTTTCAATGGTGGCAACTGTTGCATCCTGCCTGATCAATTATCTTACAAACATTCTCTGAGTGGGATCTATAACAAAGATCAATTTAATAATAATAATAATAATAATAATAATAATAATGTACCTCCTGGAAAGGTATATTAAAAATGAGACATCCATCGAAACGAATTTCGAAGTAGGCACTGTAGTTACCCTCTTACATAAGAAAAAGAAAACGAACGTGCTTCGTAGAGTCATTTAACCTGTGGAACTTATTTCAGGCCAAACTAAACAGTAAAGAAAGAAATTCTCGCATTACAATGTTAAAATTGTTTTCTTCATAGTAACTTTCAGTTATTACTGGTATCCGATATTCAACATTGCAGCTACAGTTGCTGTATGATGTTGTAACCTGGTTCTACAAGAGATTTTGCAAATGCGTGAGTGATTCAAGTTGAAATGGCACTACTCGCGTTCAAATTCATCTTTGCGGTTTCATAAGTGTCTTATCGCTCTCTTAACCTCATATCTTTCGTTCCCTTGTCTTTTGACGTTTAACTGAACGGCATTTTGTTTTTCTTCAAGAGATCTCCGTAGGAGAGAAAAAAATTCCAACTTTATTATCGCCTTCATTAACTTGACACTGTTCTTTGCAAAGGAATTTGTCCATTATCCGAAATCCTCCAGACAACAATAAAGAAAATTACAAATTCTCAAAATCCTTACACCTTTATTCACTAGAATGGAGGCCCTATAATTCCCCAGTCACCAAACATCTCTCTTTCATGGTTAACTGATTTGGAAGACCATATTTTCCTACACATTTCACAAGGTTCC
>NC_089745.1:30687989-30735489 GCF_040412425.1 Macrobrachium rosenbergii | reverse complement strand
TATGTATATGTATGTATATATATATATATATATATATATATATATATATATATATATATATATATATATATATATAGACAAACAGACAGAGAGAGATAGGTAGATAGATAAATAGATAGACTGTCATATGGACACACAGGTAGACAGACAGATCTGGGAAATGTTCTGGTATATAAGCCTATATTATATAACGTGCCGTGAAACCTACGTGTGCTCTTCATGTATGAGAAATTTTGCAACACAGTACCTTCAAAAAACAGTTTTCTCCTCTGGCACTTCATTGCCCTTGCATCACATTACGGAAGTAGTTCAACATACACCGGGGAAGTATTTCAACATGCATCGCGGCGCAGGTGATACACGGAACCAATCTTGACCATGACTCAAAATTCTGTCTGACCACAATTAATCATCATTAACATTACTCTTAATACAACTGCTTTTACTACTATACCATTAATATTTTTAACAATATTAATTTCACTGTACTTTTAATCTGGAATCTATTTTCTGGCTTGTGAACAGTTTAGACGAAAACGTAACATTTTTATCAGATAAAGGTAATTAATGTCGTGTAATTTGTCAATTAAAAAAATATGTTAAAAAAGCATATTACGCTATGGAGATATACAATACCTGAAAATACCAAGGCCAATTTGTTACATTATTGCGTAAAATTTCCATGTAATCGAAGTTGTAGTTGAAATATCAATCTGAAACTTGACGGAATCACTCAAGAACAATATTATTATTCACAGTCATTATCATCTAGACTTGAAAATATATAAATAAACACAAAAATTAATAAACTGCATACAACAAAATGAGACACAATGTAACATGTGGAGCGTATCCACATTCCATTACACTTAATTCATTCTATACACAACCCCTTATAATATATATATATATATATATATATATATATATATATATATATATATATATATATATATATATATATATATATATATATATATATATATATATATATATATATATATAATGTATGTATGTATATATAGGTATATATAAGGTTGGGTATAAGTGGGTGGAGTAGATGACATCTATTTTTGTGATGATGGTGAGGATGAGATAGGCGGGAATCATGCTATACAAAGGGAAGATAGAGACTTCCACAGCAAAGCGGAACAGCACAATTTCCGCGACTTGAAAGAGAAGCGGCATCATATCCGACGGCGGACCTTTCAATGCGAACTGACAGGAGGGCGTTGCAAAACATTTTCCTGTGCAGATACAATCTGCTACACATGCATTATTCAAGGGCTACATGTAAACGCCCATACAACTATAAATTCAAAATTCGTCACAGAAAAGAAAATGTGTAGAATCTCCCTCTACATTACAGGTTTATAATCCACATCCATCTAATTCCGCCTGCGTAATTTTGTCCTCCTATGACTAAATTAACTACCTACCGTGTTCCCTGAATACAAAAAAAAAAAAAATCAAAGTGAAAAATTACTTTCACTGTCCTCGAATCAAAATATCTATCTGCATTTATAAAATTCAGCTTTGACATTCTGACCCAGTCCAAAATAAAAGAAAAAAAATGAATTCGGATGGAGAGTTTTCAAAATAAAACGTGACCTGAGCAACGAAATCCGGATGAGTACCGCAAACAAGAAGAAAATAAATGCACGGTCATGCAACGAAGTCTGTATGTCTGAAACTCACTGAAGATGAGTCGAAATACTGACGTCAGTCCCTTGTTATAAATATTTTCTCTATGACGCCATATCTATCTTTTATATAAAGTATGTCTCACTCATTGTTTTCTAAGGTACAGACATTTATTTTGTAATTTCCAGTTAGCAATTCAGATTAACTGTTACTAAGCGCCAATTTTTTTTAAATGAAACATAGTTGCTTAGGACTTTAAGAAGACATATCATGGCCTACAAACTTTCCCAGTGACCGTTTTAGTTGATATACTCGTACCAACCTCAAACCCCGATTCAAAAAGGACGGCTGGGCGCTAACGCTCCAGTACAAGTAATATGGTCATAAGACTTGCAACAAAACTTAGCGGCCTGGTGCAAACGGCAATGGGCCATAAGGCGGCTTGAAAGTCAGCAGATTCATCAATATCAGGCAGGGAACATTACTTGCAGGTTGAAGAACGGATATTTCTCAGTGCACGGAACATTTTTGCATCTTACAGATACATATATTTACTCGTTTGAAATGACTGAATCTGTTTCCATTCGTTCCGGGTTTGCAACATGCAAACGTTGGATAACGCGTTGGTTTTCGTTCTAGGACTGGGTTTGTAAACGTTTACTGAACGTGCTTTGTTCCGTCTTCAGATACAGACTACGATAACCTTAATTAATTCGTTCCCTTTCGTTTAGGGCTTCGGTTGCAAAAACGTAATTGAACATGTTCATTTCCGTTGTTGATTCAGGTCACAAAATCGTTTTTATCTTTTCATTTGGCCTTAAATCAGCAAAACGTTAGTGACTGTATTCCGTTTCGTTCCGGGTTTTGGTGAAGAAAACGTTGGATTACTCAAATTCGTTTTGGCCTTGAGTTGTGAATACGTTCTAGTCTCAAAAGCGGGAAGGGGGATGAGTGAAATTATCTGAACAGATTCTGCATTTATGGATTTCAGAAGCTCTTAAGGAACAACGAAAA
Source organism: Macrobrachium rosenbergii (assembly GCF_040412425.1). Classification (NCBI taxonomy): domain Eukaryota; kingdom Metazoa; phylum Arthropoda; class Malacostraca; order Decapoda; family Palaemonidae; genus Macrobrachium; species Macrobrachium rosenbergii. The sequence continues at coordinate 30,732,831 of NC_089745.1, read as the reverse complement.
CATTTCCGTAAAACGAGCGTGTAAAATTTTGAGTTACATTTAGATCTCCAAACATGTGTAACTAGACCTCGTACACGGACAGTTGACTGATTGCCTATTAAGGAAGTTAATTAAAACGAAATTTTAATTTTGATGTTGGAATTCTCTTATGCCATTCACATAACAAGGATTTCTTTAGCTTTTCTGTGGTTTATTTTTTTATATTAACCCTTTTCCTCATATTAGGAGAAAATGCAATACAATTTTACATAAGCTGGATAAAATATTAACGTATGTCCTCAGTAATTACAACAAAAACATCACTCACTCACTTCCTCCCTCTCCCTCTCTCTTCACCTGTTTCTGAATAAAAGATGAAAATGCTCTGTAGCCTACAAGTTATTACAACATGTACTGAGCCAGAAAATATAAAAAAAAAAAAAACGACAGCGTGTGCCGGGTGGCATGTACTCGTATACTCGTAAAAATGAATTCTGCACACGTTACTCAATGTTTGTCCAGCATAGACCTGGGACTATTCTCGCATACCAATAAACATGAGAGAGAGAGCGCGCCCGTCATCCAGTGGCTGAATGGAATATAACGTAATAAACTAACCAGATAAAAAGGCAGAGCTAATCAGAAAATCTTAACAGAGAGAGAAAGATAGACATCAGCCACGTATAAAATGAAACCGCAGGAAACGTGAGCGCGAGCGTGCGTGAACAAACTTAACATTAAGTTCTGTTAAACAAAGGTAAGACGAGGCAAGGGAGAGGCAGGGGCGTTCCCGCATCCTCTCCTTTCGGTAATGAGAGACGTCACAGGATACGTGCGAATGACGCATTCGGAGAACAAAGGTCCATTTTTTCCAGTATAATATTCGAACCGACAGGAAACAGACTATTTGTAAACCCCAGGACGCCAAACATCCCTTCGGTTCAAAACGTATTGAGATGCTGTGTGGTCTCATATGAATATTTATGCAACACCTCTCAGTGATTGATATATATATATATATATATATATATATATATATATATATATATATATATATATATATATATATATATATATATATATATTATCACAAAAATTCCCCTTCGGTAACATATACTTCTGAAGGACGTTTGTAGCTTTCTGATTATATACATATACATATTTACACACTTTACATATACCTGAAGACAGATATATCGTAACAATTGCACCAATTACATCTTACTTAATTAGTAGCAACCAAGGAACAATGACTTAGGTTTCCTCATCCACTATTAATGAATACTTTCTCAGTCCGTTTAACGTTATCTAAATACTCGATGGGGTGAGAGGGGGGGGATGAGGAGGAAAGGAGGAAGAATCATGAACTAGTATTTGGAAGGAAAAAGAAAGTATAGTATATTCTTTGATTTACCATTAAGCAAACTGAACAAGGCTCAGGATATATATATATATATATATATATATATATATATATATATATATATATATATATATATATATATATATATATATATATATATATATATATATATATATATATATATATATATATATATATGCGTGTGTGTTTAAAATAATACTGACATATTCCTTATTTATTTACATAAGACGTTAAACACATAAAGAATCCATAAAGCTGGAAATTCAAAACAAACAATTTCATTCGAACATTTTACTTTGTAAATAAAATATAAGCCGCTAAAAGAACAGGCTGACGTTCTCGCTTCTTGAAGGAAAAAGGAAAACGAAAAATCGCAAAAATAATTTTAAGTAAATATAAGAAGAAAGCAAATGCTTTATTTTTATTTATGTAAAAGAAAATACGGAAGTACGAAACTGGCCAATTTCTAAGCTGTTGAGCAGCCTTCCCGATAGCTTCATGTATAGCAACATTTCAATAGTAACCTTACTTACGACAAAATAAAGGCCAATTTACTGTACATTTAGCATCATTAAGAAGTACCAACTTTCATCCACTTGAACAATGCTGGTGTCAAACAAAGTGGTTTGATAAGGAAAACTCAAGTTCGGATGTATTATAAATAACTTGACAATAAACAATATTTTAACAGATCCGGTATATGTTTCGAATTTAAAGAGAGGGAGAGAGAGTATCACAAACTGCTTAAAAATGACAGCGGTAAAAAACAATGAGAGAGAGAGAGATCGCAAACTGGCTTCAAAAGAGCAATGGCAATCGACTCTCATCGACTCCCAGAGAGAGAGAGAGAGAGAGGAGAGAGAGAGAGAGAGGGGACTTAATTTTACTCACAAAACAGTTGACGTACGTAATAAATATTCAGCCAAGGTTATTATGCTGTACAACATTATTCATGATGTATTGCAAAGGCAAGATTCTCACCCATAAATTATCAGACTTCAGTGCTCCCTCGGAGACAGTGACTGACAAAGTCCTAATAAGAAGCATCAAATGAAGATAATCTATGGGTCCGCCACTCGAACCTTTCCTCCATATAATTCAATAATGGCTTCCGGGGTGTGTCCACCCAGTGCACTTGGTTGTATCTCTAAACCTCTCCTGCTATCAACTATTCTAATTAAGTTCCTATTTCCTCTCTAGGCATGTAAAAACTGATTAACTACTGTGAGCAACTGTAGATTTCCATACAAGGCCAACGTAGATGACGACAAAACTGATTTGTGCAATTCTGAAAAACGCTTTGTACGAATAAATAAGGATTTCCCATCTTTTTTAAATAAAGATAACACTTGCAAACGTGTTCACATACAACACTGATAACAACAGCTCAACCAGGAATGCAAGCAAAAAATGTCATGAGCAACTGCATTGCCACTAATGCCCAGTTCAACACAAAAGCACAACCGTCATACCGAAGTCAGATAATTCCAGGCGTTAATAGAAGTGGTAGAACAACTGTCCATTAGCCGTGGTGCAACTACACAAGAGCTGATGCAATGAGACAAGTTCCCCAAGACAGCAATAACTATCTGGAAGGTGTGTCTTCTCATATAATCCACATTAGACAAGTAGGAAAAAATATTTTCAACATACTAACTTTCATACTTCTACTAAAAAAGTTTTATTCAAGAAATGATGGAAACATTAATGAAACCCAAACATGGTTTACTCACTGTACAACTACATGCCTTTTGCAGATGGCTAGCATTATTCTCTATCCTGATTGTGTCTTGTAGATAAATGTATCGGCAAATATCGCATTTTCATTTATAGGCCTGACCAGTCTCAACGTTGCAATGGTGTTGACAGACGAATGAAGAACACAAATAGGTACCACGAAAGCTGCTTGTATATTATATATATAAAGTAATTTTCAAAATCTTTTAGGGTTTCACAGAATTTCCTTGTCTGGTAAGGAAATAACATCATTCTTTAAATATTGTATATAAAGTTAAATAATGGGCAAATTCCGTTGGTTACCATAATAATAGTCTACAGAAAGAACGTCTATTGTCTATTGTACCGCCATAATAACTATAATCATACTAAGAATAAACAAATTTACGTTTACAAAATGTTCAAAATGTGAAGCTAGCGACATTTGCCCTCGAAAACATCTGTGTTCGTGAAAAAAAAGAATAATAAAGAAATTTCAGACGCCATGGCAGGAAGGAAATCACAGAAAGGAACGTCCGGTAAATTCAGCGAGAACAATAAATTTAGAAACAATCGTTTAAAGATAATATACAAAAATTAATTAAAGAGGAAAAAGAGGATCATTATTCACGGTCAAAAAATATTAATTAATAACTCTGAAATGTAATGAACAGAAGTTCGAAGAACACATGACGAAATGCACGACGACGTTTACCGAGAAGCCAGATCGATGACGTCACAGAGTACCTCTTGATAAGTTTGTACATGCGTTGCACCACTCGAACATCACCTCCCCCAAGCAAAACGTACTCGCCGTCACTTCTCTCTCTTTCCCCCTCCTCCTGCTCCCCGTCCCCAAACCCCCATCATTCTAGTCATCAGCAGATCTGGTGGAAAATACGTCGTTGGCTACATACGAATGGGGCAGCCCAGAGGAGGGCGGATTGAACCATTCCGAAAGACCGTTCCTTCAGTCAGACTCGTACCCTCGCGCCGCTTGGACATACCTGCTGGTGAAAGTGAACTGTACAGCACTGAAAAAGAACCACTAAGGCACCAACCAGTGACTGATATCTAAACGTAAGGCTTTACTCAACGGAGGAAATATAAGTCAATTTGGAACTAACTTGTTTTCGAAAGAGTTTGGAAGGAAAGGTCTTTCTTAAAACCTATCATAATGGAACATAAAGAAGCCGTGGTGGTGGACGTCGTGGAGACAGCTGATCTTCTGCAGCCAATATACCGATCAACCGTGATGCCCGTGAGAAAAGGCGAATACGAACAGTCCAGAAAGTTGCCGAGGGCTCTTGTAATCGCCCTCATGGTCTTCGCTGCTGCCTGCATCCTGGCGGTGCCTCTGATCTTCGTGTTGGGCAATCCTTTCTCTTCGGTTCTGAACAGCGAGCCCCAAACGGCAGCCCAAGTCCTGGAAAGGGCCGTTTTAGAGGGAAATCCGAAGGTTATCAGACAGTTACAGGAATACCTACAATCAGAGGAAAGCACGACTTAATCCTCCTTCTACACAGCCCTCCTCATTAGAGGATGGGTCACCAGCACTGTTTTTAAATACTAGTGGTCCTCGAAGAGTGAATACATTACCCTGGGGCTTTCTTCACCGTAGAAAGGGCTAGATTGTTGTTGTCCTCGCAGTGTTTGTGTATTCTGTGGTTGTGATATTTTCTTTACTACTTTCACCTCTGAAAGCGTAATAAGAGAAAGTGCAGAACATTGATTGGTGCTGCACTTTTGAAATCCTATACTTGCGAAACGAATCTATAATTTAACAATGTAATATTAATCATCCTAAGCAAACGAAATTATATGCCATAATCCAGTGATACTAACCACGTATATTCAGCCGAAGGCTTGCATAAGCAAGGGTGACGTCAAGCGACTTTTCTGGTGTCCTCGAAAGCGAGTGTGACGTCACGGGATTCAGCTGCCATGATCAGCTGTGTTGCATCATTTGCTTGGGAAACCACTGGTATCGTTTCTCCTAAATTTAATTCTTCGTCAACTTAATGTCCTTAGTTACTGTGAAGTTATGTAAAACCCTTCAAGATAGTAGAGTTGTAACGGACCAAATATATCGCATTCGACCAAATCAAAGATGTAACAATGTAAAATAAAACAAGAAAACGTCAGTTGGCAATCTCAAATATCTGGTAGCCTACTCTCGGATACCATCAGATGACGGGGGACTCCAGGAAAACACAGCATCCTTCCTACCTGGCTTTACGTTACCCAACGGCTTCCTAAAACGCAGTGTTCGGTGAATGAATACGAGTTTCAAGAAAAAGAAAAAGGAAAAAATATATATGTATATATATATATATATAAATAATATATATATATATATATATATATATATATATATATATATAATATATATAAATATATGTACCTACATACATACATATACATGTATGTTTCCAGCAAAACTCTTGGTGAAAATGTTAATGAGAAAATTTCCTGGCGAACATCAGAGATCTTCCATCGCAATAACATCACATTAAACACCTTACGGGAATCCGTCATCATTATGACTACAAGGACTCTCGCCAAGGTCACAACAGAAGTCCGATCTACCAAATCAGACATTCCATTGATGTAAGAATAATTTTAGATATACAGGATATAAACGACGTTAAAAGGTTTTGTGTGCCATATCAACTATTTATGTTTACAAAAATTAAGTTCATTAGTGTAAGAAAACCAGGCTGTAAAGATAAACTAAAAATTACCAAAGTAATGTAATAGTTGTGTATATTTATGTATATATTTTACACTGATCTCGCATAAATCATATATAAATAAAAAAAATATATATAGATAAATAGTTACCTTGCGTTTCTTTCCACCAGTTATTCTGTGGGTCGAAAAGAAGCTTAAAAAAAAATCTGACTTTTAAAAAAGTTAAAGAAAAGGTGTATTCCCGTGAACTGTCATTAAAAGCACTTGTATTAAAGAATAAACATTGTTCGTTTTGAGTTTATAATTAAAAACGCAAATGGACGTGAGCACTTTGTATGTAAAATCTGCAAGCTAAAATCAGATTTAGACTAATTAAAAAACCAAGAACTGACTGGTGCCATATGCTCTCTCTCTCTCTCTCTCTCTCTCTCTCTCTCTCTCTCTCTCTCTCTCTCTCTCTTCTCCAGATAAAAAAAAAGCGAAAACTCAGTTCAACTAGAACTTGAACACCAATTTACACATCCACGCTTTCGGGCTGCTAATGTCAACTAAACTAGTTGTCTTCCAAACTTCGTGACCCTGTACTCAATTCCAGAGTGCATGGCTCAGTAGCACTTCTCATGAAGCACATGTGACCAGGAGAAAGGAGACTTGGCGTGTTGTGGCATTGGACCAGACGAGAAAGAGAAGGTGGGAGTAGAACAGGTTTCATGCATGACTGCTTCTGGCGCCAATAGGTCATGGACTGGGCCTCATGAAATGTGTGCGCTTAATTAAGCACTATGTTCACAAACCATTGACAAAATTTCTATTAATGCTTGTGAGTATAAACTCAGTACTTATAAGTATGAACATTATTATAAACATACGCACAAATTAAGCGCGATGTTCACAAACCATTGACAAAATTTCTATTAACGCTGTGAGTATAAACTCAGTACTTATAAGTATGAACATTATTATAAACATTATATATATATATATATATATATATATATATATATATATATATATATATATATATATATATATATATATATTTATTATACCCCTGAGCATTCAGTCAACAAAATTAAGCAATGCTGTTTCTGGGCTAACACTTGTATAAGTGACCACAAATAAAAGCCAAATTTTGATGGCTCATGAGCCCACTGGACATTCGTTGGGATAGCAACGTTACCCACACACACACACACACACACATATATATATATATATATATATATGTGTGTGTGTATTAATATATATATAATATGTATGTGTGTGTGTATTATAGTGAGCTAACCCGGAGTTTGAAAGATTCAAGGATGAGATCACTACGGCAGCAAGGAATGACTCTGGGGAATAGTCGAGTGAAAAGGAGTAAAATAAGAGCATAATGGTAGAGATAAATGAGAGATTTGATGAAAAAAAGGAGAATGATTGAAATTAAGTAACAGGGAGGAAGGAATAATTAAGAAGAGTTATGAGAGAGGTGATAATGAGCAACTGGTTTTAAAATAAAAACATACGAGGAGAGATGATGTACAAAGGGAATACAGTCTTGAGATGGTGAAGTGGATATATTAGGGGTTGCTGAACGAGTAAGTATTTGATGCAATAGGACAAAACTAAGAGATATAAAGGTGACATGTGCAGGTAAGCCTGAGAGAAGTTAATAATGCTAAGAAGACATTTAATACGTTGACATACGGAGAGGCATCAAAAGTTAGCTGGATTACAAGTCCTGTGGAACAGCGGTCATAACGTATTTGAATGGCCGCTTAACGAAATACAATATGGCTCAACAGGGGACTGTCCTACAGGGATGGACGATACGACCCACTGCACTTTCAGAAGGGTGATGGAGGAAACTGTAAGAATTATGAGAATACAATGTGATTAGCATAACTGGTTCTCATTGCATAAAAACAGAGGGAATCAAAGCAAACCTGATAGGGGACAAGCACAACGGGATTTAAACAAGAGGAGTAGGCTATGTGGACCAACTGTTTGATACAAAACGGACACACAAAAAGCTTATCTTATAAGATTATGACACGTGCAATGTGAATGGTGCGAAGTATATTCAGTTTAGAAGGTAATCATTTAGGAGAGATAAAGTTTTATACAGTAATAAACACTTCTACAAAAATACACGGGTAAAAGAGAAACTAGTTTGGTGCAGAAGTTAGTTTGGAGACGGGTGTATAAATCCGTGCATGCAGTTCTCTAATATTCATATGCATGTAACAATGACGAACGTCAAGAAATGAACAGGCATGAGTCCAGGTTTCTGAGATAACAGAATTTGGAAAAGACTAAGATCTATAAATTATTGTACGTGAAGAATGATTTTTAAAGAAAAAGAAAACGGTGATCAGATGAATCGTCTTTGAGGAAAACAGAATTGAAAGAGTGAGAAACCTACAGTAGATATGACGGTGAGGTAAACTTACGTAAGTTGATGGAGCGGAACAATCTGACATGCGCTGGACATAGGAGATAATGGAACGCGATAAACTGGCAAAAAGGATAAAAATCTATAGGTTCTGTAAACGCAGTTCATTCTTTGATGAGCATTCAAGTGATAAGAATGACAATGATTGTTGCTTCGTTTGTTCCCCTTATAGGAGTCGGTTCCAAAGATAAATAACAATAGTCAAGGCCACGTCCACCGGATGGATCAACGTTAAACTTCCTATTCCCCAAAAATGGTGTGTTTGCAGAGAACAAACGAGGCAACAATCACTGGCACTCTTATCAAATGAATGCTCATCAAAGAATGAACTGCGTTTGCAGAACCTATAGATTTTTATCCTTTTTGCCAGTTTATCCTGTTCCATTATCTCTACGTCCAGCGAATGTCAAATTGTTCCTTACGTATGTTTACCTAACTGCCTTATCTAGATTTTTCCCTCTTTCTATCCTGTTTCCCTCAAAGACGATTTATATATATATATATATATATATATATATATATATATATATATATATATATATATATATATATATATATATATATATATATATGATACACACACATACATAGGAGTAAGTTCAAAAGATATTATAGCAACAGCATATATTATTGCCTCCCACGACCCGCAAAACAAAGGGCCTTTGTAAAATTCCATATTATCTACCACATATCTTTACTCGTCTCCAGCCCTACTCTCATGGTTCCAACTCTTCTGGTGCTCCACAGGAAGCCAGCTGCCGCAGTCACGTACTATTTTTCCAAGGGTTGAGCGAAGGACATGTCCAAGCCATCGTCCTCTCCCTTTCATCATTACTTCATCTACATATAGAACTTCCGTAATTTCCATTACTCTATCTTGCCATCTGACTCCTAATATTCCAGGGTAATGCTTTTTTCTCATATCGACAAAATCATTTAGGTATTGTTTCGCTGACATACTATGAATCATGTCCGTATAGCAACTCAGCCGTATAATTTTCAGCCTGCCCATCAACTGATTTATCTCTTGAGTCTCTCACCAAATTCTGACTCAATAAATCCTGTACCAGATATCACTGTTTCTTAATATATATATATATATATATATATATATATATATATATATATGTATGTATGTGTGTGTGTGTGTGTATATACGTATATATGTGTATATATATATATATATATATATATATATATATATATATATATATATATATGGATGCATGTGTAAAATCTGGATGTTATATCTGACTGCTAACTCCTCAAAATAATATAATTTACGGTAGTTCTTTCGAGGAACACCTGTACCGAAAAGACAAACAATCGGGCAAGGTATATAAATTGCTTCCTGTTTGCGAAAAGAATAACAAGGCCAACAAGGTTATGTTTACTCAACATTAAGTGATATGGATTTACAGTATATCGTGTGAATAATAAAAACAAGAATTATAAAGCGAAGGAATTAAACAAGGTAAAATCGTTTTAAGTTGAAATCTCCCTGAATGCAGAATTTAGTTTTGCTCGTCAAAGCGACAACACAAAAAAAATTAGGCAAAATACAAATCTAAACTTATCGTCGAGTAAAACTGGTATCTAATTTTATCTGGCTGAGTCTAGTTTGAACCAAAACATTATTTTAAAAGTCCCAACATTAGGTCGTCCATCTGGCGCTGACGTGATTAGATTATTAAGTTTAAATTGTCACAATATCTATTCTTCCTCATTTACACCTTTCTACTTCTCAGAATTCTATACATGAGTTTTATTGGAATTTCAACTTCATACTTTGTGTGGGCTTTGTTTATTTTTTACTAATACACACACACACGTATATATATAACATATACATATACATATATATGTCTATATATAAAACAAAAATAACATACATTGAACATACACACATGCACCTTTTCTCTGGAGGAGGTGACTTCAGAAATTGCTATTTTACGGTTTTCTGATCCCCTCCCCCCCTCGCCCCCCTCCCTCTCACGGGCTGACGGGGTTACTGTTATAGCCACATGCCCGGTTCCATGGATGTTCAAGGAGCTAAGGTGGCGATGAGCTTGGAGTTTCTTGGATGTCGCCATATACAGTAGCACTGACAAGCTCAACGACGCTGACGGCCGAGCAGGGATAGAGCGACCATATTATTTACTCGACGTTTTGCGGGAGATGAAAAATGTAACTAAACAACTGCAAACTATATGTTCACGAAATGTAAAATCCACTTCATACCTTTTCTCCAGTTCCCTTTAAATTATAAACGGTGCAAAATAACATTGTTTTCATCTCGATGTCGAAAAATTGAAAGTATTAAACCATGAACATTAAGTAATAAACGTTTTAAACTCACATAAGGTCAGAGAAAAATTTTAGATAGTTCTCTGAGTGAGTAATAACCGACAAAAGTATTTGCTGAAACATACCGAGAAAACGCTTCCGGTTTTGTTTAAACGTTGCAGTTCTGGGTTGTTACAAAATTGACTACCTACGTCTGACTTCCTGCTCGACAAATTCACTAAACGCAAAACCAACATGAGAGAGGAAATTAAAGATATGTTGTGTTATATTCTGAGAAAAAATCTGCTAATTCATTTGGAAACTACGGTACATGGAGCAGCATGACTTGCCAGTCAGTTTAAGGTCACCATCACCAAATTCCATGGCATCAAATTCGACCCTAATTTGAAGGCCTGGAGGACTAGCGTTACGTTGGGTATTTAAACCATCGATTGCATCGCTCATTCCGACGAAAGCAGAATATCAAAGCAAGAGAAACTGTTCGCTCTGAGCAGGTGATCTGAGAAAGAAACAGAGAAGAACCCTTCTCGTATTCTGCATATTAATTATATCCGCCTAAAAATGTGATTACATTATAGCTCGCGTCTGTTTGTCTGCGTTAGCAGGATGTCTCAAAATCCTGTGGCAAATATCTGATCAAACCTTGCAGTATATAGAAGAGTTATCGAGATAACCTTAGGCAGAAACCTTATCCTATTTGTTCCAAAAGTTCATCTTGTTGAGAAGGTACCAAAAAGACCGATAACTATAAAAGTTAAATAGCCATAAATGTAGTTGGAGTCAAGTGCAGCTGACTTTATATTTAAGTACAATAATGAATGAGGACGATGAGGTCTTCGTGTCTAGAGAAAATTTTGGTCTCATACTTTTCGTTATAACTTTACTATTGCCGACTCGTGATTCAGTGTTCGATGTCGGAAAGTTATTTCATCTATAACTGTCATCATTTACAATACTTAGATTACAGAATCACTGGAAGCTTAAGAAGATAAAGATCAGAGGGACGACATCCACGAAAAACAACGCCATAATAATGATAAGATCAAATAATATGAGCATATATCCTCAGATCACGTGGATCCCAAATCACAACAGCAACCGCCATCTCGAATAACGATGAGAGCACCACAAAGTCTAGCATACGTGAATAACGATGAGAACCATAAAAAAAATATATGAAATCATTGCGTCTCCATAACAGACAACAAACCAGACAAACATAAGAACAGGTTAAGTCGAGCCATGGCATTAGTGCTGCATGACCAGCTGGACGGTCTCTTAGTGTGACAGAGTTGTGAAGGATAACAGGTTTATCTGAGATAATGTCCTACCACAAGGTTTGGTTATAAGAGCGACTGCATATGAATAAAGAAATGTTATTTCATGGCTTCAGTTCTATGAAACAGGTAATAGATTTTTTGCGCATCATGAGAAAAAATGAAAAAAATTCACCCTTCTATCTCTTTCGTTCTACACACGTAATAACCTTTTGCCATACATCTACTTAACACCCTGGTTCTCCGGAGGTCATAACTGCATAATATCCAATTCTCCAATTCACGAAGCCAGGAGAATCTGCAGTCAAGAGTTCTGCGCGTGTTGGTGCCATACTGACATATTCCTGATGAGTCTATGAATATATTAAGAGTTTATTTGTTAAGATTATCGAATATATATTGCATTCTCGAGTTGCAAAGGGTTTCAATCGTATTCCTTAAATTAGCAATTTTACATCATGAACATAAAAGAAAAAACACTGACGTATTTTAATCAATCTGAGTCCCATTTATATAGACTAAATAAATAACAAACTGAATTTTATATATACCTCATATAATGTCAATGTTCGCTCAGAAGTGGGAAGACCTGATACCATTTTAGAAAAGAAAACATGTTCAAATTGCTCGACGTCATTTAATCATTTCGCATTTTAAAAGTTACTCTGAGTTATTGTAAGGACAAGCATTAGCGCAATACCTCCCAGTTGCTCCAGACAAGGAATGACTGTAAAAGCAAGTTCATAAGACCAGATAATATACGAGCAACATCATTTACAGACTTCTGCTTTCCCAAAATATTTGCCTAGTGATTTAAAATGGTTTTGCAGTCTAATTCTTTTTGGAATTTTCGGATCTTTCCTAGATAGTGACCCCCAACAAAGTTCAGGGGTCGTTATCTAGGAATAATGTTTCTTGGGGATCGTTACCTTAATGATATTTACAGTCTTTAGTTTATGTTTTTACGGTAATCCCCAACGGGATTGTAATAAACACGACGCAAGGGTGGATACATACCGGGTTAAAACCCTTGAGGGTCACTGTCTAGGAAAGATCCGAATGTTCTGATCATTCTCTCAAATCTCAGTTATAAATCATAACGAAGACTAAAATCCACAATGACTTCGTCCTCAAAATATATGAAAATCTTTGCAAAAGGCTTTTGGAAATCTGCTCAGCTCTCATATTAACTGAAACACTTGCAAATACTGAAACTGATTCACGCCGTCCCGCAAATTCCAAACAGAAATCTGTCAATCATAAAACTACTGCAACTCTTCATATCACATGTATACTCAACCAGGTGACGAAATATGATTTTTTCAGTCGAATGATAAAGCTTTCATGAAACACAATGCAGTATGCTTCGAAAAGTTCCGCACACTTACGAAAACCGACTCAAGTCCTGGGGTCAAATTTTACTTCATGTACGCGCAATTTTATAGCGATGGTGATTCTGACGTGAAAATTCTTATAGGCCTGTTGACTAAAAATTAAGCTAGCTGACCAAAAACGAACTATCGTAATCTAATTTGTGGCTAAAACCTGCATGTATCATTTGTATAATGCTGACATGGGAGTAGAGTCAAGTTTACAACCAATTTGTTTCCGTAGGTTTCGTTCTTTTTTAAAATTATGTTCTTAGCAAGTGCATCATGTTTCCAGGGCTTTTCTTGTCTGCTTAGCCTTAAGTTACATTTGACCTAGTGCCACTGCATAGCTTTTCTGAAGTGAGCTTTTTTTTCAGAGGAGGGAGGGACATTATTCCTGACTTCCAGCAACATGTTTCGAAGGAAGTTTCGCCATTTCCTGAAAACTGACATACGTTATAGCCCTCCTGGTGCAACTTATAAATGCTGCCCACCTCCCCCACAAAAAAAAAAAAACTCTCATCCGAGCTGATACATGTTATAGCGCATTCAGTGCATGGAGTTTACCCAACGGTTGCCTCTTTACGTAGGCATTCGATGTAATCGCCCTACACTCGACATTCCCAATTGTCGTGTTTGCTTTAACATCAGCCGTGGCCTTATCATTAATGCAGTTACGGTGAGATCCACGTACAAAGCGCTTGTTGCATGTTTATTAAGAGCGCTTGTCAGAATTCGATTTGCTTATGTTATTTTCCACTTGAGAATAGAGAGGCAGGCCGAGTTAAGGTCGGAAATCTATTGCATAACCATTTTCACCCGTCAAGGAGGACATGTTTTCAAATCATGTTAGCTTTGTTTCTTTGTGAGTGGGCCAACGAATAATACTCATTCTTATCATAACTTGTCTTGTAGAATAATATCCAAAAGTACATAATTTCGTCTAGATTTATTAAACGTGTCTGTATTCTACTCTTCATTTAATTATCTTGAAATTCTGTACAAAATAATAATAAATAATAATAATAATAATAATAATAATAATAATAATAATAATAATAATTCTAAATGGAACTTGTTATAAATTGCATTCAAAGCACAAAGAAATTACTTAAGTTCTTACCAATTCCCTTTTAATTAATGTAACTAATGCTACACTGAAATTTTAATAACTGATATAATCGCTGATGACAGATGCAAACCTAAGAAGCTCAGTTGTGAGGTTGAATAACAGAAAGTTTTAAGGAGTTGATGAGATTGCTTTCAACCAGAAAGTTATAAGGAGTTGATGAGATTGCAAGTGATATTGTAATCTATTAGTTGACCCGGGTTTCTAAGGTATATCAGGGTGCGGAAAAGGTTCCGAAAAAATAGGCGAGAACAGTAATAGTTCCACTGTTTAAATGGTCAAGGTGATGAAGGTAAATGAAAGGCTCATAGGGGCCTAATATTTAGTATGCCTTGGAAGGTGTATTGAAGGGATTTTGTTGAATGAAAGGGCAAGAAAATATCTGAAGGACAGATAGAGGAACAGTGAGTCTTTAGACAAAGAGGAAGGTTTGTGGATCAAGCGTTTGTTATGAAAAATTAAAAGAAAGCTTTAAAAGCAAATGGAAAACTATGTGTGGTATACATGATTCTAGAAAAATATTCAGACGGAATCAATACAAAGACAATGAGGATGGTGTTGAGGGTGCAAGGTATATTCGAATAAGTAGAAGGAAGAGTGACTGGTTGTAAAAGTGCTTCTGAAACAAGAGAGTACTATGTCTCCGTGTATTTGATATCATTTAGCATGGAATGCTTCAAGAAATCTTAGAAAATTAAACAGGTGCAAAATTTTAAGATAAGAAATAGCCGTGAACCGAGGGTGGAACACCTGATGTTTGTGGGTAGTAAAGAGAAACTGCAGACGAGTAAAAGGATTCAAAAACATTTCAATGAATAAAAAGGTAAATAATGGGCAAGGGTAAGGTTATGAGTATAAACAGAAGCCAGGAAGATGCTACGATAAATGGTAAAATAGATGGTGGAAGAAGTCATAGAAAAGATGTTCAACATAAAGGCAAAGTTGTGAATGGAGGGTGGAATCGCTGATGTTTGCAGATGATACAACACTGATTGTGGATAATTAAGAGAAACTGCATATATAAGCGGAACTTAAAAAATATTTCTTAGAACACAAAGCTTGAAGTTAAATAATGAGCAAGGGATAGATCACGAGGGTAGAGAGGAGCAAGGAAAATGGGGCAATGAATGTCAGTACAGATAGTGGAAGAATGGAAGCAGTTGATTTTTAGAGGTATTTGGAAGTATATATAGCAGGTGAAGGGGGATAACAGAAGAGACAGCCGTGAGTCATAGAACAAGTGAATCATGAAAGGTAGTCGGGGGATCACAAATGATTAGGAAGTTCGGGGGATCACAAATGATTAGGAAGAGGCTTGGAGTGTCTATGGAAGCCATGCTGAAATGTATTTAGGGATGACAGCCCAAGGAGTCAGCATCTCCGTAAGTAACATTTCCTGATGAAGCGAAAAAATAACGATAACAGTAACCAACAGCAGCCTTTAAGTACTATGCACAGAAAACACGACGTTACAATGACTACGGACTCTTTTTGAATTATACAATCATAAAGTGAACTTCACTAAGTTAGTGACCCCTTGCGTGTAATGAAAAATTCCAATACGTCACAGATCCCTATGGTTATTCAACCAGCAGTATATACAGACTGCCAAGATATCACTGCTTCCTGTTTTTCAGGATTTCAGTATCACTGGTTCCTTCTTTATTTTCTAAGATTTTGATACAAAAATTATCTGGATACCATTGGCTCCTGAGTCTCCCACTCATACAGCGAAAAAGACTTTAAAATATCTCACTCAATCCTTTTGTGTTTTTCAGCCATTTATCCACATTATATAATTACTAACAATTTCAGGATATTACTTGCTCATTTGCTTTCCAATCACAAGGTGAAAAACATTCCAGGATGTCGGTAGCCCCCTGGGTTAATTTATTCATAGAGATTTAAAAAATAATTACCAGGAAGATAATGGCTGCTAGTACTCACAACTGAGATCCAGTTAATAGGGGCCTCCTCAATGTTATTTACAGCCATAGTTTCATATTTCACAATACTGCATGCCCCTTCTGTATCAGCACCGTAAACAGTTCAAAATGTCAAGATGTCACGGGCTCTTGGTGCGTTGTTCACCGCTGAAGCCATGCAATATCTGCGCCAACAACCCTCCCCAACCCCCAGGGTCACCCACAAATTTCAATGAGATCTTACGACAGCAGTGGACTCTTGCGTGGTATTAACAAATATGTTTAAAATTTCTAAGAAGTCAGTGGCCCTGGTTGGTTAGCCCAACAAAAGATGGTGACGACTGCGAAAATTTTCCAAGAAGTCCGCACTCCCTTAGGCGTTATTCCCTGTCCCCATCACCCACCAAACCCCTAACGCTTTGTTCTCGAGAACTCCACCCTTTATCAAAACTCGCTTTTTGTTTTCTTTTTTTTCTATCTGTTACGTATTAGGAAAACGCCATTTCTACCTTGTCATTGGCTGGACATTTTATTTCCGTTTCCAATGACCAACTCTGCAGTGTTTCACCATACTTAAGGTAGCGTATAACCCTTTTCTGTTAAAATGAGAAAGGGGAGATAACGACGGTAGATTTAAATTGGGTATTGCAAATTACGTAATATACATACATACATACATACAAACATCCATACACATATATATATGTATATATATGTACATATATACATATATATACGTATGTACATATACATACATATATAAATACTTATATATATGTGTTTGTGTGTGTGTTTATTTAGTGAGAAAGATAAATCTTCCTATAATACACTTCAAATACACATAACTTACTCATCCTGTCCTATAACCACATCGGCATGCACCAGACGTCGTCATTTTTCATTTACTAGAGACATGGCGCCAGAGAAGGACGGTTTATCTTCCTTCGAGCTAATGCAACGGCATGCATCGAGCAAACCAGAGTTGCTGCTTCAGAAGCTAGGACTTTGACCATGAACAAAACATCAGGAAAGAAAAGCACTCGTGCACAACATTCTGAGAGAGAAGAAGTACAGGTCAACTTTAGAAGTTTTGATCTATTCTCGGAATATAAAAGAAAATACACAAACAATGGATGAACTGACCGAAACGGAATTCACGTACAGTATGAAGCACTCAGTTGCGTGACTGAAGCACTCAGTTGCGTGAGATATAAAGAAAATTAATATCTACTTTTTACAACGAAAATTGAAAGCAACCATATTAGAGGATCTTTAAAAGCTAACAAGGGATATGTCAAACTTGTTTCACAGACCTTCAATAAAAGCGTATTTTTGGATATAATTGTGATGAGGCAATCGTCATCGATATCCTCAGACATAAACTTACAAGACAAAAACAATCTGAAAAAGAAAAAAGCAAATTATACTAAAGGACCAGGGTTACGTAAAGATATCTATTCTTAAATAAAAACGCATATACGGCCTTGTCGGGATAGGGGCGAGGGTTATTGGAGGGAGGTAATGCAACCTGACTGGCAACACCGCACGAAGGGACGACAAGGACAAATAGAGAAGGAGAGAGAGGGAGAGAGTTACTGTCAAACGAGGCTACAAATGGAGGGAAAGGGAAAGAGGAAAATAACGCCAAACGAAGCACCAAAGAGTAACAAAGAGGGAAGAAATTGCAGTTTAAGCAAGCAGTAGAGAGAGAGAGAGAGAGAGAGAGAGAGAGAGAGAGAGAGAGAGAGAGAGAGCATTGATTAACTGCATCAGCCAAGACGTATATTGAGGAACAGATTTCAGCATCATGCAGCATCTAGGCTTATCTAAAACCTGAGACAGGGGAGCTTCCAGCATTGCTTAACTATAATATTGTTGCGTAATACAATTGCATGAGAGAATTTTATTGCGTTTTATTAGGATAAGTAGCCAGACAAACTGAACCACCCTTGGGAAGCTCGCTCAAGGCCTTTCTGGATAGTTTCAGATGAATGTGCTGTAATTAATAATAATAATAATAATAATAATAATAATAATAATAATAATAATAATAATAATAATAATAATAAACTTTATAAAATAATAAATGAAATTTGAAGAGAAAATCTTAATGATTATTCATATCCACTTACATGCAATCTAGATATAAGGTATATACAAACTACATCATATTCAAATAAAACAGACCAAATGTGATTATTTATTTATATATGTATACATTGATTAAATTTGAACTGAGATACCTAGAGTTAAGTTTTAGTTGTTACAAACAAATGTGATCAAGTTTTTCGTTCTATTGAGTTCTTGCAGTCCCTGAATGCCATGCCAATGTCGACACACGGGGGCGATTTCTATCCTTAAACTTTAAGGCAAAAGTTACCTCAGTCAAGGCAAACTGCCGATCGCTTATGAGCAAACCAGCGAAAGGTCACGATTTCCCCACAGAAAAAATAAAGCCTCAACAACTGTAAGGCATGTTTTCACGACAAACAATTTACTTTCGATTATTCAGTGACATTCACAGATTTAGCAAATGTTCGAGATATCTTATGTATGTACGACAGTACTGTATATAAGGAAGCAGACGCTCAAACGTGATTTCCCATTATTATGATGTTCATTTGCTTACTAACAAGACATACAGTATACAGTATATCACTTCCCGTCATATCCAGCCCAATCCAACACTCATGTTTCAGCGCACTATTCCTCCTAAATCTTTAGCTTTGCAATTCAGTCATCAGCATCCACACGTGGTCATTGCCTGAAACCTATCGGTTAAGAATATTCATCCTCATAAAATTTAATCTTGTTTGATGGAACAGCATCTTATGGGATCCTGGCTAAACTGGTCTGAGCTGGTCCGAGATGAGGCGCAGGCTGTGAGCGAAAGAAAAGAAAAGGAGAGAGAGATTGCAGGTCACGGAATGGGCAAGAATTCCAAGAAGCCCATGGCTACTACAGTCTTGCCAATCAGTAAGGTGTGGTGAGTTTTGGGGTATCAGTGGGAATTCAATGGAGATCTGGGTCCACGTTATATCTATTTATCTCTCCGTCTGTTTGAATTTCATTTTCTTATGATAACGTTAGATGTTAATAGACTTGGTTGTTATGGCCTTTTACTGTTGGAGTAATCAATTCAGTTTTGGATTCCTGGTGATATATATTGAATGATATTTCATCTACCTCGTTATAATTGTTTTCTAACATTTTGCATAGACTATTCACTGTAATATATATATGTCCATAATTTAGATAAAATAGCTAAGTTTGAAGTAACTGCTCATAAAAATTGGCTATTGCATTTTCATCGAGAAACCTACATTTCAATTCATAACTTTTACCTCTGTACTCAAAGGTGTTTGTCCGTGAATGATCGTTATACACGAGAGCGTGCTGAGTGAGTATGCGGGTCAATAATCCATTCACACGATGTGTATGCACCTTGCAAATATATAAACAAATGTGTGTTAACGAGTGCTCCACTGCTGTTGCAGTTCATGACAGTACACACGCCAAGTAGCAAATATTGCTTTGGTGATTATTAATAAAAAGTTGCATATAAACAGGAACCTAATCACGTCATTATAAAATTGATGCCACGCCGCAAGCTTATTTCTAATGCAAATCAGCGTGACAACCTAGTATCGAACATAAAAGGGTGATTTTGAGAAAATAATCGAAGCATAAGCCTCCATGGCAAAAATTTGGTGATTAAAACAGAGGGAACTCATGGAGCGTATTCCTCCGCCATGATGAAAAGTCCTCCTGAATCTAGATGGATCACAAAATATTCTAAAATTCATATTGGCCTACAGCCCACCTTTCCATTTAATTTTATTGGAATGCATCAATAACTAAAGAAGATATCCTGAAGTCACTGCAAAAAAATCAGGTTAGATACCTTGTGGCTGCTTTTAACAAAAGTTGGATAACATACCTTATGGCCAATGAAAAAACCGAAAGGATACTTTGTGCCTATAAAAACAATAGAATTGGATACCTTATGACCAAAAAATTCAGGACTGGATACTTTGTGGACAATAAAAGAGAGTGGATGAAAATACGACAGCTGCACCAAAAATCAATATAAAGTAAGATGGGCAGCAAGACGGAAGAAAGGAAGCAGGAATGGAGTTAAAGTAAAAGGCTACAACAATCCACCTTAGAATCTACTCAGCACTTCCATATAGCACAGTCCATCCCTCTATGAAATACCAATGAAATTCATAAGCAATCTTGAGACATATGGACAAACAAATTAAAAGCCATACACAGGTGAATACATAACCTTACTCCAACTACACTGGCGTAGTTAATAATACAGTCAGGTCTACATCTTGGAAACCGAGGGCGTTAACTTTCTAAAACCATATAAAGTTGTGGCTGAAAGATACAAGGCTGCTTAGAAACATGATATAATAGCCATATGTGAAGCTAATTGTGAACATACGTGGTATGAACCAGTTTGAAGCAAAGATGAATATAATAGCACCACATAAATGCTCCTTATAGATCGACACATCATCCAATTAGCATCAGAACATGCTTGCTAACTAATGATAACTGAATAACAATGTGTTTAAAAGCCTACCGAACATTTAAGGCCAAAATTATTGCTTCTTCAACAGACTCAGATCTAAACTTATGTAATTAATGTAAATCTCAGAAAACTAGTTGTGATTTATATATTTCATGCTAGTTAGTTCAATAAAGGATATTTGATGAGAAAGTCTTTTCTGTTAAACAAAAGGTTAATTGGGTATCAGGGTAAAAAGTGTTAAAAGATATTCTATTATCTCTCTCCCTCTCTCTCTCTCTCTCTCTCTCTCTCTCTCTCTCTCTCTCTCTCTCTCTCTCTCTCTCTCGTTACCTATTTTTCTGTCAATTTAACCGAGGCAGCCTTATAGCACGTTGACATCTAAATAAGTAAGACTGTCTCTGGTGCCCTGAAAACACCGAACATGGCGGGGAATATAAACAGCATAAAAACCAGCTGACTGAACTGGATAAATCAGGTTTTCAAGTCTCGTGCTCTTGTGCGTTCCAGCGAGTTGCAAATGGTATGAGAGCAGTGGTCTCCAGCACTGGCCAGGGAAAAAAAAAAAAAAAAACAGTTAACGGCCAAAATTTTAAATGCCACTCGACTCCGGCATTCATGTCGCAATTCGAGCTCGACACGAAAGAGGACTCTAAAGTACTGTGAATAAACTTGCAAACTATAACTATCAGTTGAGCAATACGGTCTCAATTACTCCACACTAGAAGGTCTCAGCTATAAACGAGGTCATTCGAGAAAATATATTCATAATGCAAAACTTCTTTAACTGCACCTATTTTAATTCATCTTTAATATTATAGGTTCGGATAATATACGAATATACACGTGTTGGAAGTTGGTCAATCGCAGGATAAGTAAAATGTTCAGAGCGAGGTACCGTTCAAGTTTCAACAGAAAAAAAAGGAAGAAAAAACGCTGCTCAACCAGAATCCGTTCTCTGTGCATTGTATCAGGGGAGCTCATTTATATAAAATCTAATGGTTACTTTTTACCTGAGAAGTATATATATATAATATATATATACTATATATATATATATATATATATATATATATATATATATATATATATATATATATATATATATATATATATATATATGCATATAATATATGGGCCATAAATGGGCTAGGGGTTCCGTGAAGGTCACATAATAATTTTAATCAAAAGTATGAAATCTAAGTTTCATGTCCTGTGACTCCATCTTGGCAGACGTACTTTATTAGTAGAACAAAACTGTGCTGCAGTTTTCCCTACTACAATTGATTAACCGTATATCGCCCCTCGTAAAGAATAGTTAAGCGGGACAACAATGGCTCTAAGGATGCATCCACCCAGAAGACGATTCGGGATATGCAGGCAGCCTAAGGGTAAGGAATTCACTTAGTTTGGGGCCCTTGACACTTGTAACCTATTCGTTATACTCTCCCAGAAAACTGGAGATGGTATTCCCTATTAGTGGGATACCTGTGCATTCTGTATATTTTTCGCTCAAATTTTCCTGTGTTAGGTAAGCACTGTACCATAATTCCCAGCGTTCTATAATTTTATGTTCTCATAAATGTGACAATGTATATATTTGTTTATTGGAACCTTATTTTATTGTCAAACTCAAACGTAACTTACTGGTGACATTTTTCTGTGGATCCAATTTCTTTATATGTTACTCAAATGAACCCTTGACACTTTTACGGAAAGAGAAGTCGCTTCAAACGGTATAATACATATAAATAAAATTATAAATAAAATCCAGATACTGAATCTCAATATAACATTACCGATCAAGATGGCCATAGGCCTATAATTGTTCAACCGTTTCGTTGAGTCTCTCTCTCTCTCTCTGTATATATATGGTGTGTGTGCGTGTGTGTCTGTGTGCATGCATGTGTGTTTGTGTATGTATGTGAGTTCACTGGATGCAAAATGTTCTGTTTATGTGTTTACTGATTATGCATTTTTCTACGGAGTTTTAACCATATTCTCAGAGTGGTTCGTTATATGTTTGTATGTATGTATGTATATATGTTATGTGTGTACATATGTATATATGTATGTATGTATGTATATTAATATATATATATATATATATATATATATATATATATATATATATATCAGTATATATATACTTACTGTATATATATATAGATGTATATATACATATATATATAGTATATATATATATATATATATATATATATATATATAATTACATATCATGGTTGCAATGTATATACATACACATGCATAATATTCGCATGAGTGGACACGTCGATTACTCTTGTTCCTTGACCTCTAACTATGAGCAAATCGAATTTTGGCCGAGAAATGGTATCCGTCGACGCGCAATTATTTTTAATCCTTATTTTTAAGGAAACTCGCTGTTAAACTTTCTAGATTTTCTACATCAGGAACACTGCTTGAATCCTCGTTAAAAAACAGTGTACTTAAATTTTTTTTTATTTAGAAAATAGGTGTCACGTTGCAATCCGCTAACAAGGCTACCTATATCTTGCAGCAGCTTATCTAAATAATCATCTTTGTCACATATATCCACCGTGCTTCGATGTGATAGTAAGTGGTAGTTTATCTCGTGTTTTTCAACTGAAGCAACGAAACTGCCAGTTATTCAACAAGCGAGCGTTAAATAAAAAATTTCTTCATTCTACTTTAACTTTTCAGTAGCTGTGACAAAGGCCTTGCATTCGAAAGAAACTATTATTAATTCCCTTAGTGATGCTCCTTAACATAAGCCTCTGCAAGGTCAAAGAAAAAAAAAATTATTCTAAATGAAAAACCCCAAAAGTCCCATAATAGCACCAAATAATCATGGCACACCTTTAACCCAGAAAAAGAGAAAAATAAAGTAAATTCGTCTCAAATTGAGACCCCGCTGGCAGGCGCCAGTAAATTAATCAATAGACACGGAGGGTCTCCAAAACTTTCATCAGCAACAAAGGCTCTGTTAGCTGTCAAATGACGGATTAATCTATTGCGATATGGGGCATGGCGACCATGAGAGAGAGAAAGAGAAGGATATATGTATGGAATGAAAACACTTCATCAACCACTCAATTTTTACGTATCGAAAGAGACCACATTTACAGATATGCAGCTTTAAATTTTCTGGGGAGAAAATTTATTAGAATATATGACGTAAGTCGACTGATTAACCAAAATGGTGTTGTATAAAGAACATCAGGTATGGCTCTCTCTCCCTCTCCCTCTCCCTCTCCCCTCTCTCTCTCTCTCTCTCTCTCTCTCTCTCTCTCTACATGTCATTGCGAACACCGAATATATGAGGCGTGCGAGAGTTTTCTCGTGGGAATTCTCCACAATGAGGCCTGAGGCCCTACGGGATGATTTAGCACAAACATTTGACAGATATACCATTGACAGGCATTACTGAAGGTTAATATAAGAGTATAGGAAGCTATAAATCAAATGTCATGAATAACTGACTTGATTTTGGGCAAAAAAACTTTCCAGTCATTAGTGAGTGGGATAAAATTGTGCACAATAGGAGTATCCCCTAAGCATACATATATTCAGGAGGTTTCTCTGTATACTGTATTGTTCTTTACAGCTAATCAAAAATACAACATGCACGCCAAGTTATGCTCCCACTACGACGAGGTTGTATCGTGAGGAGAGTATTACACCGCCTAGATATGTATTTCCATAAACAAATCAATATTTTTCATTTCAAATTTTGCCTTCATAAGAGTTTGGTGATAAAGCAGTTATGAAATTATATTTGAGAGGGAGGATTTCCAGGACTATTTTTCAGTTTCCAATACTTGACTACTTCTCCATGCTATTCCCATTACAAAGAGAGAGAATTTTAGCCCGATTTTCCAGTGCAGAATTATATTCTACTTTAATTTCATACATTTTTTACAGTTCTCTGTTAGAATAAAACCTATTTCCCAAACAAACATAAGGCCCAGAAGAGCATAACAACTTCCTTTAAACTGTGCGATCTCCTGTCACTGAAAGCTGCTATAACAGGCAATTTACCGTGACGGAAAAACACGATACATGACATGCACTCGCACAAAAATCTACTAATGGCAGGCGATTTCACAGCGACCAAACCGAAGGTCATGGTAAGGTATCGAATGGCAGTACTCTCGCGTTAGCACACACACCTGCAAAAACATAGCCACAAACTTTCGTGACATTTTCTGGAAATGATCGAAGGAGATCGTGGCTCGATCTTATAGAGTTTGGTGATGAACAGGTTATGTTGAGCCTAATTTCTAATTCAGTTGTCCCGAGTTATGCCTGCTCTAATCCAATATGTTTCATTACTATCACTTACATTATTTCATAAACCCATGAAGAAAATAATACATTTCAGTACTGTGTGTGTGTGTATTATGTATGCATATGTATGAATAGGTGTATATGTATACACAAAAACAAATACACACATACATACATTTATATAATATATATATACATATACATATATATATATACCTATACTGTATATATATATATATATATATATATATATATATATATATATGTGTGTGTGTGTGTGTGTGTGTGTGTGTGTGTGTGTGTGTGTGTGTGTACTACGTGAGATCATGATGTAATAGCACTCTTACATATTTTACACTAGACACGGTTCTGGACACGGGCGTTAGAACAAGTATAATAGACTGACTGATGGAAAAAGATTACGAACCAAATAGATCAGCTATAGTCTGGCTTATGAGCGAGCACCTTTGGGGGTGAAGAATATTGCTAATATTTATCTTTGAGTTTAATATCTAATGAATATTGACTTTCGACAAGGGATTATCCCCGCCAATTTCCAACTGAGCTCCCGGGTCGCGATAACAGTGATTACACAGAACGGATTTTGAATGTCGCTGTTTACAGTGACCTTTATACTGGAGGAAATTTAGACTAACGTTTTGTCTTTTTTTGTTAATTCTTATTCCAATGTAGTTGATGTATACATATATATAATAAATAAATATATATATATACATATATAAAATATATATCTATAACAAATATATATATATATATATATATATATATATATATATATATATATATATATATCTGTATGTACAGACACATACGTATATATAGTATATATATATATATATATATATATATATATATATATATATATATATATATATATATATAAATATATAAATGTATATATACATATATATATATAAAATATATATCTATAACAAATAATATATATATATATATATATATATATATATATATATATATATATTTTATGTACAGACACACATATATATTTATATACATAAATAAAATATACTATATATACTGTATATACATATAATATATATATATATATATATATATATATATATATATATATATATATATATATGTGTGTGTGTGTGTATGTGTATGTGTGTTTGCAATACTACTTTTCTCATCTGTTGACTGTTTTCTCTTTTCCTCACATAGGAGTAATCTATTCTATAAAAAAACGCTCAAGGACAGATTATAACCCTATTTCATATCTGAACATATAAAACAGTTATAAAAAACAACAAAAACAGGCATATATAACACACCCATACATCTGACGCAAGAAGAAAGATCACTTGGCAAAAGATCATCTCAGCCACAAGTTAGCTGGTCAGAACCACAAAATTCCATTTCCTCGCCCCTCTTTGTCCCTGTGGTATCAGTTACAAGTGACGCCAACAGACGGAAAGTGAAAACGGGATATATTGTGTCGCAACTTCAGTTTCATTGACGTCAACGTTACTTATCTGTATCCGCATTAAAAAATGCAATCAAACTCTAACTACTAATAAACTTAAATGATAAAGACATCACTTGAATCTGTTGCAGAAGATTCAAGTGATGTCTTTATCATTTAAGTTTATTATGAGTTTAAAAATACAGGATATAATATCTACCCTGTGAATCTTCGTGCGGATGCACCTTCTATCCTCACCTCGAGACCGTCGAACCTAAACCCAATGCATGCTACTGCTTCCTAGATTGCTTAGACACTCTGAAGAGCTACTACAAATATTCATAAGGAATCACAAACTGGAATCTGACCAAATTTTTTGTATCTGGGGTGCATGATTAGGAAAGGTCGAGGAGACAGCTGGTTTCGAACAGAGACGATGTAAGCTTTGAGTGTCGTCAAGATGACAGAGATCAGTCGTCTCACCGGACACGGAAAATTCTGTTGGTCATTTAGTACTATTATCACGAACATGACCCAAGAGACCATGAGAAGCCTTATTGCTGTTCACATTCTTAGGCGTCTAAAACAAACACCTCGCTCCTGCTCAGCTGCAGAGATGATGTTAACAAAAAAACAGGACAAAATCAATGGTCAATAGACATTCGACGCCCAGTCTGATCCTCTCACTAGGAAATGGTAGCAAAATATGCATCAAAAACATCTTAAACAGGGAAGCAAGACGATCATCAATCTTATAGGGGAGATGGGAAAACAAGAATCCTGTATCATCATGACGCGACTAGTTTTTTTTTATGATCGGCTATACTGTTAGTTACCTCCATTTCCTGATACAGCTTCTTATGTTTGACTTACTGTCAAAAGTGCAAAAATATGCATTTTACATCCATCGTTACAATTATATGTGTAAATAATAATAATAATAATAATAATAATAATAATAATAATAATAATAATAATTATTATTATTATTATTATTATTATTATTATTATTATTATTATTATTACTATTATTATTATAGTACCTATTCATTTTTTATCATATACTTCTTGTTTATATTGCATCTACATTCTGAATATGCATATTCCCATGAGCTGAAATATAATATATATATTTTTTTACAACTGCTATCCCCAAGCCTAATCTATTTTGCAGCCCTTAACAATACCTGCACTCTGTATCTACATAAAACTTATTTAGAGCAAAAATAGAGTGCACAACCAACATGTTACACGAATATACACCTACTATTAAATGCAGAACCAGCTACATCTCTGACCGGTAGGGATCACTGTGTTACTGGAAACTGACAGCACAATTAGCCCCATGATGGAGAGGGAAACAACCCAGCTCTTCGAGAACTATATGCTCCATTACCTGCCATCTTCTCTCCATTTCGGGCGATATATTCCTCAGATAAAGGCTGTAACGTCAGAAACACATCCAATTTTATCCTCAAAATAAACTTTCATTTTTCCTCCCAGCTCGTGTTCAGTGGAGATGGTTCAATGGTCCAGTTTTTCTTTCCCGATGGGGTATATGCAGCTTTCTTGCAAGTCATAATTCTCCGGCAAGAATTTGCGGCGGGGAGGAAAGAGGGCATAAAGTCTAAGGGTGTTGCGCTCCGTGCTCCATTCGAAAGGTTTTTCAACACTAAGCTCTCGATTGACTAGACAACCGCATGACGGTAAGGTGTCAAAATAGTAAAGGTTAGTGACAAAGTCTTTCCAAGGTTAAATAAATTAATGCGGATAATTATTCAATACAGCTTCTAAAATGAACGAAATGAAAGCTATTTTATCTAACTATCTTCACCTTGAACATTGATGAAAAACAGAGGGTAATGTAGTTTAGGTTGAATTGAGTGAACTGAATTGAATTGAATATAGAATTTAAGCCAAAGGCCAAGCACTGGGACCTATGAGGTCATTCAGCGCAGAAACGGAAACTGACAGGAAAAGATTTGAAAAATGTAACAAGAAGAAAACCTCCCAGTTGCACTGTGAATCAATTGTTAGGAGAGGGTGGAAAGTAAAGGAGGTACGGTAAAGGGAACGAAAGAGGCTGCAGCCAGGAGCCGACGGCACGCTGCAAAGAATCTTAAGTAATGCCCACAGTGCAACGCATGAGGTGTACTGACGGCACTACCCTCGTACAGGGGAAAGTAATGCAATTAAGTTCTGAATATCTCCTCTCTGTTTCTCTTTAAAGTTACAGACAACCATCAGAAGAAGTTAACAACGCATTTTACTCAACTGAGTTATGAGTCAACTCAATCTACTTTTTCAGAAAAGGGAAAAATGTTCATCTTCACTGGCAAAGCCGCTAATGTTTCTCGCCTGCCTGGTCAAGCCCGTAAAATAAGTAACATGTCTGTACTAGAATGAAATGTGGCCCCATAAATTCTAAAGAATATTTTCCATTATGTCATGGGCGAAAAATAACACGTATTTCCTTCACCATAGTTTCATTCAGCTTTTCCTTTCTTTTACTTGTTTAAGATTCATATATTTTCCTTTGTATCTCTTAATTTTCTTGCATTTCATTTGTTTTACTCTCTTTTTCACCATTTACTCTGTTCTATGCCTTATCTTTATTCCATCCTTAGGGTATCCGTTATTTTGCTTTACTCTTTCAATGACTCGCCTTATTCCCGCTTTTACCTTTCATCTTTTTTTCTGTTTTCTTTTACATCCCCGCTTCTAACTTTACCATACTTTTCTTTTCCTCCATGAACTCTTTTTCCCTTCATTATCTCCCAATTTAACTTCCTTTTTATATTTATTTTGTGACCGTTTATGTTATTTAGCTTTCCCGTTTAGCATCTCTTCATTTACTTAGTTTTCATTTGCTTCATTTCTACTTGAACCTGATTCATTTTCCTCCCTTCTCCAATCAGCATCTCTCGCCTCATCATCCTCATCCTCCCCCTTCCCCCCAGCCCCAAGCAGCGGGCGCATCTCTGTTTGTCCCAAGCTGTCTTGCCAGCGACGAAATGTGACCTGACTTTTCCCAGCACGCCCGTTCTATCACTTCTCATAAACGTGGGAATATGGCGACCGCCGGGATATTAACGTCAAAAGGTTTACATTTCCAGTCTCATTTGACACCCACTGTTAAATGAGCCTTGACGCGCCATTATTACCTCTTTATCAGATTCTCCAGACGAATGGTTTCTATAATATTTGATTTCATTTTAATTTTCAGTTTTATTTTCTTTTTCACACCTCTTTGGGAGACAGATGGCGCGAGTCTTCAAGTGGGATGAATTATAGCGCTCCTGTGCTCAAGTGCTAACATTTATACTAAAAAATGAAAACTGGCAACATCAAAATATGGTTAGTGTCTTATCATGCATATTTGTTCTCACTTCATCAAAATACTATTTTCCTATATTACCAATTAAAGATTCAATTTTTCACCATTTCTTGAACATTCCTTTACCAGCCGTTCAAAGTAACTTTGCGCCGATATGCGATTCATTTCGTTATTCATAAAATAACGAAATAACTCTACCAGTAACAATACTGAATAAACAAAGCGAGCCTTATATCGCCTTTATTCATCATTTTTAATAAGATTTCGTCATTTAGTTATTTCCAAGTCCTATACTGCGAAGGAACCTTGCTATCTTCCGGTAATCTTAAGGACGAGGCATTCTTTGCTAATGACAGATTAGTTTTAATAATATTCTATCTTTTTCTTTTGATCAATAAAATCCTGAAAGTAGATTGACTTAGCCCTTTCATTTGTATTTTCACAAAAAAAATTAAACAAATTATAAAAAATTATTAATATAAATTGGGAAACACTGAGCCCAATCACAAGCCAACAGAATGTTATCTTTCAATATTTAATCAGGTTTCCTTTGGTTCACAGACAACACGAAATACGTAAATTAGCGTCAACATAAACTTACAAGTGTGTGCAAGTGCGAAGCACGTGTGGGATATTACATAAAAAAAAAGACACGCCAGCTGCCTAGCAGATTAAGCCAATGTCGAAAGCTAAAACAAGGACATAAAACTCGGACTGCGCCTCTTATCTTGAAAAACTATCCTGTCGTTTCGTAGTCGGGATTAACGGCTGTTTCTCAGATGCGAATTGCAGTTTATTTTCGTTTACCTTTGAGAGAGAGAGAGAGAGAGAGAGAGAGAGAGAGAGAGAGAGAGAGAGAGAGAGAACGTGTTTATGTGTACTATATTTATAGAGAGAAGAGAAAGAAAGTTTTTGTGTGCATTCAGATGAGTGTGTGTGTGTGTGTGTGTGTTAGGGGTGGGCCAAGAAGAAAGATGTAAGCTAAGGAACCAACTGTGCGAACGTTCATTACGTAAGTTTCGTTTTACAGGTTGCTTAACATTATTGAAACCAAAAATTGAATGTCAGAACAGTTTTTCCAGTAATGTATTAAAATACAGAGTGTCCGAAAAGCGTGAAACCAGAACAGACAGACTTTCAGGGAACATAAAAAATCGGAAACATGGCTTTGAAAGGTTACTGAAACGCAATCGCCTAAAAATCTTGCATCATATCTGTTGAAGGAACCAGGTAAGGAGAAAAGTAAGGAAGCCTTTTCCCACTAATTAACTCACAGAACTCCATTACGACACCTGCGAAAACAGTTACATCTTAAGATCTGTTATAGAAGCTTTGAAAAAGCGAGCTCTATTCCTTTCTTATCTCTTTTCTCTTTCTTTTGGTTTTGGCGGTAGATATATGAGGGAAAAAATAAATGAAGGGAAAGTGAATAGAATGCTGAAAAAATTAGAAAGAACAAATGAAGCGGATTCCTACGTAAATTGAACTGAAAGTTTTATCATATCTTAATTCTTCGTCTCTGAAAGTTTTATTATATCTTAATTCGTCTCTCTTCGAGTCACTAGGCAGCACCGCCCATACTCTTCTATCTACTGTTGTGTTTAGTGGACCCTACACTAAAGTAACATTCTCCATCTTTCTCTCTTCATCATTATTTTTTTATATAAAAAGCCACATGCTTTAAAAAGAAGGCGAATTACTTACAAGTTATTGCTGTAATAACAGTGTAATTGCTGTAATAACAGAAGTTTCGTAAGTTATTACTGTAACAAGAGAAGTTTCTCTACAGTACTAACAAAGAAAACGGTGATGTGGCTGAAAGTGGCATGGCGGAATAACTCTGCGGACGTGGCTCTCCTCAAGTGGAGAAAAGCTACCACGGAAAATATTTACGGTAGCTTCAAGACTTGTAAAATGTCCATAAAAATACATTTTTTTCAAGACAGAAAGTTGCAAAATATGTTTAAACGAAACATTTAAAAAAATGTTATACACAAGCTTACTATAAAAACAATAAAGGCAACGAGAATATTTGGGAATAAAAGTTGTCAAAGGAGTAAAAAGCAGCTTCAAAAAAGTTCCAAAAGGTGTAAAAAATACGAATGAGACAAAACATTTAAATGTGGAAGGAATGAAAAATTATACAGAAAAGATGTCAAAATGTTAAAAAAAACGAAAAATTCTAGGAGAGGATACAAAAGACGAAGAAAAAATAGCTTTTAAAGAAATATTGACAAGTGTAACAAAAAAGGAAATGTTACATGATATGAGCAACAACTATGAAATATATAAATAAGAAAATATACAGGATAAATAAATAACAAAATCTATCAAAAATTTAAAAAAATCTATGAAAAGCATAAAGATGAAAGAAACTGCAAATCAAAACTAACAAAAATCCCACAAAAGGTGCTAAGACAAAAATTTCACGGATAATGTAGAATTCAAAATTGACTCTCTCGTTCTCTCTCTCTCTAACTTGGCACAATGCACAGCAAAACTTGATTTAATCAACCTCATGCCGTGTTCTATTTTTGCTTTATATATAAAGCTAACATTTTCTGGCATCTTTTAGTATCTCAGCAACAAACCGATTAACCAAAATTTACAGCAAAATGGCGTTAACATAAAGCAACACGTACCTCTTTCATTTTGCCCTCCTCTGTAAACAATAGATTAGGCACTGGTTGTACCTTTTATTATTGTCAGCACGTGTAAAGGTACCAGAAAACGTGTACTGCTCCTTGGTGTCAAATTTTAGTATGTTGCTTAAATAGCCCATAATGCGTGTTCGACTGCCTCTGAAGTAACATGTCTGATATCTGATAACACAAAAATAAAATAAGGCAATCCTAGAAAAAATCTCAAATATACAAAGAGAGGAGGGGTGATAAAGCAAGTGATGCCATACTTTATTCCAGTTGCTAGCATGACAGACAGACAGACACACACACATATATTATATATATACAGTATATATATATATATATATATATATATATATATATATATATATATATATATATATATATATATATATATATATATATATATATATATATATATATATATATATATATATATATAATATATATATATATATATATATATATATATATATATATATATATATATATATTCAGTTTTAAAACGTTAACTTTCCCCATTAATACAAACGTTAGGGCAACATCAAAGATTCAGAATAATATTTACCTAAAATGAAACGACTAACAATGAAATACAACATGTTCTGAAACAACTTGAATAATAGTTAGAAATCATTTGCATGACAAAAGTACAAAAAACAAAAAACTCACAACTTGAAATTCGTCAGATGATTCATCATATCTATCATGTCGGTAATATACTTTCAATTTACTTTTAAGATGAATAAACAGTAGGAAACATGCAAAACAAATTCTCTGAGACAGAAATTGTGTGAATTCATAAATTCTTATAAATGTTACAGCAGCCACGGGGGAGGTGTGATATCAGCATCCAAAATAAAGTTCAGCTTTGGCAAATTGGCAGATTTCCCATTTAAAAGCAAACTGTTCAAAAGTTGACGGCCAGGGGACCAGCGCACTGGGACAAATTCTGCTCGATTTGGTAGGATTGCAATCGCTAGGTTAAATGATATTCTTACCTCTGGAATGCACATGCCAGAGAATGCGCTTCACAATGCAAAGTAAACAAAGCACTAGGATATAATCGAAAGGACAAATTGCAACATTTAATATCCACAGATACTGCCCCAATACATATGTATATTGTATGTATATACAGAACAGCCACCGTAATATTGTGTACCTTTATTTAGACACACAACATTTCTTTCTTAACAGCTCGTGAACAAATTCTTCGTCCACTTATAAGAAAAAGGGAGTAACCCGTTGTATCTCGAACCAAATAAGATAGTGTTGGGTGACTACAGGTATGCGAATAAAAGGTTTCAATACGACGGTCGTT
Source organism: Macrobrachium rosenbergii (assembly GCF_040412425.1). NCBI lineage: Eukaryota > Metazoa > Arthropoda > Malacostraca > Decapoda > Palaemonidae > Macrobrachium > Macrobrachium rosenbergii. The sequence continues at coordinate 30,699,027 of NC_089745.1, read as the reverse complement.
GGGCTGGACGAGTGGCAATAACAACCATTCGATCTAATTATGGTAGCCAAGTTGCACGCACATCATGATCAGCAATGCTCGACAGAGCCATTCATGTTTCACTCTGATGTTGTAAAGGAGGTGTGCATTACCATGACTAGGGCTACTTCTAATTAAGAGAATGCCAGACGAACTAGGACTAGGGCCACTGAGGTCAACAGGGCTAAATTAAATAATTGAATTGGATGAGGAGGAAGAGAGGGAGGGTTTAAATTAAACCGTTTAAAAATAGTTGCATAAAATTTTGTACCATAACTCCAACATTCTTTTAAGTTTTCTTGTTGTCGTTTATATATTCAATTTCTTTATCCTCGCTGTATCATACTTTGCAGGGATAAGATAATCATGGAACCGGAAAATTATGGCGTCAGAATAGCCTTTAAGACATTTAAATGATCTTGCCATTTCACTGCTAGGGGAACTTGACTTCTTTGTTTTAGGGAGTCAGCCACGATGTTCAGTTTCCAGAGAATGAATCTAATTAACAGATACAAATGGACCTATTCAGTTGGCTTCCACGAAATCATGCGAATAAAACATTAGTATCTATTTATCAGTGGACAGCTATGCCTAACCTCTCGAAAGGGATTTGACTAATGACATTATTTGCTTCGGAAAATAATTTTGTATACCCTGTGTGAATTAATATATATATATATATATATATATATATATATATATATATATATATATATATATATATATATATATATATATATATATATATATATATATATATGTATATATATATATATATATATATATATATATATATATATATATATATATATATATATATGTATATATATATGTATATATATATACATACATACACACACACACACATATATATATATATATATATATATATATATATATATATATACATATATATATATATATATATATATATATATATATATATATATATATATATATATATATATATTAAAAGTTCCTTACACTAAAGTAAACAGATATTTTCGAGAAAAAACAATTCTATCCCTTTATCTCTGAACCTCCATTTCCGACCGCTTCACTTACTAGAGTTTCCAGTTTGAGAGGCTTGTCATATAGAACACCTGTCTTGACATAAATGAGGGAAAAATGCGCCAGCAGGAGCATATAGTTTGCCTCCATTTACTGTTTCCATCTTAAGTCTTTTCACTAGTTGAATTAGCAACTATTTTATCACTTACATTAGGGTACTAATTGGAGAATTTTCTAACTCTGTAACCATCAATGTGTATCAATTTTCATCTTCAATATGATTTCATTAAAGCTTTACCTGAAAATATGTCTTGATGAAGCTAAGATCTCTTCTTCCTCAGTTTCCTATTCTATCTAATACATCCAAACAAATGTCTAAGCAGTCCTGATTTAAATTCTGTGTCATTAAACGATCAAGTTGCACGTTTTTCAACATACTGAATAACCTTAGAATCGATTTGCATAACAAGATTAAAGGAATACAAACAAGCATCATATATATATATATATATATATATATATATATATATATATATATATATATATATATATATATATATATCTGTCTGTGTGTAAGAGATGACAGTATTGTCCTTTAATGACCTCTTATTTTTAGGGATTAAAAGAATCGCCAACCGTGACCTCATGTCGCCTACATAATACTGAAGTCCGAAACGAACAGAAAATATCACTGCATTTTCAGGACATGCATTGAACTACTTATCTCGCAACAATTTATCTTTAAGAAATCACAAATATTTAATCTCTGAGCTTTTTGCCTTAAATCTTGCGTTTGACCAACCACACACTGGACAGTAACTCGGCATGGCTATAGAATTTTTTAGCAAAGTAGCTTGAACTTTATTGCTTACACAGCACTCTGCGAAAACAATGGCTATAGAAATATTTAGCAAAGTATCTTGAATTCTATTGCTTACACAGCACTCTGCGTAAACAATGGCTATAGAAATATTTAGCAAAGTAGCTTGAATTTTATTGCTTACACGGCACTCTGCGTAAACAATGGCTATATAAATATTTAGCAAAGTATCTTGAATTCTATTGCTTACACAGCACTGCGAAAACAATGGCTATGGAAAAATTTACCAAAGTATCTTGAATTCTATTGCTTACACAGCACTCTGCGTAAACAAATGCTATAGAAATATTTAGCAAAGTAGCTTGAATTCTATTGCTTAAACAGCACTCTGCGTAAATGATGCTTACTTACAACTTGTGAATAATGTCAATATAAGTTAATGTTCCGCATTTGGTGCAGCTGGAACAATGACCTAGGTGAGTTTTCATCACTCCCCTGTCTGGCTAATCTCTCGCACTTGGTCCTGACCATAGACAAAATGTCATCCATTTTCTAATTTGCTCATTTCACTTCCTTGTCAAACAAACTCCTTTAAACTACTTCTACAGAGACAGTGTCTTACCTTTTTCACCAACTTTAAATCATATGAATTTTATGTTCGCTTCAGCCAAATACTGTACAAAAATGTGGCACAATCAGATATCTAATTCGTTTTGATCTTTTAATTCAAAAGCAAACGAACTCTGAATGACAGTAAGATTAAATAAGAATGCTAACGACGCCCCAGAATTTCTCAGTAAGAAGTAAGCGTTTGTTAACTAAAGGAGTCTTTCTTTTATTAATGTGTCTTTGTTCCCTCTGCAGAAGGAGAGAGAAGACGCTACGAAAAATCATTGTAGAGAACGACAAAGTTATGAGCAATAATTATAGAGAAAAAGAGAAATAAAGACTGTATAAAAATAGTAGGAGAGAGAGGAAGATAACCAAAATCCCAGAAAAACAACAGTAATGAGCGCTGAGAAACGTGCAATCTTCAAAGCAGGGAAGGAAGACTGAAAATACGATTAGAATTTTATATCCTATCTCGCGTTCTGAATTCCTGTCAACAACTTTAGCTTATTAGAAAACCAAAACCTCAAAAAAAAAAAGACAACATCTCATAGCGTTGAGACGTCGTCTTAAAATATAACAATTTCCCTGAGATCATACGACAAGTAATAAGTAAATAACCTATAATTCAAACAACAACTGACACAGTGAGGAAAATTAATGTGATGAAAAAAAAAACTCATTTCTTAACTTGACCGAGAACGAAAAATCTTCTATCACTTTAACAAAAGACAAAATAAAATAAATTAATAAAATACTGCCCTATACCTTAATAAGTAAGGAATGTAACAGGAAACAACAACAGACAAGGACAATCAGAGACCGCCAAGCCTGAAGAAACCCAATCGTTACCAAAAGGTCCTTTATCCAGATGCGGATATCTCCCAGTGTCACAACCCCACCTTTCGTAACCGTTTCATAGAAACTGAACCATAATTTTGCGCAATACTGCTTAAAAGCAAACAAAACAAAAAAATAACCACCTATGCAGAAGTAACAAAACCTACTGGTAAACGATGACGCACTATTATGAATACCATGGCAACGAAAGCAACAATAGCAAAAAACCTTGAAGGTTTATTACCAAATCGTCCAAGGAAAAAGAAACATTACGAAAACACACGGGACTATCCCTTGCAAATCACGCTCCATTGTTCCGTAACGCTCTTAATGACCAGCGGAGTATTCCACGGGTGAAAAAAGGCCAACGACATCAGATGCATTTACTGGTCTCCCGCACACACAAACAGCGTCACATAACATGACTGATTCAATTCAAGTGTCTTGGCTCCAACGAGATATGATCTGGCTTATGCTCATGTATCTACAGAGTGCTGAATTATTTATCTGTTTGGAAGAGTACAGACATGACATGCCTATGTTCAAATGTACCCATACATACACAATATACACTAGTTGATTTTGTATATATCGGAGGATACATGTGCATGTTCTATTAAAACCAATTTAGCACTTGTTGACCTCAGTAATGACGTATGCACCTTGCTTTGCAGGAAGTAGTTGATGGGGAAAGGGGACCATAAGACCTGTAACCACCTTCATCCCTAATACCATCGGATAACAAGAAATTTAACGCCTGTAGGAGGCTCTCACGCTAAAGGGACAGCGGTGTATAGGTGAATAGTTAAGTTTTATTTTTGGAAGTTGGGGGGGCGGCGGTTACGAGGTTGCTTGCCACATGCTCTACAAGAGATCTACGTCAATCGACTAAGTATCAAGTACTTAATTCGTGGCTTATGTCAAAAGAGGAAAATGGTTTTTTTCTGGAATTGTACCCGAAGAATGGTAAGTTAAGAAAAGAAACCTCTTTCACAGAAATAACGTCAAGAATACTATGCGATTTACAAAGTTGACAGATTAGATCACCGGATGAACACCAATGCCCTATTATATTAAACAGGCAGTTCATCAGTTTTCCGTCTCGCGACGTAAATTCCAATCCCAAGTGAAATTCATTCGCTTCAAATGTTCCATTAAATTAACTATCGTTCCATTAAAGTTTCCTAAGGCAGACCCTGATCAAAGATGCGGAAATTCATACTCGCCAATTATAGGGAAGTATACGGATGAAAAGAAAGTTTACTTATTACGCAGAAAGAAAACATGAATCGCCATATGAAAGCGTTTTGGAATATTGCAACTCACTTCATGACGCAAATCGAAAATGGTTCGGTTCATTGCAATCTCAAGGGAAACGTACACCTTTCCAATCCAAAAATGACTTTTCAAACGGAAAAGTTTACACACCCAAAAAACTATAGATGAACCGTAAACACAGAGCGGAAAATGTCATCTGAGAAGAGGTAAGTGTTTGGTAAAGACGTCTAATTGTAACCAAATTAAAATGACGATTATGGCCATACGTTGCAGGGAATTCCACTAAAATATAAGTTACATGTGTATCTTTAACTGCAATAAAACAAAATTTTCTGTACGGTTTCAGCTACAAAGAAATAATGAAGATCTAATGCACATGTAGGTGTTCTATTGTGAATAAGCTTGGTAGCCAACTTTATACCCTTCTTGGACTGCTCCTTAGGGAAATATGCTATCCATAAAAAATAATAATAATAATTCCACCACAGGTATACTCTAAGTCCTCAACAGCAATTGATGAAATATTTCCCTCCAATAAATATTAAAGATTTATGTTCATGCCTCACAAAAAAAGAAACGATTATATGGTGCACCAGCATCCTCGGACTCTCTCTCTCTCTCTCTCTCTCTCTCTCTCTCTCTCTCTGTAATTCAAGAGCGTACTACCTACTATCCATTTCAGGGACCGCGAGTCAATGTTTTTTTCAAATATCTTTCAAATTAATTGTTTGGTCGAAATGGTACTTTGACACAGTGCACAAAACACCTCTCTCTAAATTTTGGTACTATAGTGCATTGTCAGATGGTGTTAGTTAAAGCGTTTACTCTTGACTTTTAAAGACAAAGACGCATGAGTCAGCAGACTAGTCTACGCAATCGAACGTCCGCTATCCTCCCATGGACAGGAAAGGGGGGCCGGAGATGGGGAGGCCAGGAAAGTGGGTCGAGGGAGGGATGAGGAGGGGAAGGGAAAGAGGGACGAGATGGGGATAAAGGACGTTCTGATGCATAGTTTGGCGATGCTTGACAACATCACGTAAGTCAAGAGTAAGCGACTTAACTAAAACCATTTGACAATGCACTATATTACCAAATATTAGCGGGAGGCGTCCTGTACACGTGTCAAAGTACCATTTCGATCAAATAGTTAGTTTGGAAGATATTTGAGATAAAACGATGGCTTGCGGTCCCTGAAATGGATAGTAGTAATATAACGATACTTTTAAATATGGTCTTTTATGAAACATTTTCTCCGTTTAGATAATAATACTGAAATGCCCTTCACAAATCCTCTAAGGAAGCATTAACTGAAGGCTAAAACAGTAAAAGGAAACAAATCAAGAAAATACACAAGGAAATTGTAAAAAAAAAAAAAGTTATTCATGAGAATGTATGTAATAAAGTAATATGTTCTTTTAGTCCCTTAACAATATACCAAGAGATAAGTTTCAGCCCCGATAACGATTGATCTGACGGGGAAAATCTTTACTGCGTGATAGACTGATGAATACGTCTGCGTATTCTTCCCTCCGCAATATGAAGGCTTTCCAGCCGTGACAGATAACAATGAAACGTTGACTCCCTCAAAGAACGAACGATTTGCGTCAGTGGTGCAGAATACTCTGCTTCTGACAGAGAGGGAAAAAGACTATCAACAGCAGCAAATCTCTCTCTCTCTCTCTCTCTCTCTCTCTCTCTCTCTCTCTCTCTCTCTCTCTCTCTCAATATTGCAGCTGCATATTGCAAATCACATTGCGAGGCTTTTAATGGGGTCTATTCTTAAATCCTCACTGCCTCAGAGGTATAAACGGATTCAATTTCCGCCTGGAAAGCCTTCCAAAGGGAAAACGAAGGAAAATGAAAAATGATGTGGAAAAATAGAAATGTAATAAAAACTGATAAAGCATAACAAAACACAAGACAACACACATCTACTAGCCATATCCTCATCCGGGTAGAATTCTCATCCGGAATTAAGTCTGCACGTGATATAGCAGAGCGCTCTTTGAAATTAAGCTCATCAAATCCTAAGACGTAGCCTAAACTCTTTCACGTCTCAGTTCGTTGACCTACATCTTGTGGACTCTCTGACCTATTTCTCGAGGAGCCCTAGAGAGCCACGTCTTCTGAAGTTAGATAGAGCATGATTTCTATGTTTGCTTGTTTGCACCCTAAATTAACAGAATGCATTTCTTCACGCCGATGTTCTCATTTTTTCCACAGTGTATTTGAGGAAAAAAGTATAAAAAGACCTATCAATTATGAATAGAATAAAGATAAAAACATTTAAAGCCACCAGTGTATGCTTTACCTTTTCTTATTCTCAAGACGCTAGGTGGGATATTGGAGAAGTGCTGTCTTAAAATTTTAAATCAAACGGTACAAGTGATATTTATCATTATACATAATCGTAAATAAGCACATATGCGCACCTATGTGCAAGTATTACAATAAGAAGGAAGTGTCACCATAGGGGAAAAAAAGACAAGATCACACGATGCCTCTCTCCTAACGGTACAATGGCCACTTCCAACTCCTTTGTGCCAGCTTTCTCTCTGACAGAACAAGTGCACTTCTGCTGCTACTACGCCACCTCTCTTTTGCTCTCTCCTGAGATGATTCATGAATCCCAAATGAGAGAGAGAGAGAGAGAGAGAGAGAGAGAGAGAGAGAGAGAGAGAGAGAAAACAAGTAAGTCTTAAATCCTAAGAAAGTGAAGCAAAAACAGTGTCTTTAGAAGTTCTCCACAAACAACAGGCTGTTTCCTTGTCAGTATAGGAAAATTCTAACTAAAGGTACTGCCTACAGTCTCTAGTTACAAAAGCTTGTCATTCAGAACGCAATAAACTATTACAGACATGGAAAAAAAAACATGCCTAGATGATGGTTCGAATGAAGGCGACAGAAGGATCTACAAAAATAAATCGGGACAATGATGATGATGGTGTCAACAATAAGAGAATTATTCTATCAGATAAAGAATTACCTGTATAATATTGTATTGATGATACTTGGGTACCTGAAATCATGTTTAGCAATACTTAGGGTAAACGGCATTGGCACCTCGTTATACTTACTTCTTGAATCCTAATTAGAAGTGTCTACGGCACGTGACGTCTTATTAAGGAGCACAACATCACATTATGTAACAAGGGAAAAGCTGCGGGTACAAGGTGGTACGATTCCCGTAAACAACAATATTTGAGAGCATATCAAATTCCCCTTAAACTGTTATGGATATGTTCCATAAACCACATTAACGTTTGTAATGCTTTGCTTATCTCGTACTGCATAAAGACACTGGGCGAGGTTCGATAAGGATAGAGGTTCATAACGCGTTATGATTTCCACCGTTTACCCTGAAGCTTGAAAGGTAATGGAAGAGAAATCTTTATTGAGAACTTTTATCAGGATAACTAGCAATACAGCTGGCATCTGGCATTAAGTTACGTATTGATTGATTTAACAGTTAATTATCTGGTGTTAAAACAACAAAGGTCTTGAGGAAAATAAGACAACACTGTCTGCCGGCTTGAGCATACTGTCATTCTAGAGGTAAAGTCAATTTAATTCGACTGCATGCATATTGAGAACCGCTTCATAGTAGGTCCTTTTAAAGTTTCCTGAAAATGTATGGAAAAATCACCCGACATGGAAATAGATAAAAAAAAAAAAAAGGTTAATAAATCTCAGCACTCTAGTCGGTTTCAATTCATCTGTCCACTCACGGGTGAAGAAGTGGCACGTGTGCATGTGTAGCTCGTTATCAGCTGAAAAACAACGTTTCCAATATCGTTGGCTTAATATGTTGAATATTGAAACAATTTCTTCAAAAATATATTAGAATGTTTATATAAACAAGAACCTGCAAACCCTTTTACATAAATCATAAACAGGCCTATTTGTATCGATAATGTACCCATACAAGCACAAGAAAGACGAGCTTGTGTCAAACAGTCTACTTTTATCAAATACAAACGAACGATGATCTTTCAATTATCATGTTTTATCTCATGGTATAGCTCAGGCTGCACTTACACCCATGCCCACAAACTGTTCAGATCACAAGATTTTCTCATCATTCAAACTTTATTCTATGTGCAGTTTCATTGCATGAAAATTAAAATAACCTTATTATGATATCAAAGTTATATCTACGTCCGTAAATCGGAAAAATAACCTTTAATGATGTCGACCGCTAGAATACGAAGCACTGACAAGCGAACGATAAGCCAGATATTTGATTTTACTGGCCGCCTTTTAAGCACACTTTCATTTTATAACAGTCAAATTTATTTTCTTGTTGTAACCTTTCATTTATTCATTCTTTATCGTTCCAATGCCTTCCATTACAAAAGAATATGTCTAGGCTAGCCTTTCACGCCGTATATGTCATCAGCGCAAAGGATGACGGGAACATTTGCTAGATGGGTTATTTGGCAAAATATTCCTGAAATTCCACAGTCACTGAGCTATTAAAACGACCTGCGTGCTCAAGAAAAAAAAAAGTGAATAAATATGCAAAGTATTCTGAAAAGAAAACCGTAATACCATTGCCATGGATTTACTGAAACTTCCCAGTGTCCAGCCAATGAAGCAGTGGTTGTTCCAGACAGCTTTACAGACAACAGTATTTCATGCTATTTCGAACATCCCCTACTCATGTAATTTACTTGCAAGCAATTATTAGAATACCAGCTATTCGCACTCGCACAGCCAGATGTCTTTTTATTTACCTAGAATGAGATGAAACACAATTATTGAAAGCCCATCGTTCGTCTGTTTGAACTGCATAGACTATTTAATGCAAGCTCGTCTTTCGTGAGCTTGTATAATTATATTACCGATATAAATCGGCATCTTTATGATCTACATACGAAAGTGTGAGGCTTCTTTGTATATATATGCATTCAGGTATATAACTGAAGAAGGTGGAGAAACAAATCCACAACTGTTTCTCCATTTCAAGACTCAAGCTATTATGAGTATTTTTTAACTGGGAAAAATGTTTGCAGCTTTATCAAAGTGAATCTACGATATCGGAAACATTGGTTTCCGCCTATCACGAGCTAGCCATGCGTATGCCATATCTACCTAAAACCCACGTTGGTGAGTGGACACACAATGAAATAGACTATAATCGCTGACAAATCCTACAAATAATTAATCTGGTATTTACACGAATAAGCTGTAAACGGAAATGACGTAAATCCATTATCACGAGTTTTCCCATTAGATCATGAACGTTTTATGTGCAACTGAAGATAACCAGAAAAAAAATGAATAAATTTAAAATCATCACAGACAACAAACCTCGTCGACAGCAACATTAAATTTAATATTGAATCATATTTATAAAATCAGATAACTATAAACTTATTAACTGAATGGGCCATCAATCAATGACAAAAAGAAACATGACCCTGACAGAAAAAAAACATTAATAATAAAAATAAAAACCTTTAAGAGCAACATAAATACATTCCATGTGACTTCCAGTCAATATATATTTTCATGTACTTAGGCTTTCAATAAGGAACTTCTTGACCTCTTCCTTCATTAAAAGAAAAAAGGATTTAATGCGGTCACGCGATCATGAGCCTTATCGATGCTTAACCTATAGGGCGCTCATGGATAAATGAGGCGATAGTGAGGCTGAATGATGGTTGACGTTGCTACTGATCTTTGACTATGCATTTTGCTTGCGGCATACCAAGTGATGCAAGTTTACGAAATATTTCTAATAAGCATGGCGGCGTGCTGAACCAGTAATGAGGTTATGAAATAATAAATTGGGAACATTTACGGCATGTTTCTAATGCGTATAACAATATCCTGAAGTGTATTCAAGTTATGGCAGGCTTAATTAAGCAGTCTTACGGCATGGTTGTGGCATGATTCACGGCTCACTAAAACGGTATCCAGGTTATGACATACATGAGACAAGTTTACAGTATGCTCTAAGTATCAACAAATCCCAAACTAAAACGGCATTTTGTTTATGGAACACCATTAGCCTTCAAACATTTCTGTAACCTATGGAGGTATTTTCTGCCTTTCTCAATTTTCCCCCGAATCTCATCCACCTGCCTTTTATCACAACCCGTGTGGTGGTGACCGGCCTTATTTGGCTGTCATGACGTCTCAGTCTCCTCACGTTAGTAGAAAAAAATGTCTGCCACAAGCACAAAGTAATGTAGCGCTAAGTAACATACTCAAAATTACTCTCCCTCTCTGGATTATTTGCCTCTTAACAACTAAGTATAAAAATGTGTTATCATACGAGTCTCGCGAGTTACAACAAAGTTGAATGACGAAGAAAGCTCTTTACCACAGAAAAATAAATTGATATTTATGTAGCCAGAACGATGTTCGAACAAAATACAATCCTTGCGAGACAGGTCTCGTTTCTTCTTTAGAATCTGTTAATAACGAAACGTCTAAAACGATAATGTCTTACAA
>NC_089745.1:30620489-30682989 GCF_040412425.1 Macrobrachium rosenbergii | reverse complement strand
GAGCCAAGACAGTCGGCCAGACGCAAGGAAGCCGCATCATCAGTTGAAGCCGCACATTTCACCCGGATTCTACCACAGCCTCCTCATGAAATTTACGACACTAAAACTATTATCAACGTGAACAGGGCTATTTCTCATGCGAGTTTCCCTTCTTATCTACAGTATATACTACTCAACATAGATTTTACAATTTCATTCAGTGTGATTTTAAAAGCAAAGCACAGACGTTTATCCTCGATTCGGCAGGTAAAAGTGTGAATGTTGCAGTGACCATGAGTTGTTTTTCTTTGGAGCAACTCCTATTAACAGACACTTGCTAATATGTACATACTCGTATATATATATATATATATATATATATATATATATATATATATATATATATATATATACATATATATATACATATATATATATATGCGTTTGTGAATAAATACACATACATTATATATATACATATATATATAAACATAAATATAGATATAGATATCAATATATATATATATATATATATATATATATATATATATATATATATATATATATATATATATATATATATATATATATATATATATATATATATATATAAATATACATATATATATACCCACTTAAAAACTTAGCTGTAACTATTACTTTCGTCTCACTGACGTCTTCAGACCACATTGAAATAAGAACACATATATAAGCCAGGTATGCATTCCCCAGGTAGTCAGCGTTTTGATGACCTCGTATGAATCGCATTTAAGAAAAGATGAAGCATTTTTACGCCTTTTGTACGCATGCTTCTGGATGTAATGCCCAAATAAAATGAATCACATTTTGAGGAACAGGACACTGTGTATTACACCAGAATTTCATGTCGACTCTTTGTGAGAAGTCTGAATATAACTTCAAGCCATAGTTGAATTTCTTACGTTACGTCATTATTTTCCAAGTACCTATTATTGTCCTACTAATTTCTTGCCTGATACTTTTCATTCCTTGATTCCTATGGGTTACTATTATCAACAACACTGCTGCTGAACTTAATTATTTATATACTTCTAATAGTAAATTTAGTATTAGCGGAACCTTTCCTTAACAAGTGTATGGTATGGTTACCGGTTAACCCGTTTTAACCAACGCTTATTATTATTATTATTATTATTATTATTATTATTATTATTATTATTATTATTATTATTATTATATAATGTATTAATATATATATATATATATATATATATATATATATATATATATATATATATATATATATATATATATATATAATATATCTATATATACTGTATATATATATCTATATATATGTATATATATATATATATATATATATATATATATATATATATATATATATATAGATGGAGTTTTTTTACCTGAGGCCAGTCCCTTCAGCTTGTATGTCTCATATGGTTAGGACAGGTAACCAAAAAGAACACAAATAACAGTACCCTTCCCAGATAATTTTATTTACCTCTGTGTACCGGAGGGCTCTATGAAAATGTAACCCAGAGTATAGAGATGATAAGTTAATTAAATTACATGAAAGTGCTAATAATCTTTGTTTTCCTATTTATTTTATCACAGATTTGAATGGAAATAGTTAAAACAAGTTTCTATAATGTCCATTCATAGAATAAGTCGATAAATAACATACTCTGTCTTCCTTGTTATGAAATTTTTTTTAAATGTTGTTCGGTATTTTTAAAGATATATAATTGTAGTGTATAAATATAAGAGGACATTAAAATACATGTTAATTACAATATCCGAAGAAATAGAAATAATACAAAAAATCCCATCTAAAGAGCTAAACATAACAGAACGGCAATCTCAAAATTTCTGCCAAATAATACCTTTGCAGTCTATTGCCTGAACTCATACCACAGAATTAACTGAGAAACGGTCGACACCGTAATCCATGTTAATGATTTAGCCATAAAAACACCCTTGAACCTATGTTAATTACCCGTATAAAAGAGTGAAATTTGATCATAGGAGATAGGTTTTTTCCCCCGTAGTCTTCTTTTTTTAAAGCTGATTTAACTGACGGCATCCAGAGGCTGACCTAGGGAACGCATGTATGATACAGGGCAATGAAATATAAAACTTAGGCCAAAGGCCCATCGCTGGGATCTACGAGGTATAAATCCCATGTATCTGAAGTTTTTCATATTTCACTTTGTGGGAAAAAGCTTATCACGATGTTAATTCTTGTGATTTTTACTTATTTAACATGCACAAACACACACATAGGCTATATACAGTATATATATATATATATATATATATATATATATATATATATATATATATATATATATATATATATATATTATATATGTGCTTGTGTATGTATGTATATAAATTTGTGTGTATATATATATATATATATATATATATATATATATATATATATATATATATATATATATATATATATATATATATATATATATATATGAAGAGAGACAGAAATATGAAAATAATGTAAAAAAAAAAGCTCATAATCTATTACACTCTTCCTTAGAAAGAGCAAAGTGTGAACAATGTCTACGGGCTCATTCTGCCATTGATCACTTTCACCGTTTTCTGTGATAGATCATTGACGCATACTTATGTAACCCTCTATTCTGTACGAAATGAAAATGGCTACTGGGTACAGGGCAAACGATATGTTTCAATCATGATGGCTACTTCTGGCTCTGATAGGCTGAATGTGTTCTAGGTAATCATTTGACTCATCCAACGGTAATCCCCAAACCCCATTTTGCCAAACAATAAAAGTCACAAGGAAAACACAATGATGCTATCTTTTGTTGCATGCATATTTTGCAGCACATTGTTATTGTTGTAATTATTATCATTATTAAACTATATATATCCTGAAATATTGCAAACCCTAAATAATCCTAACGAACGAATTTAAAATGAAATTATAAGGTAATTATTAACACTATAAAATCTCGAACTCCCAGACCCCCTCTATAATTCATGACACTACATTGCCACATAAATTGCAAACGTTACTGAATTTAACAATTTTGTAAAATAAAAAGGAAATTACGATATAAATAGTTTTTTTATTGATTATTATTCATTATTTACTTCAAACTTACAGACGACCATTGCCCCTTTTGCTTCTCTCTAAATACGGAAACCAGACGATAATGAATTGGCAACTTCATAAACAATCAAATTTGGGACTATATATACTGTATGTATATATATATATATATATATATATATATATATATATATATATATATATATATATATATATATATATATATATATATATATATATACATACACACAAATTATAAAAAAATTTATGCAAAAAGGAGATATCTAAAAGGAAATTACATCTATCTAAATGAACAAGCGCATTCGAAAACTGTAGCTTCTTCAATGAATGCACCACTTCAGACCTTAAGAGAGTTCACTACAAAAGTAGCCCTTTTGATAAAGAAGACGCTTATGCGATATGGATTCTCACACGCTGCTGAAGAGAAATGAGCGCGCATGCGCAATAGCAAAGCAATGTGTCGGGAGTGACTCTTACTTGGAGGAGGTATTAGATTACGGGGAAAATTTTGAAGAGACGCGTTATCGACAGTTATATGTAATTATCAGAGTAAAGAAGGCAAACGAACATTCAAACAAAAACCAACATTACCGCAAAACACGAAAAACAATAACCACCAAAAAGAAGCACCAGCAAATACAACCTACAGCAAAACACAGAAAAACAACAATATCATTATTAACAAGAATAACATCAACAATATTAAAACACTAGTAGCAACAGTTTAGGATGAGGAACACTAAAGCAAATGTATGTAATAAATAAATATACCTAAAAAAAATACAAAGAAGAAAAAGCACTACAATATACAGCTACAACAGAAATGAAATCAAGAGTGACGGGTTGGAATGACGAGCACTCCATAGGAACGGAGAGTTAAAAATAGAAAACTGCTGATTCCATATCCAGAACTTGGCCGGTTGCCAAGATCTCTTTCCAAGATGAAAAGCCTTTTCTGAAGAAGACAGTTCTCCAACTTGCATACTCTTTCAGAAGACGGTTGCCTTTCATTTTCCTTTGGCAGTTGAACGTCGTTGACGTCACCGTGTACTGCAGCACTCTATTACAAACAAAGAAATAGAAAAGAAGCAAGACGTAAGGTTGGAGTTTCTATTTTCCTCTGGGGTTGTCCAACAATGACATCTATTCTGGCACCGTGCCAGTGCCACTCTCCCGAGCCGCCTCCGTTGCCCTACAACGCCAGACTAAGCTCCTTTGTTGATGTGGCTCGGCGAGTGTGACGTCATCGTTGCAGAAGATAAGAAAAATGAAAAGGAGGAGGAGGGGGGGGGGAGAACTCACACAATCTGTTTGTTACTTAGTATCCTTCATAGCGTGAAAAGATTAAGCCTTGGGTATTAAGTTTACTGCGTCCTTGAAATTACATTCGCCTGTCCTATTTGCTCTACAAAATTAAAAGATTTACGTCTTATTGTCAAAAACCAAAGCTTTTATTGTTCTTTTCTGCATGTATATGTATACACATACATATATACATGCATACATACAACATACATAGAGAGAGAGAGAGAGAGAGAGAGAGAGAGAGAGAGAGAGAGAGAGATGTGTGTGAGTATGCGTATATCTACTGTACATGGCCCATAATATGCATATATACAAATAAATATATATTTTAAATATTTACTAACAAACCAAAAATAAACAGAAAATCATAAGCATGTTTACCTATTCATTTGATTAAAAATGACAATGTGTTTGTATGCATGGAAACAGGATTTACCGTGAAACACTAACACGACAATCTTTCTGACATCCCATATACCACAAATACACCATATAAATATATATATATATATATATATATATATATATATATATATATATATATATATATATATATATATATATATATTTTGTATGCATATAGGCAGAGGTGTATGATCATCCAGAATTTATCATACAATACCTGAGAGATAGGAAGAATTCTAACAAATAGCAACTGAAATCATGCCATTTAGTTTTATCGTTTAATATTTATCTCATTGCAATAGAAAAGTCATTAATCCGCAGCGTTTCACATAAGTGCTAAATTTTTAGGATATGCATTCTTTTTGTACTGATGTCATTATCAGGACGATAGAGAGACTTTTAAACGTAAAAACTTTTGAAAATAAATAATTTCCTAAGAGGCTGAACCTGGTACCCAATCACCATAACAGGTTGTGATGTTAGGCGTGTCTGTGTTAAGAGATAGATTTTCAAAGGCAAAACACAAATCACCACAGTAATCAATGGATACGGGGAATCAGATGAACAACAGATAGATTACAGAGGCTTTTTACATATATGTATCAAAACACATATATAATAACCACAGAAACATGGATAGACAGATATACAGACAGGACAGCGTGTTAGTACTGATCTTTTAATACTTCTCCCAAATACCATAAGAACAACCAGAGATTCTGCACGGACGATAAAATGTGTTTAAATTGTATGGATTCAAATAGAGTTATGTTACTCCGAAGCAATCCTAGCTCCTACGTATCAAAACTCATTCCAGTTAACGACGATACACAGGTAAGAATAACACACCTATTTCCTCACTAAGTGTTCCCCTCACTTCACATAACATTTAAGCAAAGAATAAGAATTCCTTTGCACTCGCTGATGCACTCCCTATGTCACAGCCCCTTCCACAGAAAATATATCCACGTAAATACACACAAAGGAAAAAAATAGTAACTTTCTCCAGGCATAAAAGATAAAAATAACACAATTCCCCCCCCCCCGGCCCCTAAATGCTGCAGTGATAACACCGTCCATTCCCTTTTGATGCCTATCATAATTCCGCGGGGGACAATTTTGTCTGATAACCCATCTCGCTTTATCTCCCATTTACCTCCCTGACGATGATGCAACGCCTTCACTGGAACACGTGGGTACGGAGAGCGGAAAAAACGTATTGCTGCTTTTCTTTAAAGACCCTTCACGTAAAACTAGAATGTTTTACGTACAAAATTCCTGCAAAGAATAAATGTGTAGTTGTTAAATGCTTGAAATGCAGAAACTTGAATAGGTATGACTTATGAAAAATCAAACGTTCTACAATCTCCATTGATGTAATAACGGCGTATTGATTACGTCATATATATGCACTAATGAGCTCTGATTTTTCTTAATAATCTTCCCCTGGTATGAGGCAAAAATCTGAACTGGCATATCAACTTATGATCATACAGTGAATCATAAGCCTTTTGTCTTCAATAGTTTTTGTTTATGATCCCTCTGTCAGGCAAGAGAGAGAACGAACGCAGTATCTCGTGTGACTCACAATAAGAATAACTAAATCTCAATGATAATAAGTAAAACCAGACGTGACTCAAACTCACCCCTTTGGCTCTCTGGTCTCACTGTGACCCACTTCAATCCCCACCAGAAGCATCCTCGTTAAATCCTGACAGTTTAAGTAATTGAAAAATCTCGGTGAAGTACCAATCAGGCAGCGATTAACGCCCACAAAACTCTAAATCTATCATTATAAATAATCAATTAACTATTCAACGTCTACCTAACAATCCAGTTACTTCGTTTTGCACATGGTACTTATTAGTTCTGAAATGTTCGAGTATTTATAAATATGAGTCGTATGACTGAAATGGGATACTTTCTGTCAATTTGTTTTAAAAATTAGAAGCTAGATTTTTTAATTAGGAAATATGTTAATCCTTATTCAGTACTGCAAAGAACCACTGAACTCCTTGTAAGTAGTTTACGGACAAGAAAGGTGACAGCGTGGTAGAATATTTGATCCATTCTCGACTTGTTAAGTGACGTTCACTTCAAAGAATCTATTCAGTCAGCGAGGAAAACACTTTAATCTCCACAATATCATCTAACTCAAAAATACCTACCACCTCAGAGAGAGAGAGAGAGAGAGAGAGAGAGAGAGAGAGAACATTAACAGGTCTCCACAATATTCAAAATTCACATATGCCCAACATCTCGGGCAGAAAAACAAAATCTGTCTTCAAAATCCTTTAGAATTCAAATTACTACCTTGCAGAGAGAGGGGGAGAGAGAGAGGGTAGGGGATTCAGCACTAGTAGTTAGGAAGTCAATTTCAAATGAAAAGCAGCTGAAAGACAGAAAAAGAGTTTGCAAGGCAAGGAAAAACATTGTGTTCAAAAATTAATAAAGGTAATAAAATGGAAAGAAATATTCCTAAAAGAGCAGTGAAAAGTAAAATATACGAGCAATAAAGAAAGCATGGAAACACAGGGGAAGTACTCATTCACCGCAGAAAATATCATTCTTAGAATACATCAACTGACATCGATCAATAAGGGAAACTATGAAACGAAACCAAACACAAACAAAGCTAAAACTGATGGAATAAATTCCAAAGGTAAGTAACCAGTTGAATAAAAATTTTAAAGAATACGTTAGAAAGCAGAGGAAGAACAAAAAATAGAGTATAAAAAGATGAGAAACAAAACTAAAGTAAAATAACCAAGAAGCCCTTCCAGCCCTTACAGATAGCGACCGTAATCCCATTCAGCGAAGCGGGAAGATGTCACGTGTTTTGACGTTCTGAACGCTTCCCAAGATGTGGTAGAAAACTCTCTCTTTCTCTCTCATCCCAACCAGCTGACCCAATGAAGGAAGAAACACGCCACCCGATAACATAATAAATGAAAATACACGTCGCCTGATAAAGAGGAAAAGAAAACCTCGAATCGGCTTACGAACGTTGATGGATCCTTTTTGCTCCTTAACAAACCACCATCTGCCATTTACTTCCTGGTCGAGAAACAGGCCGTTTACCAGAAAGATATATATATATATATATATATATATATATATATATATATATATATATATATATATATATATATATATATATATGTCTGTGTGTATGTGTGTGTATGTATGTATATATACACATATATATATATATATATATATATATATATATATATATATATATATATATATATATATATATATATATATATTATACACACACACACACATATATATATATATATATATATATATATATATATATATATATATATATATAATATATATACATATATAAGCGAATCCCACAGGAGAATGACAGGCCGAAGTTCAGTATCAAGCGCTTTCACGTTTATAAACGCATCTCCCACAGGAGAATGACAGGCAGATTCTCCTGTGGGATTCGCTTGTACACTGAAGTCACGTGCATCTACTGTGATTTTTTAAGCATATTATTTATATATATATATATATATATATATATATATATATATATATATATATATATATATATGTGTGTGTGTGTGTGTGTGTGTGTGTGTGTGTGTGTTTACACGGCCTTAACGTCCCTCTGAGTCAGAGACTGGTTCGTGGGTGGCGTGACTGACCGCCAGTGTACGCAGGCTCACTGTTGTTAAAACCGAGTTCGCTTCCAGACTATTGCTCAGAAATCCACTCAACGTTGAGAGGTACCAGGTGCTTAAATCAAGAAAAAATGGCTCGCCAAGAAACCAAAACGCATTTTTTGGTATTTGGCGCTTCATAAATAGAATGTAGCTACTGTAAACGAAGGCTCTTCTGGCTGTAACACTTGTGTACTCAATACCCTCTGTGATGACCTCTCAACACCTGCCTCACAGCATGTTCTCTGAAGAAATCGCTAACCCTCGGGTTGCATAATTCGCCAATTACTAATTCCCGCTGTCATCAACCTTGGGCATCCCTTTCCTGCTTCCATTTCCCCCGACTCTTATTCCAGCCTTCCTTCAAGTTTATTTCGGGTTTGGGGAACACAAGGACTAAGGATTCCCGTCTTATACCCCTGCATTAAAAAAAATAAAGTTACATTAGAAACCAAACTAAGGGCTAACAAGTTATACCTATAACAGAGAAATGTTAGATCATAAATATATTGTGTGTGAGCTATTTGAAATGGGTTTATTAAAAATATCAAGAAAATTAGTCCACATATCTCAAGACCTGCAATACTCAAGCATAAATATGGATAGTGCGTAGGTATTTCAAACTAAACACACGCTTCTGAGAGAGAGAGAGAGAGAGAGAGAGAGAGAGAGAGAGAGAGAGAGAGAGAGAGAGAGAGAGAGAGAGAGAGTGCATGTTACATGGTCCTTCTGACTCCAATAAATCACAAAGGAATGCACATGAAACATGAATTCTTTCTTTCCCTCAGTATCTGAAGAATTCATTTAACTACAAAGAACTGCAAAGGCTAAAATGTCGATGCAATATACTAGAAAATACGTTTATTGCACGCATAACAACGTAGCAGTTTCTGTTTTCACATGAAATGCTCGGAATGTGAAGAGCACATTCTATCGGCTCATGAAAGTCAGCGCCTTTCCACAGTTTAGGTGTTTGGGGATTCACATTTTCCCATTTTCCGTGGAGGCTTCTGCCATTCCTGCTGCACACGTCCCCTTTGATTTCTTCCAACCTAGCACCCAACTTCTTAACTTTGTAGTGAATCATCGGGTAACCTCAGTATTTTACTCTCATTTTACATTTTTTTACATATCAATTTACATATAATAATTTTTATATTTTTTTTCATGGAATAAATTCAATGCCTTAAACCATAACAGGAAATACATTATGTTAAGAAAAAACGAAAGTTAAATAAAAATGACTCTTTTACGTTTGATGAAAACATCAACAACAATATCAACATCCCTGAACGTTTAAGAACATACCCTCTGACCAGGACAATGAGCCTAGAAATGACTTAATGGTTAAACTACTTAATAAAGTAATAATAATAATGTTACACAAATTCATGAAATATAGATTTTATTACATAATGGAGAGACCTTTGAGAGTAACTAATTAATTGATAGTTGAAAAAACATGGATTCGAATCCAACCATGGAAGTAATAGCCCTTTAGTTAATTTCCCATTAGAATCCAAAGCTTGCAGTTGTAAATAGTTAAAGAGATCATCATGGCTAAACTATGTTTCAGAGGAAAGTGACATTAGGATTCTATCTGTACCAATATATAGGAACACATATTTTTAGAAAATCATCCTTAGCACCCCATATTTTCGAGCGTTTACATATTAGCCGCATCCTTAGTAATACTAGTGCCTAACCAATGGCTCTTCTAACGCCAGATTTCTATAATTTTGGTTCTTGTTTTGAAAACCAGAAGGAAACGAAAATTGTCGAAACTGATGCTTTCCGACATACAATTTCCACACATCGTGTTTTCAAATCCACCGTACACCTAGTAGTAAAGCTATTCCTCTCTCTCTCTCTCTCTCTCTCTCTCTCTCTCTCTCTCTCTCTCTCTCTCTCTCTCTCTCTCCAGCTGGCGACTCTAGCCCTCACATTCCTCCTCCACCACGGCCTTGACATTCTCATTCCCTACAGTTTAAAGGCCTTGCCCTTGACATTAAAAGTAGAGTTTGTTTACGTGACTAATTTTCAAGGCTTATGCTGACAATCCATGTGAGTTACAAAGTCATTGCAGTGACTATGATTTTACTTGGACAGGTCGGGACAACTCTTCATGAGTTAAAGCACTTGAATAAGTAAAGGTTTTCAAGGTTTATAGTGACACAAAAGGTATATATTTTATATTATAATGCCACATCAAATGAGTTGTCTAACAGTTCAATGATGTTGCATCTAACGGTTTTTTTAAATAACGAATTAAGTTAAAAATGACACTTGCCATTATAAAGTTACAATGCCATTCCTAATGAGTGCAATGACACCACATTCTATAGCAAATACATTTAGCTGAAATGTTACTTCGTTTAGGTTACGATGAACAACAAGTTATAATGACAGTTTCCATCGTTTATAATGACACTATCCATGAGATACAACAACATCTGAGCGAAATTACACACGGTTTATGAAGGAAGATTAGAAAGGTATGATGAGAATTTAAAATAACCATTCCACCTTATGATGAGCTATAATGATTCACCTTAAGGTTACAATGAAACTTGCAACCCGTAATGATATATCGAGTTATAGCGATACCATCACAAGTTGTAATGAAATTTCCCACGAATACCAAAACACCATGATTTACAACAAAAACCCCATGTGCTTATAATGAATTGTCCGCGTTTAGTGATACCTCACGAGTTACAATGACCCTAACAAAGTTGGTCCAAATTTTACCAAGCGAAACTTCAATATTAGCATCATGACCACTATACAAAATATATTACTGGAACATAAATCTTGTATAGAATGAAACATTTTGCAGTCCCTTACCAAAAACTACCAAAATAGAACACATCACGTCATGCGAGGTGCCAAAGGAAACAAAAACAAGAAACAACTTTTCAGAGTTCCCATACAATATTATACGGCTAAATATTGCATGGCTAACAATATTTAAATGTTTTACTCTATCAGTGACAAACAGAAGCCAAAGGGGTCGCTAAATTTACTTCAGCTTTAACTTAAACATTATTTCAAGATATATATCGTCATATCGTTTCCCCTATAACTCAAAGTTTAATTCTTGTTTCTCACTAACAATCTTGCAAAATCTTCAATTTTTCTATGTTACTGTACATTTCCTAAGCTTGTCAATTACCCAGTAACATTTCCTTATATCTTGCCTACAAAACAAAAAATTCTTAATGAGAATGTGCGTAATATTTCCCAAAGTAAGTCTATTTAATGAAAAGAAAAGTCCACCATCAGAGTAAAAAAAGAACATAGAACTATACACTCACTCTAGATCACTTCTTTCAATAAGCGTCCAACAGGTATGTGAATTGGATGACAAACCAACGTCGGACCCTCGAACATCGTTGGGGCCACATGTGGATAACTGGTAAGTTTTTCCCAATATACTGTATTTACACACAAGAACAGGAAGGGTAGCACCTTCTGCGGCCACTCCTTCAATGTCGTAAATCCGTGTATGTTCATATATATACATACATACATACATGCATACACACAAATATATACATATATATATGTGTGTGCGTGAGTGTGTGTGTTACTGGCTGCTAATTCATGTATGAGTAAGCGTGTGTAAGTATCAATTATTTAGGGTAATGGCCACTCTTCTCATTGCACATATAGAATTATATGAATTTGAAATTTCCAAGGTGCTTAAACTTATTGGAAATGTTCATCTGTACTTACTCCACGAGATAGAAATTCATTCCTTCAATTTGTTGGCATTAAACCACAAAAATTAAAGAGCAAAATCAGTTGCAGTCCTTAATCTAGAAAACTCTTACTAAAATTAACTGGAGATATCGTAGGCATTTCTTACTCAACACTTCTATTCTTTGAGTATAACGCTCTTGTAAACAAGTAAATCTACAAAGAAATATGTTTGCTTCTATGTAAGAAAAATTTAAAACGCAGAGTTGACAAAGCGACAAAAAAAATTCAAAAATGTCTTCCAATGTAATTTCGATGTTTGCCTGCCAATAAAGAGATATCCTCACTAGCACGAAAATTACCTATTTTTCTAACAGGCTTCGTATTAGATAATGAAATGTAGTGGGCGATGGGGGTATAAACAAAGCGGCTCATCTGTCAGAGAGAGAGAGAGAGAGAGAGAGAGAGAGAGAGAGAGAGAGAGAGAGAGAGAGAGAGAGTAGCCCAAGTATGTGTTGTACAAATATGTACCAATTCAATTCAACAGGAAACTTGAAAGTTGTTTGTTAGTAACCAGGTTCAAGTTAGTTCAATAAGAGATACTGCCAAGATACTGAAAGGCAATGTAGATTCGGTGACTCAGAGAGAGAGAGAGAGAGAGAGAGAGAGAGAGAGAGAGAGAGAGAAAGTTACTAGACAATTGTTAGTAATTCTTTAGTCCATTGACCTCATCAAAGCAAAGAGGACTTGAACGAGGACAAGTTAATATTGAAAGACATTGGCAGAGTTCGAACAGGTAAGGCGAAACCGTATTCTGACATAACAAGGGAGTGCCCGCAATATAGAAGATAACCTAACCAGGACACTACATAAAATGATGCAGACATACACGAACGTCCACCATTCTGCAGCAAATATATCGAACAATTTTAGAGGAAAAAATTCCTTTTTTAATAAAAATGCTATCGGCACAAAACCGCTTGCACCTTTCAAGAACAGCGAAAAATGGATGGACACTTTCCTTCATGGATATATAGCAAAAGAAATATTTGGCTGATTTAAACACACACACGCCATACATACATACATACATACATACATACATACATACATACATACATATATATATGATGTATATATAAACGTATGTATGTATGTATATATATATATATATATATATATATATATATATATATATATATATATATATATATATATATATATATATATATATATTTTCCTATGTCAGCTCGGAGAAATTCCACCTGAGGACTATTCAAAGTTGCTATCGTCTCTAATACAAAAATATGACCAGATATCTAGAATATACTGCAAACCTTTCAGAGGGCGAAGAAATATGATAATTTACTATTCAATTATGAAACAGTGGAAGCCTCCTAACCGCAGTATCTACAGCCAAAAATTAAACCCGCGCTGCTTCAAATCGAACAGATTTTTCTAATTATCGGGGTATACATTTCATTGAATTTCAACACAGACATAGTAACCAAACCTTCCACTTTCAAAGAACAGTGTGATATCCCTTATTTGCTACTTTCAATCATACGTCCAGAAGCAAAACATGTTCTTTACCAGCATCAAAGCATAAGTCACAATCATTATAGAAAGCCTAATACGCGCAAAATAGGTAGACCGTGATAACAATGTACCTTTAAGGTCTATAATAAGCCTGCGTTGTTCTACGAATGGCAGAGGAACACAGGATTACCATGTGATGAAATAATGGTGATTCACCGAACAAAATCCTACATAAAGGCAAGACAAAGTAGTCATCATGTCAATACTATGAAAGATATATCAAAATTTCAAGTAAGAGGTTCCGAATTTAAATTCATAACAGTTTCGAGGCAACTTTTTTCTCTTCGTGGCGGATAATACTGGTAATGGTTAAATTAGAGGAAATGAACGATGCTCTGAAACTGAAGAGCTACCAATGGCACTGACCTAAAATTCAGATAAAAAAAAAATAGGCACAAAAACCTGAATTTTAGACGGTAATTCTTGGAAGAGCAGAAAAGAGGATATCTTAATCAAAAACAGAAACACCCTCTCTTTGATTTGCGTAAAGAGAAATGTGAATTACTTAAAAAAATTCTTAAAGTCGCATTTTAAATTACTTAAATCCAGGAAAAATTAAAAACAAAACATAAACGTCTTAAAAATCAAAAGAAAAAGAAAATAGTAAAACAGTTTCTCGCACAGTACGTCTTTAACGAAAAACTTGAATAAGAAGCCGAAAACAACGAACTCACAAAAAAGAAAAAAACAGAATTGTCAAAATAATCCCTAGTGCCAGCGCGGAATCGTATTCTCGTGGGTCCCCTGACAAATTGCCAGGAATAGAATAAAAACGAGGGAAGAAAAAATCTAAACACAAGAAACACAAATGAGACAATGACCTGTAAGACACTACGGCGAAAGAAGGAGGAAGAGGAGGGTGAGGGGAATAAGAAGGAGAGGAATAGAAGAGACGAAGGCGGAGGGAGTAGGGGAGGGCTCTTGCGTCATAGCCACAACAGAGATCGATATTCGTTTCTCTATTAAACCCCTCCCCCGGACCCCGCTCCCAACACCAGTCTCCCTTTCCCAAATAATCACACACAAGAAAAGTTTTGCTTTTCGTTTGCTGACGTTACATAAGCGTATTTCCCTCGCATACACCGCTACCAAAATCAAACTTTTTTCCCTTCTGCTGATGTTGCTTAGACCTTTTTCTTTCTTACACTGCTCTCGAAATCAATCTTATTTTTTTTATACGTATACTGACGTACCTTGTATATGATTTTTCGTACTCGGCTAACTAAATAAGTTTTTTTATTTACTTATTTTTTTCAATCTGTTTTCTCTTTCTCACATTCAAGCATTCTAATCTGCGGGAATTTGCTTAGCAATAACTATTTTTGGCTTGACTTATATGAAAGTCTACTAATTTCAAATATAATAATAATAATAATAATAATAATAATAATAATAATAATAATAATAATAATAATAATAACAGTTTTTCAACAGTAAGCTAAGAATTTCCTGCCCACACAACCTCATTTTAAAAATCTTGTTTCTCTGAATTCCCCTGCCACTATTAATCCCGTGCACAAAAATAATATTCAGTAAGAGAGATTTTTACTGTGATGATAGTAGGTCCCCCCCCTCCTTTTTTTTTATTTCAGTACACATGCAAATACATTTTTATGTTTACATAACATCCGTTTCCCCCGGGAGGACAGACGAAAAAATATTATAACTGTTTCTACGTTATAAAATAGCATTCTGAAAAGAGGATTTCATCTGTTGCTAACAAAATGACATTTAAAAGAGGTAACAGCTTCCAACCAAAAAAAAAAAGACAAATGACTGACTGATTTATTTATTCAACCTAGCGTCGCGACGACTGTCATGAGCAGCGAAGTAAATATATCTGGCTGAAAAAATAACTGGAAAATAAAAAGTGAAAGCCAAACAGTGGACCAAAAATTATCCTCAATCGTATCAAGTAAATTATCAGCAGAACAATGAATAATAATGCACTTTCTTCAAAAATCACAGACGAAAAGAATCTTCTCGTCCGGGCTGTTCCTTCTCGAAGAAACCCTTAGGAAGTAACACTCATACACATTACTTCAAGAAGATCTTCAGGAAGTAGCCCCAGCGATTTGCACTGTACAGAAAAAACGATAACGACGCATTTAATCTGCATGAGAAAACTGCCTTGAAAGGCACCAGCTCCGTTAGAGACGCAATCTCTCCTTAGGTTAAAGAAACTTTTTACCTTCAAAGAAAAAGGGGAAATTTTCCATAGGGGTCATTTAAAAAGAAAATCAACTTAAAATTGGGGATTTATTCAAAGCTTAAAGTCCTGAAGAATAACGCAGGATTAACATTAAGCAAGGTCATTTTCAGATGAAGAGTGAGACTACAAGTAGCCAGAATTACTCTCATCAATGTAATCTTTCCCTAATAAATCTACGACCTATCTACCATATACATTTCTACTAAATCAGACAGAATGTTTGGAATTATTCACCTTAGCAACTAAACAGTAAGAATTAAAAGCTGAAGTCTGTATTTCTGTTGCAACGGGAATTTTAATTACCCTCGCTCTCATTTACGCCGTACTGAACAAAACTCAATTTACATATAATTTTCACGAAGGAAAAAAACACAAAACAAATAGAGGCCACCGTCTTTTTAAAAGAAAAAACATATTCAAATATATTTTTTCATAAACAATTTTCATTTCATCAGCATCGACTACAAAATGACTGTGTATGCATGTAAACATGCATGGATGTACAAGATCTCGCGTATGAATGTATGGATGTGTAGTATCTATCCTTGCTGCATTCGTATTGGTGATTCCAGGTTCCAACAAACGCCATAAACTTCAAAAGCAGAAACTTACGAACACAAGAGTGGTTTCCGATGAGGTCGTCGCTTTCATGTCTGCGGGTGACCACAATCCCTATGCCTCGGGTAGTGTGGCTCTCGCCGTGAATCGCTTGAAATCCAGTCCAAAAATAAATTGAAAATCTAGTAGTGGATTCCGTAGGCTTTGATCATACCTGACTTTTCTAACTCATTGCAAATATAATATCGTTAATTTTAAGGAGATGGGAGGTGGAACAGAAGGAGAAAATGAAGAATTAAACAACGAATGTGTGGCTGAAGACATTAAACAATCGAAAGATGAGTGAAAATTCCAAAGTGACATTAAGAGCACCTGTAGTTACCTATAAATTTTTCTCTCTTAACAATAATTAGTAACGTTAAGTACAGTTACAAGATGCTTTGACAGGTAAATTTGAAATTAACATGTGTCATGGTAGAAAAATCTGATGAAGACTAAAAAAAATGACATTTCGAAAACCAGAATCTACCTACAGAAATTTCTTATTAATATTTGTCATTCAATATATATATATATATATATATATATATATATATATATATATATATATATATATATATGTGTGTGTGTGTGTGTGTTGTGTTTTACTCTCTTCACTTTGTAGCGAAGGCATGAGTAAGAGTCACCGTCTACAAACTTACTCATTTATTCGGGCAACAAAGCGGAAATGTGGCGTCCAACACTGGGCAAACGAAAACAGAGGTTACCACACAATCATTTGTGTTTGTTGACAGATGAATATATACAAATAAATTGATATATAAAAGATACATTTAAATGCTGACATTGTAATATGTATGGTGCACAATAATAGGAATGGAGATATATGTATAAAAGATGCGTGATGTATGCTGTTTCTTGCGTCCGCGTTTCGTGCTCGGGATTGTTGGTTTGAGGAGATTAGTGAGCCAGGTTTGATGACGGTGTGTGGGGTCCATTTGAGACCCTACCGGACTCCCCCATTGGAGAGGCCTACAGTTGTAGACCGGTGTTTGGGATGTATGCTAGCTTTAGGTAGCCGATGGAGACCCACATCGTCTTGCCGTCCACTGTCATCTGGTAAGCTTTGTATTGTCTGTAGATGATGTGGTGTGGTCCCCAGTAGGCTAGGGAGAGGAGGGGCTCTGTATACATCTACCTGGATAAACACATATTTTGCGTTCTGCAGCTCGCTGGAGACGCACACTTTTCTGGTCACATGGTAGGTCGTCTTGGCTGCATTACCCGTTCCACCACTTTTCGGGTGTCAGATGGGGATGTTGGGCTCGTTCGATCTTGAAAGAAATCTGCTGGCAATGCTAGTGCTTGGCCATATAGGACTTCTGCTGGATATATATTAAATGCTCTTGTGGTGTTGTTCTTAGGCCCAGTAAGACCCACGTTAACTCCTTTCTCCAGCTCCCTACATGTCTTGTGATTTTTGACATCTGACATGGGATGCATTCTCTTGTCCAGCTTTTTTTATGTCCTTTTTCATTCACCCCCAGATGTACTGCTCTGCTATGACTCGGGCAGTTTACCAGCCTGATGGGTGGGACAGGTTGTGGGAGAGTGTGAGGGCTTTTCTTCTGAAGCCTTCTAGCAGGTAGGGGCAAGAGCATCCAGTACTCATTTTGCAGGTGATAGTCATCTCTCCATTGTTGATTGACAGGTCGCTCCATGTAAGGGCGGGGATTGTCCCACCACAGTCGCTGTAGGTCCACGTCATCTCTTGGTGCTTCTGCTATTTCGGGATAGGCTATCCCGAGCTGGATGGTGTTGATGCAGTTTCTTGAAAGTGCATCTGCCATGGTGTTTGCTGAATTTACTTGATGGTGCACGAGCGTTCAGCTATTGCTGACAGGTGCCACAGTTGCCATGCTGACCATGCATTTGCTGACTTTGTAAAGGCGTGCACCAAGGGTTGATGGTCTGTTTGCCAATGAAGTGTCATCCCTCAAGCATGTGGCAGAAGTGGTGGACAGTTTTGTAGACTGCTAGAAGCTTCCTGTCAAAAGTGGAGTATTTCTGTTCTGCTGTCGTTAGCTTCTTGCTGAGGAACGCCAGAGGACGACAACCATTGTCTGTGTCCTGTTCTAGTCCGGTGCCCATCACCGTGTTACTTGTGTCTGTTGTCAACGTGAGGGACCTATGGGGTAGAGGAAAAGTTAATGTGGTTGCAGAAGTTAACACTTGTTTTTCTAAAAGAAATGCATTATCTTGATTTCCTGACCAATTTAACTTTTTCTGTTTTCCATGTAAGCATTGCTATATCAGGCCATAATTTTAGCAATGTTAGGGATGAATCTATGGTAACAATTGATAAGTAGGGGTTTAATGCCCTCTCAGTTTACTTGATGTCCCAGAAATTCCTCCATTTTCTTTGCCCATTCACATTTGTCTTCCCTTGCTATTAGTCCATTTTCCTTGAGTATTTGCAGTAGTTTTTTGACTTTTTAAGATGCTGCTTGAGGTTGGGGCTAAATATGAGGATTTCGTCGATGTAGACCATGCAGAATGGAAGGTTGCCATGCAGTTCATCCATGAGTCTTTGGAAGGTTGCCCCTGCATTGCAAAAGCCAAAACAGCTGTAGTTGAACATGTAGGTGCCAAAGGGGGTGATGATCGCAGTCTTCTCTATATCTTCCTTTGTTACTGGAACTTGGAAGTATCCCTTCAACAGGTCTATTTTGGTGAAGATCTTTGCTCCATTCATGTGGTTGGTTATGTCTGCTATGTTCGGCAATGGGTATCTATCTGCCTTCGTTTTGACATTTAGTCACCAGTAGTCTCTGCACGGGTGCCATGTTCTGTCGGGTTTAGGTACCATGCAAAGGAGGGATGCCCATGGGCTGGGGGCTTTTTGGCATATTCCTGCGTTCTCCATCTCCTTGAACACTTGTTTGGCGTAGGCGAGCTTCTTGGGGCTAAATGTCTGAAACATGAGTGGATTGGGGGGGGCGCCCTTGGGTTTCTATATAGTGCTGGATGTTGTGTTTTGCTGGTTCGGTTAAGTCGTGCTGCAGGTCGTCTTTGAAGACCTCTTGGTAGTCTTGTAGAAGTTGTCGCATTTCCAATGGTGGGCGGCTGCTGCAATGGGGCATATTTGTCATCTCTGCTGCTGTGGTGACAGTGTGGTGGCAGTTTGTCTACGTGGCGGTTGACAAGATGATGTCACAGTTGTTTTTGGGGTCAGCTGTTTTGATGCTACATCCACTAGCAGGTTGTGTGTCGTTAGGAAGTCTACTCCTAACAGTGCTATCATCACATCTGCCGCAATGAAGGTCCAACTGTAGACTTTCCCATTGAATGACATGTTCATATTCCACCTCCTGTACATCTTGAGTGGTGCTCCACTGGTGGTGGATACGTGTAGGTTGGTAGGTGGAGCAGGGTTGAGTTGTTCATTCGGACTGGCTGGCACAAATGACCTGCATGCTCCGGTTTCGACAAGGAATTCTGTGTCTGACCTTTCATCTCTGATGATGGAGCACATTCATACCTGGAAGAAAGATAGCAGTGGGCAGGTGCAGCTTCTCTTACAAGGCAACCAGTCTGCTCACTGCTGACGTCTAGTTGGATGGATCGCAGTTGTGACACTCTTGCATGTTTTTTTAAAACAGACAGCCTTTGTCCCATTTGCAGGCTTTCTTCCCGAATCTCCAGTGGAAGTAGCATATCCCCTCTGGTGGTTCGTCTTTCTTCTGTCTGGTCTTCCCTTTGATGAATTGCTTGGGAAAGTTTTGTTTGTGGATGGGGGCGGCTGATCCCTCTGGTTCAAAGTCAGATTCCATGTCGGTTGACTGCTGGGCCTGTCGTGGCTGTGTGGGCTCAGCCGTTTTGTGGGCTACGCACTGCATCAACCAACTTCAGAAATTCTTTGACTGGTATGGTGGAGGCATTGGGCATGGCTGCCACTGTTTGGCAGGGTAATCTTGTGAGGAGTATCTCTCTCACAAGGTCTAGGGATGACTCAGGTTGACCATCTGTGGCGGCAGGTAGCGTGATGAGCCACTGCAACTGTTTCTAGACGTCTCCTAGGGTGCCCCCACGTAGTTAAGGAATTTCTTGGCTCTTAGGGCGGGTGGCATGCTGAAGGATGACTTCAGCTGGTCCTTCAGCGATTCGTAGGTGACAGGGATTTGAAGTTCTGCAAGTCATCCTGCGAACTTGCTCGAAGATGTCGTCCGGCAGGAATTCGAGGACGGTGTCTGCTTTGCGTGTTGAGGAGGTGACTTTCTTCGATTCGAAGATTGTTTCCACCCTGGAGAACCAAGCTTCTGGGTTGTGGGGTATGAATGGAGGTAGACATATGGAGGCGGTGGCGATGTCTCGCTGGAGAGGCTGGCATCGTTGGTGTTGGCTTGGTCGGTCATCTCCTTGGTCACCAATGTAGCGAAGGTGAGTAAGAGTCAGCGTCTACAAACTTATTAATTTATTCAGACAAACAGACAAGTCAATAACTCTCGCGAGCGGAAATGTAGCGTCCGACACTAGGCAAACGAAAACAGAGGTCACGACACAATCATCTGTGTTTGTTGATAGATGAATATATACATATAAATTGATATATAAGGCATGACTGAAGCTATGGTACATATGGCTGAAATGCTGACATTCTAATGCGTATGGTGATAAAGATACATTTAACATAACAATAATATGATGTATGCTGTTTCTTGTGTCCGCGTTTCGCGCGCGAAGATGATGTTGTGAGGAGATTGGCAAGCCAGGTGAGATGACGGTGTGTGGGGTCCACGTGGGACCCTACAACATCTTGAAGATCACATGCTACTGCAACACAAATATAAAAGATGAAGGGAAAAGAACTGGAAATATAAGCAAGTAAACTTTTATTAATATTTATGGAAAAATCACATGGACTGCATTTGAAGATGAAAATATTTCCAAGATTAATTTAGGAGCAGCATTACCAACCTTAGTGGATAATAATAAAGAATAAAATACTTGTAAGGTTCGTGCAGTTCACTTCAGAGAAAAAAAACGCATAATGGTAAGAATTTTAGATATTGCATCAAATAAAAAGACTTTATCACAAAACATTTATAAGCTAAGAACACGCAAAAATAAAATACAATAATTCGTCGGCGACATTTATACTGCATTAAGGTTATTATTAAACATAGATACCGAAGGTCATAACATCCGTGTTATTTCTTGGAGAATAAAATTACCGCAAAAAGCAGTAAACTCTGACAGCATTTCCTAGATGAAAGAAAGCGGAAATGGTAGCTAGAATTAGACAGAATAAAACTCAACACATATAAAATAGGGCAAACCAAGGCCACAAACCTACGCCAATACTATTAACATAGTTGCCAAGAAACTCTGCCCCATTTACGGTTTGCATCATGAAGACTAGGACGCAAGTAGTATAGTTTGTCAACTATTTTGCAATATTTACGATTACTTCACAAAAATACACATCTGTGCCAATAAAAGTAAAAGCAAAATATAGTCATGAATCTACATCTATACTCAGACCAACGTCAAAATCTGGTCAATTCCTTGTGACAACAAATCCTTTTGAAAATCTTAAAAACTCTTCTGTTTTGTAGAAGCATGCTTAGCAAGATGATGTCCTTTTAAGTCTAATCCATATAATACATGTTTCAGTGTATAATAATAATAATAATAATAATAATAATAATAATAATAATAATAATCAATCATCATCATCATCATCATCATCATCATCATCATCATCATCATCTACGAACAATCACGTCCCAGTTGATTTTAGGAGAAAGAGACCAAGGAAAATCTGAAGTTGATGGCAGGAACTACCATAGGCTAAGAGCAGAATTATGAAAACTGTACTTCTGTAAAAATGTGTTTATAACAAGAAGGCAGCAGAGAGACAAATTTCACTGAAACGGTCTTTTCTCATATTAATAGTAATTTTGTTGTCGTTGTTCTTATAAACCCTTACAAAATGCATCCATTTAATGTTTAAGTTTAGGTTTATGAATATTTAAATTGACAAAAAAATCTCTCATATAAAATGCGTTAAGGGAATTGATTTTGATGTCATTTTCATAAATGCAAAAGCAAAACAATTTCATACTCTGCAAACTAGTCGTATTTTAAAGTCTCATCTACATACTGTATAAAAAAACTCTAGACGAAAAGTTTTCATTATATAAAACTCTGATGACGAAAAGTTTTCATTACGTCCAAAAAAAATGCATGGAAATTGATGATGCATTTTTATAATTGATTTTTAAAATTCTATTCAAAAAAAAATTGAGAATCTTTGAAAGGTGAAACCAAGTTTCTTTGGTTACAGTTTGTTTTAAAGTTTAGATGTCTAATTATAAAAATCATATGGTCACAAAGCACCTTTTTAAGATTCTCACATTTTTTTTGTGAATAGAATTTGAAAAAATCAAATTTATGCATCATCAATTTCCATGCAATGGACGTAATGAAAACTTTTCGTCTAGAGTTTAAGTTTTGGAGTTGAATCCAAACACAAGAAACGCAAAGCGCACGCACACAGTGAATACTTAATATATATATATATATATATATATATATATATATATATATATATATATATATATATATATATATATATATATATATATATATATAATATATATATAGTTTATCTGGGCCCAAGAGCAAAGGTGTGAGCTCCACCTGCATGGAGAACATGACTTGTAAATGGAGCACTAACGTCAGTCTCTAATGAGTATACGACTCATCCTTTTTCCTTGCATGTGTGAATATCTTTTCCAACATCTGCAT
Source organism: Macrobrachium rosenbergii (assembly GCF_040412425.1). Taxonomy (NCBI): domain Eukaryota; kingdom Metazoa; phylum Arthropoda; class Malacostraca; order Decapoda; family Palaemonidae; genus Macrobrachium; species Macrobrachium rosenbergii. The sequence goes on along the minus strand of NC_089745.1, from coordinate 30,659,615 downwards.
GTTCGTTTGTAATTCCAACCTAGCAGATATAACGCAAATTTCTGTCACTATGTGTCAGTCTCCCTGAAGATGTCCTAGAAAACTCAGAGCGAAACCGGTCAAGATTTATACCCTAGGATTCACTTTTCCCTATAGCACATATCTATACATACTCACAAATATTAAGCCACAAATATAATTGAATATCGAACTCATTATACCCTTGGGAACAACTTTTACCAAAAGAAACTGAAATTGTTAAGTTCAACTACCCACACAGGATTCAAATCCTGGCAGGGGAAGATGCATTTATTAATTCCACTTGAATGTAAGTTGTGACTAACGTATATTAATTCAGTTATATTTATTTGTAGCTTAATAGGTGAGAATATAAAAATGTCACGCGTGTACAATATAAAAATGTCATACATGTCTGTATATAAGTGTGCGTATGTACAAGTCATATAAAATTCATAAATATGCATGTATATATACATGTCTGTATATAAGTGTGCGTATATATGTACATATATATATACGTATATACATATAAATATGTGTATATATATTATATGCATAATATTATGAAAGGAAATAATCCTGGGAATTCATCCCTATACATCGGGTTTTTAAAAGAACAGAAAGAACAAATGGCTACAGCATTCCGGTTCCAACCTGGGAATATTGAAACCACAAACTTGGAATCTTTACGCGACCGCAATTTTTATCGTGACCGGGAATAGCCCTTCCCAGGATGTAATAGAAGCTGGGTCAGGGAAGGGCCAATACCGAAAATATAACGCCTCAACCCCTACTATCAATTTAAGGGAATTTATGGGTCACATGGGCCAAAATGTGAGGGTCGTTGGATACGTGTATTCTTGTATGAATGTTTACACACGCTTTGCACAGAATTACAGGTCTGGTGAATACAATGGCAAATGAAGTGCATGAATATTTATCTAAAACCAGTAGTGTCTAGAATCTCAATGCCATTCTTATGGTCAGTGATCTTCGTAGCTCCTTAGAACAAAGCAAATAATTAGCCAGTTTCATGACTGATAATTAATACTTATGAAGAAGCCTCAGTTACAAAGCATTTGGGGATAAATTAATAAGGAATACACTTTTCCAAAATTCAATTTCTTACAACGAATAACAACGACAATAACATGAAACAAATGAGAAATACCAACTAATAACAAGTTATGTGAAGTGCACTAGTGCTCCACAAAACCGAATATTTCTATTAAGTAAACAAAAATAGAAAAACGATAACTTGTCATTTTATTAAATTTGCATCAGAACTCCGATTTTGATATGCTCCACGACATGAAGTAAACGCACTATGGAAAAAGTATAATCTTAGATGAGAGAGAGAGAGAGAGAGAGAGAGAGAGAGAGAGAGAGAGAGAGAGTAGCATCTATTAATTTAGTGATATTATATTCTTTATTTTTAAAAAATTAACATTTCCTAAAATAATCTCATCAGTTAAAGCTTATGGCCATACAAGGTCACAAGGTTGTACTAAACGGACCAGGAAGATGACGAACGGGCTCCAAGTATCGAGGGTGTGGGCGTAAAGCTTTCTGGGTTCAATTAGAGATTAATCCTGTTCACGATGGAAACAGGGAACGAAGAACCTCGCGTAAGGTTGAGGACATAACACACCTGCCGTACACTATCTTTCTTTTCGTTTTTGAGTGCTAGTCCTATGTGAAAACTATCAATATACATTGTTGAATACATACATACATACATACATACATACATACATACATATATACACACACGTATGGATGTTCACAAAACCCTTGCACTTATAAAAGTAAAGAGGGACGAATAAGAAATATGCTTACACACACACGTACATATGCATAAATGTGTCCGCGCGCACATACACACACACACACGAACAAATATATATATATATATATATATATATATATATATATATATATATATATATATATATATATATATATATATATATATATATCAGATTTCACTATTACAAATTACATTTATATGCCATCATTTACCTATTTTTTCCAATACCTATTTTAGTGGACGGGAAGTGCTCATATTTATTTCCATCAAAGTTACTTCGTTTGGGAAGTACATCACTGTTTCATCAAGGTCAGTTCACAGAGAGAGAGAGAGAGAGAGAGAGAGAGAGAGAGAGAGAGAGAGAGAGAGAGAGACTGTTCTCATGTCCTAGTGAAACAAGCCCGTTTACTATCGGATAACTTTGTCACGATTCTTTTGGTGCGTAACCCACTGGGGTCAGATAATAAATATAGCAATAAAAATAATGTAAAAACACCTACTGCTAAATGTTATGCTGTGTTAAAAGGGATAAATAGTTGTATGGCATTTAAGGCCGAAGACCATCAAGACCATGACCTGTTTTGCCACTCAACACCTGCCATACGTTGTGATGATATCGGCTTCTGTTGTCACCTCTGGAAAAACAGATTTTAGCCAGTAACACAATGCGTACATCTACGAGAAGTGATGGAACCCAATCGAAACCAATCATTCATTCAAAGTAGCGTTTACCAGGTTACACAAACCAATCGTTCAACGTAAGTGTTAAGGATATACTGTAGGTGTAGCATAGTATATTACATGACTGGTTGCCCTGGTGTATAGGATCACTCATCGACTATGGGCTATATTGATCAACGTGAGGTCATGATTCGCCTGATGCCTGAAGGGAGATAGAGGATAGAACTTAAGACCCTGAATCTCATCAAATTGTCAAAAGCGCTATATCTTCCGAAGGACAAGGTTGGATTAAGAGGTTTCCTAAACTTTACTGACACACGTACTTACATATATATATATATATATATATATATATATATATATATATATATATATATATATATATATATATATATATATAAACTTTCCCAGAGAAGTGGTTAGACTAAATCCATTCCCACGCAGTTGGCAGGCACGTTGTTTGTCAGTCATACCTCTTTTGTATTTTGATAACTGGCACCATAACTATAGTATAATAATAACGACGACGACAACGTCAATGATAATATTCCCCATATAAAAAAAATCTCCATTTTATGAGTGGACAATGTTAAAAAAAATTTAGGAACGTTATACGATGGTTTAACTGGGCCCCGTACCTTCCCAGTGGTAAAGATTTAGTCATGCAATTGTTTAGGGTCTAAAGAGACTTACTATGTACAAGCACTGGATTATGTATGCAAGTTGTTACGTACATTAAGCACATATGTACATTAAGCAGGCTTATGATAAAACGTAAATACATTAACATTTTTCGAAGATAAGAAAACAACTAATGCTCCTGGGTTCGGGAGAGAGAGAGAGAGAGAGAGAGAGAGAGAGAGAGAGAGAGAGAGAGAGAGAGAGAGAGAGATGACGACCTTGTGCTGATAACGGGCGTTAAATAAGAGAAGTTATGAAAATCGATATATCGACAAGAAACCAGCGTACGAGGGAGACAGCGAAGCAGCAAGAGTAAAGCCCTCACGACTTCAGTGATTAATTCATTGAGTAAAGACTAACCGAGTGTGATGTAACGTTCCTTCTTGTAAAAGGCGAGTCTTCCAATTTTCCTTTTAAAGGGCAAGTCTGTCAATTCTTTCGTGGTTAGATCCTCTCTCTCTCTCTCTCTCTCTCTCTCTCTCTCTCTCTCTCTCTCTCTCTCTCTTACATACATTCCTTCGAAAAAATGAGGGTAGGGGCAATAGGTTTTCACTTTTCTGTCGGCCTTTTCACAGAATTTACCAAAATAAATTTATTTACAACTGTTCCTGATAATTTCACACAGGAAAATACTAGTAATTCTCTAAGACCTGAATTTGCTGTTGTCCTTACTCATTTTAAAGACTTCTATATGGGAAATATCCATATTTACACTGGCGAGTACCACCTGATGAAAATTTTCGCGTTAACCCTTAAAAAAAGATGTTTTTTCCTAGGTAAAAAATAAATACTTTTGAACCAAAAAATACCAGAATAATTCTTTTCAACACACAGTTTCTATTATTGCTACTCATACGAAAGTTACTTTGATACCAAAAAAATAGCTTTAAAATTTTTCTTCTAGGCAAAGAAATTTTAATTTAAATTTCTCAAAAATCCCTATAAAAGGGTTACATTTTTCCAGGCGAGCGGATCTGATATCTTTATAATTATTTTCAATAATTCATTAATTGTTACACAACGAATACAGATCTGATGAAGAATTTCTTTTAAAAAAACTAGGCTTCTTGCGACTTTCCGAACAAGAATATGTTGCTACTTCACAGCTTACTCGAAGTCGCATTCATCTTTAGCGAAAACTTGCCTAAGTGAATAATCTGTATATCAGTACCCAAGTCCTCACTAACCAACTTACTTTAAGCAATACCAACCTTGAAAAGAACATCATATATCATATCTCGGACTCCAGTGAGCTTTTATTCTTCAAAACTTGCTTTAATTGACTGACTTTCATGGACTGGCATCACAACTACTATGGTCATCGACGGTGAATATCTTCCTTTTAAATCTTAACTGTAACAGTGAACTTAAACACTTTAACAAGTTTTAACAAAAACTCCTAACAAACTAAAGCATTTGAGATGGTAATAATTGAAATGAACAGCCTGCGCTGTTAATCCCCTAAACTGCCAGCCACTCCTTATATATGATATTCTTTTAAGTTTAACTTCATTGTTTGGACTGTTTCATTTGTAAAAACATTTAACGGAAGAATCGTCATTATTAGGTCATCAACGGAAAACGCCAAGACAGGTCGACATAATCGCCCGTTCCATAATTTAACTAATTTGCATAACGTAAACAAGCGATATTGATCTTCATTCAACCGAGAGGCGCCAAGGCCCCTCGAATCGCCTTTTGATGCGAGTCCTCTTTAAAGCTAATTATGAGACATAATGAGTATTAAACCCTGTGGTCGACAAGAATATGAGCGGAGAGCAGCAACATTTTACTGCCTCCACAGAATCCACGAACTTATAAACTTCGTGGATAAACTGTCCTCAAACATTTCGGCAATTGCAAGTGCTGACTTTAAACTATTCGCAAGGAAAATTTATCATTATTACTAATAATAATAATAATAATAATAATAATAATAATAATAATAATAATAATAATATATACAATGAGAGCATTGTCTGCATGTCCTCTACCGACCCAGAACCAATTCATCTTTAAGGGTTAGGCAAAGTTAAGTATACCTCAGTTTAACCAGACCACTGAGCTGATTAACAGCTCTCCTAGGGCTGGCCCGAAGGATCAGATTTATTTTACGTGACTAAGAACCATTTGGTTACCTAGCAACGGGACCTACAGCTTATTGTGGAATCCAAACCACATTATAACGAGAAATGAATTTCTATCACCAGAAATAAATTTCTCTAATTCTTCACTGGCCGGTCGGAGAATCGAACGCGGGCCCAGCAGAGTGCTACTGAGAACGATACCAACCCGTCCACTGAGGAACTTATCTTCAAGGGTATTTTGATACATTACATGTAACAGAAGATAAGTTATGCTGGTGAAGCACGATTGCCCTGATAACAGCATTCATCATTAACCTTGATGTCATCTGAATGGGCTTCATTAGTGTAACATGCCTACCAAATATAGTTTATATCACCTACATTTCAAAAGTTTTGGTGACAGTTCGCTTGACGGAGGAGCCAGAATGCCTAATTGTCCTCCTCAAAGCTTCTTTGAGTTCACTGCGCTCGCGAATGAGGCCTATGACCTCACCCTGGTGTTTATCCAACTTAATGGCAAAATCTTCATGGCAGACACACTGATGACCAGATAGGTGGAATGGCAGACGAACTGTCTCCCTTCATGTACATCCATATTCGCTGAACAACAGCACCAATATGCAGTAAACGTGCCTCGATGTCGAACTTCTCAGTTCCAGAGGTCCTTATTCCTCAAACCGTTGGACTGGGAACAGCCTCCCAAAGGACGTCGTGCAATTGGAACTTCAGAAGTTCAAGCGAAGGTGTAACGCATTACTACCCTAATACTATTCTCCTTGCATTTTAATACATTTTTATCTATTTGTTAATTTATTAATTTATTTTTTTTAGTATGTGGGATCTCTTCTTTCTTTATTTCCCTTTATCTCCTCTTTCTTCTTCCTAATGAACACCATATTCTTGGGAAGCTTGAATGTCAAATCAATGGCCCCTGTGGGATTGTTCCATATGAATAGGTTTCATCTTCTGAATATATGATGATTTACTTCTGTACAAAGTTTGACGAAAATCCTTTTAATCATATAGTCAGTTGCACTAGCAGGAAAAGTGTGACAGACACGGACGGATAGAAATGAGGAAAAACACACGAGACGACTTATCTTTGCACATACAAAGACGTGATGATTAGCTGTGCGAGACATTCCATTCAGATACATGAACTTCTGCATCATGTTTCACTGGAATCCTTCAACAGTGTAGGAGAGGTTGCAATGACAAGGTAAGCACGACAGACACGGTGACATTCAGACAGATGGCAGATAGGGAGACTATTGAGGGAGCAAACCACAAACCCCAAGACTGTTGCTTGGGACATGAAATGGTTAAGACTACAATTCATCTTTTAGTAACTTTAAATATGAAAATCACCAACTTGCAAAATATAACACTACCGTTAACCTATGCTGTTTAAATAGCCCTATAAGCGCCTATTGCTCCCAAAGATAGCCAGCATACAAAACAAACAAAAATAGTACTGGAATGGGAAGAAACTCATCACCAAACAAAGCCAACGACCATCTGTCTTAAAAAAAATTCCATTGAAATTCAGTTGGACATTAGTAGAATTAACGTAATAGTAAGTTAAATTTTGTAAGGATAATGACTACTGCAGTGACGAAGCTAATGTATAAAATATAACTTTTCTCTCATAGTTTGCTAATTGCTGTAGTACCGCCGAGAATTAAGGGATATGCCTATTACTCCACGAGGTTAAAAGCCACTGCTGTGGTAGAACATAATTACATCTACTTGTCGGCATTCCACTTAAAATCCAGCCTTCACTCAGCATACTGATTTTCAAAGGAACATTGTCACCTGCCGGCGTTCCAAGAATAAGACAATGTTCCTTTCGTCTGGACAACTTTAGGACCACTGTGCCCAAGACCTGCCAGTCATAAGGTCCGTTACCCCATCAAAAACTTGTTCAAAGCAAATGTTGGGGATATCACGGATGAAGAAAAACTACCATTTTATTGTTAATATAACTCCACAACTATAGCTCATTTTGCTGCTATTCAGCTGTATATATACAATTTAACTGTGGTACACTTTATATAAGCATGGTGTTAGTTTCAAACTTTTTGCTGATGATACTTAGTTCTTTATGACATTCAATGATGTTGCTGACACAGAAGGAAAACTTAATGATGTTAATGACACAGAAGGAAAACTTAATGATGTTGCTGACATACAAGGAAAGCTGAACGCTGTTATGAATGACATCAAGTTATGAATGAAAAAAAAACAAAGTTGAATGAGGATAAAACTGAGTGTCTGGTTGTGGGAAAAAAGGGTGATCTTAAAAGACTGGGTAATATTCAAAGCCTTGTGGTTAAAGGTACTTCACTGTCTGTAAGCAACTCTGTTAAAGATTTGGATGTAATGCTGGATCACAATCTTTCATTCAGTGAGCAAATTAACAAAGTTACGAAAGAAGACTTTACCAGACCACTGAGCTGACCATTTTATTTTACGGAACCATCGTTACTTTTATAATCCGAAAATTATAGCGAGAAATTTTCTATCACCAGAAATAAATTCCTCTAACTCTTCATCAGGATGAGTCCCATCGACTGAAGTCTGAGAATCGGCCAACAAAGGGCTAATTTTTTTTTTTTTTTACGAAGACTACACCATTTAAGGAACAGATAAGAAAATACTTGGATGAGTTTAATTAGAACTATGTTATTAGTAGAATTGATTACTCCAATTCAATTTATTATGGACTCCCTAATTATCAATAGAGCAGCTAGACTTAGTAAAGGAATATCTCCTAGAGACAGAATAACGCCTGTTCTTAGGGAATTACAATGACTGTCCATTAAAGCGAAGATTGAGTTTAAATTGTATGTGTTGGTGTTCCAGGCACTGCAGTATGAAAAGCCTGTATATGTCAACTGATTATTGCGTAACTTTCAAACGGGTTCATTTGTAACTCTGAGACATAACACTGAACATCGAAGATTGGAGGAACTGAGATGTAATTTACAGACTGGTTTTAGAGCCTTTGCTGCGCCTAGATTGTTCAATAGGCTGCCTCAAGAGATCAGATCGTTGGACAACGTTACTTCATTCAAGAGGAAACTGAAGACTTACTTGTTCAGCGTCTGCTACCTAATGATGATAATAGCGAAAATTTTGAACAATAACAATTCTCCGAACTTTGTCCTTGATCTCATTATTCTGAAGAAAAGGTTTTGAAACTGGAATCATAATTCAATCAGGATGGCGAAAGATTATTCCAAAGCACCATTTATGTTACTTCAGACTAACAAACCCCCAACCCAAGCCCCCCAAAAAATACATAGCTACTGATTGGATTATTAACAAATATTCACAAATACATGTAGTTGAGTCCTAGTGTACCTCGGTTTATCTGTCTAATATTCCCTAGCCAATCAACTGATGGGGTAGGCTATCCTGTGCTTGATATTATGAGAATCTGACTCTCCTAGGTCAACTAATAGGAGCAACGTATTTCCGAACTATTACTTCAAGTTCTGATTAATTTAAGCCTTATAAATAGAAGAAAACATCAAAGATTTCCCATGAAATTACAATCGTGTTTTATTAACCCTTTTCTGTAAATAATTCTTTTAGTTTTTCTGACGTTTACTTACTTTCAGTGATTGTAGATCAAAAACATTTTGGTAAACGTACACGTTATCCGTTGCCTTGGCACCATGCTACAAAATGAAAGCAATTAATCATCATCATCATCTCTTCCAAAGATTCCAACATTCCTCTGTCTGTCTTTACTGTGCTTCCTATGCCGTAAACCTCCACTCATCTCCAGCTTCCCATTTCATAGTTCTCATCCAAGAAGGTGGTCTGCGTCTCCCAGCTCCTCTGGTGCCCACAGGAGCCCACCTGACACACTATCACTTTTCGGGCGGAATAATGTACGATTTATCTAAGTCATCCCCACTTGTGCATGACATTACTTAGTCTATCTTACTATCTGATCACTAATATTGTTCTTAAAGGTTTATTGTCAAATCGAGAAAGTTATTATCACTAAAATTTTAGAGAAAATTTAAATATATACATATGGCTTACGCACCTTCAAAAATTGAAGTAGTAGACACTGCTGAGCGATGACTGGCATAAAAGCCAATAACGTAAATATCACTAGAAATTCAGTTTATGTAAGTTTTGCATAGTGCTAAAAATACAAGTTTATTGCTTTATTTTAGTGTACATTTCTGGTACAGAAAATTTTTAAAATTTTATGGTTCGACTAACTTCATCTTATATCTAGACATATTATATTTTATTCTTTAAAGATTTTCACTAAACTGCAATAAATTAATTAAGGAAATTCTACTCTAAAATGACACCACAATCACTATACTAACATTTCACCGAGATATAGCCGGCAAATGCATCATTAAATCATATGTATCCCTGAAAAGGCAGTTTATTCATTATTTTTTATTTAGTGATATTTTTAATGCCAAGTACACAAATTTTATTTTAAGCTATCTTCAACTCATTATTTTTTACCTTTTTCTTTTGTTCCTTCGATTTTTTACCATACTGTTATTAGTCATAGTTACTAAGCTTTAAAGTGACACCAATGTATATATGGATTTGCCACGTATCTTATATAGTAGAATAGGCTTAAGTGTTTGATAACCTATATTTATTTACTTTTTATAAACTTTTCATTTTTATGCCTCTCGGTGTTTTCCCCTATGATGATTCTGTTCTGTAAATGCTTGTTTTGAAATTTAAATATCCTTTTCAACTTGCTTCACATAAGAGTTTGCTCATTTTGAATAATTATAATGTTACCATAGAGGACGGAATTGACTCACATTTCCTCCAAATATTCCAAAACGCGAAAAGTAATTTTAAAGACAAATCAAAATTTGATAAAATCAAGTGAACTGCTACAGAGTAACAGGAGCCTCAATGCGTTCTTCATCCAGTCGAGAAACTCAACAATACTGTAAAAAGTAGGAAACCGTTACAGGTGCATTGTACACCCGCATCCATCCAAAATTTTCTTATCTGGCCCAGAGGGAGGGGAAGGGGTGGGGTGAGGATGTGAGATGGATGCACCCTTTGAAACATTCTCCATACCAGTGGTTCTCAACCTTTTTCACTCCATTCCCCCTTTCAGGAATTCTCAACATTCGCGTGGCCCCCTTCATTTTTCTCCCAAATCCCACCCCGCCAAAAAAGGGGAAAAAATAATAAAGTGTTGATGAAGAGAACACCCTTGCTTTATTACGAAGTTTACAGTCATAATTGTCTTATATTTGATAGATTTCTGTGATATGCTTAAATTAACTTACATCACTAGACTACAAAAGACTAGCGGACAATAGCAATTTTGAATTTGGTTGGGAAAAAGTTCAATTAACCTCTGCATGTTTTATCACACATCAGTGGGAAGGCTGATATTGTTTCTTTTCAGTCAGCTGACGAATCCGAGGTTGTGTCACTGACAATCTCATGTCAGCGTCCACATCCAGTCGGTTCCGGCTCTGATTCTTGATTTGTAGAAGGGTGGAGAAACCAGACTCACATAAATAGGTAGTTGAAAAAGGCAAGAGTAGTCGAAGTGCAATCTCACTGACTTTTGGATATGACTGATGCATCGAACACCAGAATATATTCAGAGATTTTTCTTCATAGAGATCTTTGGCAGCAGAATCATGTTTGAGATCAAGGAACTCGTTCTGAACATCACTGGAAATGGTAGTAATATCAAGAGTGCCAGAGAATGGATCTCTTACAAACTTCCCTTCTTCCTCCTCGAATTCTGGGAAGTACATATTAAGTTCACTTTCCAAGGATCTCAGATGCTGAGTGATTTCAGTTTTAAGCAATGGGTTAAGCAGACTATCTTCTTCATTCTCGTCAAGGACAGCTGAAGGGTTTTCAAACATGGCAACATTCCCGGCACCAACTTTCCTTTGCCAATTCTGGAGCTTGGCAAGAAATCCACGAAGACAGTCCATCAGGTGTTACAAATTTCTTTCCTTGCCCTGTAGCTTCAAATTCAACCTATTTAACTGCTCAAATATATCTGCTAAATATGCAAGACGTGGCTCCCACAAAACCTCATTGAAGTGACTCAACAGATCATCTTTCCCTTGCATTTCCAGGAACAATTTAAGCTCACCCCGAAGTTCAAACACTCGATTCACAACATTGCCCTTGGAAAGCCAGCGCACTTTGGAGTAAAAGAGGAAAGCTTCATGCTCCAAATCCATGTCTCTACAAAGGTTCTTGAAAAGGCGAGAGTTCAGAGCTCCATCTTTTACAAAGTTGACGCATTTGACCACTGCCTCCAGGATCTTGCAAAGTTCAACAGGAGGTTTTCGACGCCAGTGCAAAATGATGGATCATACAATGAAACCACCATGGCCCCTAAAATTCTTGCCATGGACCCCAGGTTGAGAACCACTGCTCTTTACCATAACTATCTCTGTGGTACCATTAAATCTTAACTAACTGCAGTTTTTAGGAAATGCGACAGTGGTTTGACATAACGCGCCCTACATTAAATGAAGTTGAATAAAAGAAATTAAATTTGAAATACAAAAGTACAACCAATTCTTCCTGTGGAACTCTGCAACATTCAAAGAACCTCGTCACTGATCCAAAACTCGTTCAAGAAGTGAAGCCTGGGTTAGCTAAGAAAAAGACTTCTAAAATTAGGGTCTCATTTTGCTGAACATTTCATACTGCTAGTGCATCCCTACATGTAATTTAGGAAAACATTTTCCGCTATTATTGGAGTATCTCAACACATAACTTAGCAAACATTTTCTATGATTAGAATATCCCTGCATATAATTTTGACCAGATTTTAATAATAGAGGAGTTTTGAATGTAATTTAGTACATATTTTGTATCACTGGAGCACACAAAGCTATTACACGGTTTCCCTAACATGAAACCATGAAAGTGAACAGCAATAAAATGAATGATAAACAGTGGCAGCCAATTTCCAGCTTTTAACTTACTGATTAAAATCCTTTATCCAGTCATCATTTTTTTGCCACTTGCTGCCTTTAAAACCGAAAGTTTTATCCTAAATTTCCTTTGCCTCTATTTCCTTGCCCTTTTAACCTTAAAATATGAAAGTTTACTTACGTAATCCCCATCGCTCATCATTTCCGTTGCCATTTGCCGTTGGCTTGGCCACTTGCCTTTGGTAAAACCCAAAATTGCCTTTACTAACTGTCAATTTCTTGTCCTTCTAACCTCACAATGCCAAAGTTTAGCGCTGCTAATTCTCGTTCCCTGTCTTTTTACTTTAAATTCCTAATGTTTACTCACTATTCTAACCTTTGCTAATTTTCAGTGTATTGTCACTTTTACTCTACAATCTGAAAGCTTAACTTCTCTTGATAATTCACAAGTCCATGTCCATTTCCTTGGAATTTTGAGTTTTGTAACGAACCTCCTTTTAGTAACATTTTTATTTTAAATTCAAAAACTTTAATGCCTGATCTTCCTTTGCTTATCAACATTTTCTTGCTATTTATAACTGAAAGAGTAAATACTTTAACATCACCCCCACCTTAATTCTCATTTTCTTGTCCGATATTACCTTAAATTAAGAAAGTTCCTTTGTCAAGCTGCTTTAAAAATCCTCATTTTCTTGTTACGTTTACCAGAAATTCCCAAAACATCAATAATGAAACACACTTTGTCAGTTCACGTCTTCTTTCCTTTTCATCAGGACTCACAAAGGCCTCATTATTCGTCCCACGCATTGCACCAACAACTGATACAACTACCATCGACTTTCGCAGTCTTCAGCGGAATTAGGACAGCAAGCCTCCACTCGATGGAGTAATTGAATGCGCAATTAAGAATTAGTCTCGTGTGACTTTTTATTCGACTTGTTATGAATTATATTCTAATAAAAGTAACAGTTGAACGTGAATATCAGCAGGTGTCAATCTGTCAGCAATGTAATATTTTAATGTGTTAGACTTCCAATATCAGAGTGCCTTGATACATCCTATGTTACAAGCAGCTTATGATGCATATCCATTAGGAAACACAATTTCAGTCTTGTTTATCGTAATACCGACAGTTGTATCACCGGAAAAAGACATGTAACTCTCATTTTGGAAAAAAAAATGTCAAAATGGAATAAAATACGGTCAGACACAAGGAAGTCTCTATTACGAAATAATAAAAGGCTTTCCGAGCTAAATCATGCGATAGATACCAAAAGTAACGAATTGTCTGGATATTGCATATATATATATATATATATATATATATATATATATATATATATATATATATATATATATATATATATATATATATATATATATATATATAAAAATCTTCTGTCATGCGACATCAGTTCAAAATACTACATTAAATATTCACGTAAAAGTGAATATAAGGACACAATCATGAATTTTTCTATGTCTGTATTTTACGCGTAAAAAAAGGCCTGCTTATTGAAATAAGACAGAAAAGGGCTATAGAAATACGAAAGCAAACACAAAAAAAAGAAACCTCACAAGTTTTTTCCACTATTCCTGATGGGCCAAGGAGGAAACAAAAACCAAATGAAACTTGGCTATAATACAAAAGAATTGGTGGGAGAAAAAGAAATATCATACAGCAACGAAATGGTGTATAGTCTTAGGAAATATCTAACTTAGCTCATAAATTGTTTATACTAAACTTATACAGTGAACCAAGCAGCATAGACACATCAACATTATTAAGGTGAGGGAATGAATGAATGATCAAATTGCACTTCGCGGCCATACACACAAGCTTCTAACCTAACGGGAGCACTGACCAAAACTGCACTTATAAGAGGGGAGGGGGGTGAGGTTGTTCCTTGTTACGGGAGTAAAGAAAATCAATATTTGGAAATATGAACAGGTTTATTGATGAATCAAGAATGTTTCTGATTCAACCCCATCAAGAGACGAAATAAATGGAAGACCTTCCAGTTACGGGTATAAGAGTTTCATATAGGCCTGGAGGAGCTGCTAGGAGTAATTACATAAGGTATCAAGAGACCAAGTTCAGCTTCCTACAAACAGAACTTGACTAACAACGATTCAAGTCTTCAAAATCATTACTAACCTCGCGAAGCCTCTTTTTCATGTTTATGCAAATGCCAAAACGCTTACCCGGAACCAAGTACTCATCAATTAAGATAATAGCTATCAACACATATCCTAAGAAAATAATATATCTTGTACCCAACGTTACCCTACATCACATCATTAAAAGAAAAAGCCTTTACTCACGTGCTACTGGTATTTCCAAAGCAAAGTCTTGCACTCTCTTGACAATTACCTGAAAAGTAAAAAGAAAAATTATATTATTTTAATTCATACGCATCAAATTTAATATCTTTCTCATGCAAAACACAGAATATACTGCTCATTACAATAAAGTACTTCGTCCTCTATCAGCTAGTATATTCAAAAGAGTCTGGGTACTAATATTCATTGCATATACTCAATATCTCGGTACAAAGTGATCATGCGAGTTGAATTTTAGACAGCCTTAAACCTAATGTATTAAATTTAGTGGCTACATTTATAAAATCACCGTTGAATCATATTAAGCGAGTGGTAAATAAAAAAATTACAATATTCTGGAGAAACCGAGAATTTGCTTTTCAAAAAAAAAAAAAAACACTCATGCATACACATTATATATGTGCACGTGTGTGAACACATTGAATCAATGTTTTACTACAGTAAAATATTTGAGATGCAAACCGTTCCATATCATATCTTGCATCCTTAAGCTACTTGATATATTTTCCTGGAGAAGCCTCAGCTACAGTTCAGCAATCAACATGAGGTACCTTTCATTTATTGTTAATTATTGTATGTAAACACTTTTATACTGGTAAAAAATGTGTGGGTCAATCCCGGCCTGCCACCCTCCAATCAAGTTAGCTGTATATGGCTGCCGATCACTTCTCTCTCTCTCTCTCTCTCTCTCTCTCTCTCTCTCTCTCTCTCTCTCTCTCTCTCTCTCTCTCATATATATATATATATATATATATATATATATATATTATATATATATATATATATATATATATATATATATATATATATATATATATATATATATATATATATATATATATATATATATATATATATATATATATATATATATATATATATATATATATATATCCACACTTGTAACCCGTGCCTTTAACATTTGTTCAAGTTATTTTAGTCTTCATTCAGAACTTCAGTTTATTAAAGAAAATGCTTCATAAAAACGGTTAAAACGGTTTTAATACTGCTTTCATAGATACATATGTTGGCAAACAGCTAGAAAAGTTGTTGTTCCCTAAAGTTTCTATTTCAAAAGCCAGTAAAGCGGCGCTATATTTTACAGTGTCTTTTTATGGCAATAAGAGTTTTTCTATTAAAATTAGATTTTAAAGCTTATAAGAGAATTTATCCCCAACTTAATGTCAGGGTAGTATTTAAACCTAATTACACCATTGGCAGCTTGTTTAAGTATAAAGACATCGTACCCCAAAATTGCAATCTCATGTTGTTGATATATACGAGTGTATCTGCTGTAATGCAATTTACGTGGGAAAAACAAAGCCCAAAAGATCTGTTAAAACAAACAGGCTTTTAGCTAAATCACCATTTTGTGCCATACGGGATCATGCAGAAAATAGTGATCACTGTTTATGCTTAGACTCATTTTCCATTCTCCCTGGTCAAGTGGCTCCCATGGAGCTGACAATAGTGGAATGCCTTCCCTCAGTAACAGGTAGTCATAGCTGAATAAAGGATGTTTTAAGTACAAGTACTGGTTTTAATCTTTATACATATATATATATATATATATATATATATATATATATATATATATATATATAAATGTATGTCTCTGTATATGTAAGTGTTTAATAAACAACTGGGAAAGTGAATATGACCGAGATGAGTGATATTTTGTTTACAGCTTGTAAACTATAAAAATATAGATTACGCAAGACAAAGGATTAAAAAATGAGGAATACTTTCCTTCAAGTACCAAGATGAAAATAGTAAAATTTAAATAGTACCCTCATAGCCAGAGAATCAAGCAAATTGCAGCTGAATCCTACACGTAACGAAGAAAGAGCACGTGAAATATAAACCTTCAAGGACAAAGAACCGAATCACCGGTTGGAAGTGTGACAGAATTATATACAGGATGTAAGGTTAATCCCAAGAGAGGGCTCCGAGGATAATGGATGGTAATGGCACATTTCAACTGAACTAGCAAAAAGCGGCTTGAGCTATCACTTCCTTCAGCTGCTAGAATACGAAATTCCTATGAATAATGTTTAGTCTTTATCCTTAAAAATAAAAAAAAGCTTTGCTGCTCTTCACAATATCCTACGCCTATGAATTTCTTAAAAAAAAAAACTTCAATACTTCACTTCAAACGCTAAAAAACTGAATGGAAATCAATTCGCAGGTCCTTATACCAAAGTTATCAACGGAACAAGAATTCTTTAAAAGCCACTACGGAAGAGTAACACATTTTCCTTCACTAAATTTGAATATACCAAAGAAATCCCTTTACAACAGAATACAACCATCATATTCATCATTTTTAATGAAGTTCATTTCCAACGAAAGACGTGGCGGAAGAATCAGTCAAGTCAGAGGAGTATATTACAATAACCAAAGCTATGGGATAAAAATTATCGCCCCTTGGCCCAAACAGGATAATACTTTTGTATTTGCCTCCCATTCTTTTGGATAAGCAAAATGACTTGAACACTGACCGATGGGAACTCCTATTATGTGAAGACATTGTTTCACAGACTCCAAAGACGGTCACTTGTGTGTGTGTGTGTGTGTGTGTGTGTGTGTGTGAGCTTAATAACAGAAGCGCCATACATCAAATAAAAAAAACACACACACTTCGTCATTTTAGTCTGATAAACAGCGAGATCAAATTTAAAGTGACTTCAAACTAAAACCGGAGAATTCACAGCTTGATAGTTATGGGGCAACGATCCACTTGTTACCACCACCCCATCATATGACTCTCAAACATCATGTGCTCATTATATTCTTACAAAATTTTAACGGGTTCTTCATCAGTTCAACCGTCCGAGCACAGTAAAATTGGACGTTACGTTACTATAGACGCCAACATCAAATACAGAGCTAAATACCATCTTATAAGTGACAACTTGATGGCTTACTAACACCAAAACCACTACAAGAATATAGTCACACCAACTCAAGAGCCCAACAGATATAATTGAATATACAAATCTTGTTCCTGTACGCACTCAGTTAAGGTAAGTACACGGATTTCAAACGTTTTCGAGGTAATTGTCCAAGACCTCTTAATTCCAAATTTAACCTAAGCACTGCCAAATAACAGATGATCTGCTATGTGTCTGGGCCACCAAGAATAATACTATAACGCCAACCCCAACCCTCCAACTGCCAGTAAGCTCGATAAAATATGTCAAGTATGTTATTAGAACATCATACTCGAAAAAAAAACCATTGCTGTTAAGTTTTCGAGCTCAAAATATCCGGTATTCGATAAATAATCCTGAGTGTTGGAATCACATAAACCTCCAGTTAATCACTTAATCTATTATGAGCGTTCTGTAAATAAATATTAATATGAATGTTGCCTTATGTACTAAACCTGACTTTGTCCTAGGTTCTCAGTGTGTTCCTTCATTCAGTCAAGATGACAGTAATTTTTCTCATGAAACGTGCGATTTACGAAACATCACAAAACTTCTATGCCTTAAATATGGCTTCCAGTGGTCGCTTGCATAAGACCGACATTGAGATAATATAATTTATAATTCTCCATAATCCGCTACCAGAGAGAAAGGCTTGAAGGTCACAATTAGGTGATACATGAGGGTATGGACATAATTATGAATCTACATATGAAATATTAGTTTTATTTTAAATTTACTTGTAAACATAAAAAGTACTGTATAGAAAACAGAGTTCGTGTTGTACAACTACTTTCTTTATAGTTACTTCTCACAATTACAATTAGCTCACTTTTCTTGTGAAGTGCGAGATTTTTTTAAAGAAAAATATCAGCTACATTTAGTAAAACAATACAGGTGCTTGTTGCTATGATCAGAACTTTATGTACACAAGCAAAACATATTTTAGTAAAAACGGGACTTAACATTCCTCTATTAACCAATACTTTTTTCACCCATGTATGCAATTGAAACAATTAAATTCGTATGTTAAAAACACAAAGTTTATAAGATATATATATATATATATACTATATATATATATATATATATATATATATATATATTATATATATATATATACTATATATATATATATATATATATATATATATATATATATATATATATATATATTTATATTTATATATATACATATATATTATATTATAATATATATATATATATATATATATATATATATATATATATATATATATAATTATTTTACCTATTTAAAATTTCGACTTAATAACTCCATTTTTCTTTCAGGTCTTACAGACTAAACATTGCCGCTCCGCTGGCAGTGGACACCAAGGAAGAACAAAGGGCAGTGATCTGATTTCTTGTGTGTCATCGCAGGCTTTCAGAGCAATACGGAGAGCACTCTACCGCGCAGAAGTGTGTATGAGTGGACCGAGAAGTTTAAGAATGGCCGGACAAGCATGAAGCACGGAGGGAGCAGGACGCCCCTCAACCCCCCACCATTGACGTGAAGATCCAGCAAGGTCAGTAGATGATTCTGACGAACCAACGATTGACCATCGATGAAGTGGCATGTTCTCTGCAGATTAGTCATGGTACTGCATGCGACATCATCCACGACAAGCTTAGCTTCCGTAAAGTCCGTGCGAAATGGGTGCCAAGAGAGCATACCGAAGCGCATAAGCTCAAATGTTTGGAGATCTATCAACGCTTATTCGACCGCGATAACGATGACGACGAGGCTTTATTTGAGAGAATAGTAACAACTGGGTCGATCACTTTGAGCAAGAATTCAAAACGCCTGAGTATGAAGTGGAAACATCCGGGATCGCCAACGAAGAAGATATTCAAAATTCAACCTTTCGCAAGAAAAGTGATGCTAACAGTTATTTGGGACTCAAAAGGGCCTACACTGGAACATTACCTGGAAAAGAGGTCTAAAGTCAACAGTGTACGCTACAGTGAAATGGTGGCCAAGAAATTGGAACCAGCAATTCGCACCAAACGCCGAGGCCTATTGTCAAGGAAAGTTCTATTGTTGCACAACAATGTACGCCCACATACGACCGCCAGCACCATTGAAACCATTGGAAAATTGAGCTTCGAGTTGCTGGAACTCCCAGTGATACAGCCCAGATCTTGGCCCTTTCCGCTGGAAGAAATGCATGGAAAAGGTAGGAGACTAAGTAGAAAAATTATGAAATTGCTCAACCCCGGCCTTCGTTTTAATGAATTACGGAAACAAGAGCGCGGAAATTTCTGACTCGTATATAACGTCAGTAGGTATACTTACATACACAGTATATATATATATATATATATATATATATATATATATATATATATATATATATATATATATATATCAAATATATTTTATATATATACAGTATAGTATATAATATATGTATATATATATATCATATATTATGTATGTGTATATATAAAAATGTTATATATAGACGCTATAAATATATATTACATATTTATAGATTATATATATATATATATATATATATATATATATATATATATATGTATATATATATATGTGTGTGTGTGTATATATATATATATATATATATATATATATATATATATATATATATGTGTGTATGTGTGTGTGTGTGTGTGTGTGTGTGTGTGTGTGTGTGTGTGTGTAGAATCTACTGATACATATGTAATTGTAATAGCCACAATGCCCGCTTAACTTCTCGAATTCTTCGCGCTTTTTTGGACACGCTTTTCACTACAAAGCCTTACGATCCAAGCGCAAGAAATATGAAGATATTATGATGTCCGGTCACGGGAAACGAACCCAGGTTCCATAATCACAATCGGCGGTCAGGTCGGCAACGTGACCTAGTTGTGATCATGGAACCCGGTTCGTTTCCCGCGACCGGACATTATAATATCTTCATATTTCTTGCACTTGGATCTTAAGGCTTTGTAGTGACAAATGTATCCAAAAAAACGCGAAGAATTCGAGAAGTTACGAGGGCATTGTGGCTATTACAATTACAGATTACACACACACACACACACACACACACACACACACATATATATATATATATATATATATATATATATATATATATATATATATATATATATATATTATTTAAAAATTATCCGCACTCTTATTTCTGTAATTCATTAAAACAAATGCCGGGTTGAACAATATCAGAATTTTGGTACATGGTCTCCTTGTTGTTTGATGCATTTCTTCCAGCGGTCCACAAGGTTGACATACGTACGTGAACACCTTTTTTTGATGACTGACAGAGTGAAAAAGATGGAGAAGTGGGTGGGAGAGAGAGCGACATTCCCTGTTATTGATAGGAGCTTTTATTTCGATTAGGTGAATTTGTCTTCAATAGAGTGAACTGGCACTGGACAATTTTTAACCATTTTGTCGGGGTTTACAATAGTTGCATTTCATCCATTATTTCGATATGGTTCATGAGTTGAGCAATTTATTTGGGCTTCCATGATGTATCAATGGCCCTTGCACCTCATACGATAGCGTCGTTGAGTGTGTAGATATAATGCTGAATATATGTAATGTTTCTGGGTACGCTTTATTTCAGGATAAAATATATATATATATATATATATATATATATATATATATATATATATATATATATATATATATATATATATATAACACGACACTATCGTATGAGGTGCAACGGCCATTAATATATCATGGAAGTCCAAATAAATTATTTAACTCATGAACCATACCGAAATAATGGATGGAATGCAACTGTTGTATACTCCAATAAAATGATTAAAAATTGTCCAGTGCCAGTTCCTCTATTGATGACAAATTCACCCAATCGAAATAAAAAGCTTCTATTAATAACAGAGAATCTCGCTCTCTCTCCCACCCAATTCTCTATCTTTTTCACTCTGTCAGTCGCCAAAAAACTATCGCATACTTATGTGCAACCATAACACAGTACATTTACATAAACACATGTGAATGTGCGTAAGGACGAAGAAATGTGGACTGCATATTCTAATTAGTCTTTTAAGGAATTATTACCCGAAGAAAACATTATACATAATATGTGAAATGTATCTGAAACTAACCTCTTCCACAAAATATTTCTTAAAACCATTCCTCTTGCTAACCTTGAACTTGAAGCATTTCCTAATAGCATTCCTCTTTATAACCTGGGACTTGCAGCAGATCAATAGAATCAACAACAGTTAAAAATAGTATGCTATCAAAAAACAAAGTGGAGAAAAGATTTCTGTTGAAGAGCACATTACCATATAAATGAAAAAGATGGAAAATATTATTTTTCCAAACAGGAAAAATATTTAACGGAGAAAAACAGATTATGAAAAGCTGACAAAGCGAAAAGCAGGATGCTGTCCTGAAGCAAGATGAAATAACGAAAGGGAGAATTAATTAAAGGTAGAATTTAAAAAAATAACATCGAAGAGAGTGAGTACAAAATACTCTCTGTTGCCAACAAATATCGAAGCAGTCTTCATGAGCTACAACATATACCAATCCATAAATGTTCGCTGCAGGTTTAATGTGGCACGAATTTATGGCAAGAATTTATTTCTACGGAACTCTCCCCCCCTCAACATACAACGTTTCAGGAACTAGCGTTATTAATAAATACTTCAAACGCAGATTTATATCTTTAAAAAAAATTCATAACAATTCTACGCCAGTATTTATTTCAAGAGCAATCATTTAATGAGGTCTAGAAACACTCAGTGATACCATAAACCTATATGTTTACAAATACGTAAAAAATCAAGACAGACAACAGTCACTGAAAAAATGCTGCAGTGTATTTCAGTGGAGGACAAATTCAACTACTTATAAAATAAAAATACTGAAAATTTGGTTCTACTTTCTAATTTATATCCGAACGACGGATTCATAAGTCCCGTAAGAAAAAAATTTCCGAGGAAAAACAGACAATTTTTCATTTGCTGCAAACTAATAAAATAAACTAACAAGAGAAAAACTTCACAATTTCTTGAATTACATAAGTTTATTTTCTGCTGGCTATCACAGTAAAGACTAAATACAGAAAAGTTACACAATTCCCTAAATTTACAGAGAAGGGTAGCGCAATTCCCTTAGTTACGATACTTCATTTCCTATTGAACTAGAACCTAGGAGCTAGAAAACTAGCACTTTGATCTGTAACTTGCGGTTATGTAGCTCACGGTAAAGTGTAAACAAAACTTTCCCATGTGCTTTCTTTACAAGGTGTCACAAGCGACAACAATCCTCATAAGAGAACAGTGTCAAACAAGACAGTATAAATTCTTTTAACTTCTGTGACAAAAATAAAAACTATGAAGATGATAATCTGAAAGCAAAAAGCACAAGGAAGTTAAAATAACTTTTAAACGAATGTAAAGACACCACGAGGTACGAGGCGACACCTAAAAGTTTTTTTAAAAAAAAGAAAAAGAGGTGAATGCAACTATGCACCGAATTATCTATTACAGTTTATCTCTCTCTCTCTCTCTCTCTCTCTCTCTCTCTCTCTCTCTCTCTCTCTCTCTCTCTCTTTTACAATGGTTACTAAACGTGCTTCTTCAAGAGAACCAATCTCCTCGAGAGGCGTAATCCTAGTGCCGACAAACACAATGTAGTGAAGTGACTGACCCCAAATTCATCAACAGAAACGCATATCCCCGCTACTCTCTCTCTCTCTCTCTGTCACAAAAGGTCTTTCATTGCATGATGTGTAGTGACAATGCATTGGATTACAACGGATCGAAAAAGCCACAAGAAAGAAGCAGGATGCTTCTGGATGAGGTGACGATACTAGAGGGAGGAGGAAGCAAAGAAAGAGTAAAAGGAAAAGGAGCACTAAGTGTGTAGAGCTAAACATGAAAGATTAGAGCAAGCATAAAATATTCTCAGCGTTACCGACTCACATATTTTCCAACATTACGCTCCCGGGGGGGGGAGCCGGAACAGAAACGGTTATTCTCATATTCTTAACATACAACTTCTACGACATCAGTCGCTTCATACACTTACACTAAAGGCTCATCAGCAGTACATCAAAACACTCCTAATACAACAAGCCATTCTCCTGTCTGCAAAGTACCCAAAAGCGTTTGCGCGCAGCTCGCTTCCTGAATATTAAGACCCTTCCTGTTTATTAACCAATTCACACCACCTATCCAGAACTTTCTGTCTTCCTCTCCTCCTTCCCCCAGAACACTTCTGATTTGTACACACACTTCAGCAACCTATCATAATCCATTCTTTCCACATGACTAAAACATTTAAAACCCTATGATCCGTCCTTTTACCTAAACCAACATTTTCACCAGTTCTTCTACGTATCTCCATATTTCCTCCCATTTAAAGTCTTTGGTATGACTCATATTCTAATCAAATGTATTTATCTCTTTAGCTTTCACCTCTTTCATTCACATTCAACGTCCATACTTCACTTCTGTATAAGGAAGACTTACGTCATTCCAAACTCGGCTTCCACAGACATTCCATGTCTCTTCACAATCTTTTTCACACATCCTTTTATTTCCATTGCTTCATCTATTCTGTGATTCACAACTACCTATATTAACCAGTCATTTCCATTGTTTGACATAATCAACACTCATTGTTCAATCTTTATGGTTTACATAAATTTCTCCTCTAACTGACTTTAAAATTCTTTCACTAGCTTCTTCAGTTTCTCTTCACTTGCACCAAACATTAGTACGTGTCATATGCGAACATCAACTATTCCACTCTCCATTCACATCCCATTATTTCTTATCTCCCATCTTGGCACCTATATCTAATGCCTTTTTTAGCCCTTTCCACTCTGGCGTCCTTTATCGCTCTGTCTCTTCCGTCTTCCACATCCTACAAATCTTCCATACAATTATTCAGTCGACCAAGAACTGCATTCATTTTCAACAGCATCTCTCTATTTGCATCTTTTATTCTGGGAGCTATTTGTTCATCAGCCTTGTTCTCTTCATTTACTTCCCTGTAGGACAAGTTTTTTTTTTCTCCCAACAGTTCTTGCTCGCCTTCTTCCCACATTTTTTTACTTGCTTTATTTTAATTTTTCCTTTAATCCATCCTATTGAATTCCTTGACTTATAGAGTACTTTCTTAAATCTAAAAGCTACATGAAATTAAAGTATAATTTCCTTGTTCTATATAGTCATTCTTGGTTTTGAATATATCAAAACAAATTTTTAAAATATGCTGTGTTCTTTGACTTACAGAGCATTTTGTACTTAGAGAGACACAAAATTATCAGACTTATTTAATGCCAACATTTTAAATGAATTTTTCAGAAATCCTATCTTTAATTAGCTCACAAAATCTAAGGAAAAATCCAGGGTTTCTTAGCGCATGACAAAATAAAAATCTGGAAATATTCTTTCATTCTAAGACATCGGTATTCACGAGAAAAAATACGACCAGTATCTAAAATAAAATAAAAAAAGGTATGAAATCAGAATTAGGAGGCACTAAAATTCAATTTAGTCTCAGAATGACTGGAGATCAAGTTCCGCTCTGAGCGGATTACGTAAAACTGTGTAGAGCCTCTTTTAAGAAAAATCTACCAACCTTTTACCGATGGCCAATACAGGGATTAGCCAGAAATCCCTGCCTTAGTTAAACTTCATCTAGCCATTCTCTTTTGAGGATTTTAGTGGATCTTGCGCAATCTTTAAATAGCTCACTAGTGACACAGAAGTCTGGCACAATACTAGAGGCCTGCCAAGCATAACGATCATGGCCACCATCATTGTTTACGCAATATACAAATTAACTAATTATGATTTCGTTTGTATTTTAGTTGGTCAAAAACTACACTTATTACTAGCTTCATTAATGTTTGGAATTCTCTACCCTTCTACTCCATCACCTCCTTCTTTACCGATCACAGCTGATATGGAACTGCATGCAAATAACACCACTTCATTAAAATTTTCTATTAACTTAGCTCTCCGTTGTTTTATTGAATATAATCCATTAAAAGCACGGTGATATTTCTATTTTAGGAATTGAGCATTTAGAGGAAAAAACATATAGAGAATGTTTCAAAATGTGTTTAGATTATTTGCAAAGCAGTGCCTTTCCCATTTTAGGTGGAACGAACTATCAAGACAAGCCTTTGTGAGGATAGCGTATAAAAAAACTTTCCATATCCCACCTCTTAGAACACTTTCAAAAGTCAGCATAATTATGTTTAGTATCATCGTATCGCTGAACTGTGAAAATTTACATTTTACTGCTCTCTCTCTCTCTCTCTCTCTCTCGTGATATCCCAATGTTCCTTATCTCTCTCCTAAATGTTTTCTCTTTCCATTACCTACGTCCCTTTATCGTTGTCGTATCTTGCGTATGCTAACTAAACACATTATGTGATTCCTTTCCTTCTCCACAAAAATGTTCGGGTAGTTTTTAATAGCTTAAGGGTTAAGCATCTTGTTTAGAGTTAGTAATGCGAATCTTTATAGCATCTCTAACAACTCGTGCGAAACCAACCGCCGTTCAGTCTTAGCACAGCAGCTATTCCAGTTCGTCGGATGAATCCCAGTCCTTCAGATGACCAAAACTGTACCTTTCACAGGTATTAACATTTAGAGCTTTAAAAAGAAACAAGGCTACTGATTGCTAGCACTTTCATTAACAGCAAGCAAAGCTCGTGCGTGTAGATCCTCTCACTCACTCCACTGCGTACGAGAGGGGATAGAATAAAATCCTTCACGTTTGTCCTGCAATCTGATTTTTAATTACAGTCCGGACTTGCTACTCTGCAGAACTCAAGGGCCTTCTCTCTTTACACTAATGATCTAATTGGTCTCTTAAAATTTCCAGGTTGTTTTTCCATCGAACGCATCCAATCCCAGTAACCACTTCGAAAATCCTATCAATCAGCACTCCTTTAATGTCTTCGTTGCTATAAATTCCTTTGGTCATTTAACTCTCTTTAATTACTTTCCCTCAGTACCGCCATCATACCAAATGCCTTCGTTCGACATCATTTCATGAATCATCATCTCCAACTCCGTAACCCAGCAACTTCTGCCTCCAGCCCTAATCAACCACCAACCCTCTCTTCCATCTCATCGCTTTTCCTTCCATCAGCACTTCTCCTCTTCCACCTCTTCCTTGAATTCTCACAAACTAATAGCGAGAGTGAGGGCGGGGGGAGAAAGTAGTGAATACAATATAGGATTGAGATTTGTAATAATGAAATTTACCTTACAAAAGATGCCTTGTAAACACAATGAAGGCAGATATGAGGAAAAAACTTTACAGATGACCGGGAAATAAAATAGAGAGAGAGAGAGAGAGAGAGAGAGAGAGAGAGAGAGAGAGAGAGAGAGAGAGAGAGAGAGAGAGTGCAATATGACCAAGCGAACATGAGACTAAGCTCTGTAATTCAGACAAAGAATAAATGCCTCTAAGCAAAGACCTAAATAAAAACAACTATAGACAGCCATTCTATGACGCATCAAATGCACGAGATTGGAAGCATCTTTGACAGACTCCAAGGAAATTTATAAATAGCAGAGAGAAAAGCTTAATGGAAACATCAATCGAGCTGAATATCTCTTCTTCTGCAACAACATCACTGACGGGCAAGACTGCAGCCAGTTACAAAGAATAATTTAGTAAAAAGATGAATCCAAAATAAGCAAGAAAATTCACACGACTGAAACAAATAACACTGTTATTAAGGCAATACACAATTTGTTTGTTTGCACGAATGCAAACCAAATAACAGAGAGGTATTCCTGAGTTCTTGATAACCTTTTGAAGGATAAAAGCTTTATTTCTTCCTGAATTCAAATGAAGAATGCATGTGCAAAAGCACAAACAGAATGTTCCAGTCATTAAAACAAAAAAACAAAAAAAAAAAGATATAACCGAACAGGAACGGAAGGTGTAAGTCGATATACACGAGGTAACTTTCCACAAGACAGAGAGAGAGAGAGAGAGAGAGAGAGAGAGAGAGAGAGAGAGAGAGAGAGAGAGAGAGAGAGAGCTTTGAACAAGCATGAAGAGAAGGAAGTTACTTGTAAATAGCATGAATCTGCACAAGCTTAAAAAAAAAACTTTAGCGGAGGGGCTCATGACCATGCATAGATAAATAAAAATTCAGCTTGAGAGAGAGCTGCTGCTGAAGAACTTGATAGTCGTGTTGCTGTTCGAGAAGAAAATTGACTTTATATCTTTATTAAGATTATCTTTCTAAACTGCTACCTATGACGAAGATTACTACGAAGAGGAAGAAAGTCATATTAGCTAAAATTTAGATAAAAGTTGCATTACTCCTTTAAAAATTAGCTTGAAATATCCTGACAACACATCTAGCCTATACACACAACCAAACTCGGCGCCAGGACAAGAAACTTCCAAATGCACAGGAATAAAAAACAAATCGCGTGTCCAAAATTGAGATGTGTTTGCACGCCAAGCAACCATATCTCCGCCGCAGACATATCGCATGTCATAATGTATACAGGGAAGCAGCAGAGGCAGCAGCCCGCACGTTGTGCCTCTCAAGGGGCCGGGTTCCCTCCCAGGAAAGCTGACGATGTCGCTAAGCGTTATGAGATTGAACTCCTTTCACGAGTGATCAGGACCCTAGCTTGGGTTTATCAGGAATGCAGTCTTAAGGATATCGTACATTTAAACCTCCCATTTTACGAGTTTCCCCGCAAGTCACCTGGAACGTTATTTTTTGGGCAGTTGACAATAGGGGACCAAGAGTCAACAGACCGTAATGTGATTCTGTGGGTGCTATCTATCTCCATCATAAAACCATTTGTATACTAACCTATACACTGACAAAAAAAAGACACGTTCCAAAATGTTACGTTACATTAGCCATCTATTGACCATTAGATGAGCGGTCATCTTTGAGTATGAACGTTTGTTAAAATCTTCAAAATCATCATCATTCCCAAATTAAATAAAGTGATTACGTATACAATATAACAACAAATTTCCTTCCGATAACTAAGTATCATCCAATATCATAAATGAATAATCAGAAATGGCATCGAATTAAAATGAACTTTTGGAAGATCTTTACAGGATATTTCCTTATCAGATGCAAGGGAGAGATATGGCAAAATGAATTCAAGTTTCTGGCAAGGTTCTAATTGGCCATGTCATGATTCGTCCTTATCTGAAAGCGAAGAGAACTTCTTAATGATGTCTGAGCATCAGCGTATGAGGTGAATGATGACGATATTCTCCCACGATACCACATCCTTTCTCGTGACATTGTCAACGACGTCGATCGATGATATTTGTAATTATGACGCCAGTATAAGATATAAATCAATAAGTCAATCAGGCAAGATGGCCAAATTTAGAGACCATTTATATTATCGTCATACATGCATAAAATAGCAAAAGCACGACACATAAGTACATATAACTGTTTTTAACAAATAACACAAAGCAGGACACATACATACATACATACATACACAACTGTCATAAGCATGAATCAGGAGCAAGCAGGAACAGCAGGAACTAGAAAGTTACGGAACTCCCAGTCAATGGGGATTCCAGCAAACAAAAGCGATGAATCAGAAGAGAGCCAGAAATCATCCGAGTTTCGTGCCAAAGTTGGCTCGTGCGTGTTCGATGCTGATTAAGCTTTGATCGTCCCTTGGTAGACTTCATTATTCGATCGATTTTCATCATGAGTACGCAGGGCTTAGGAGAATTCTCGTTTGAGGTGGGGAAGTGCATAGGGCGAAATGAGATTTCTTGATAGCATCGTTGTGATAACACTGGGGAGAGAGAGAGAGAGAGAGAGAGAGAGAGAGAGAGTATTAATATGTTTGGTGAAAAAACAAACTGAAACCTATTTTTCCATACATGTGTTTTTGGGTGAACCTACACTATGTGGCAAATGATCTACTGGCGCGTTACAAACTTTGAACTTGTATCAATATACGCGAGTGATGAGTAATACACACTATTTCAGTTACGTGTCAGCGCATTAAACAGAGCCATCAGGCAACTAAGAATTAATAACGAAGCGCTTCAAGATAATACAGAGTGAAAACTATGAAACTTTCACATAAAAATAATATCCCTTTTCCAGTTAACAAAGCAAAATCGATACAATCAACCATAACAGCTTCAAACAATCCGTTGCTCTGGAAGGCTGAATAAGTACAAGAAGAAAAAAAATTATTCCATAATGAATAACGTGACAAGAAATTACTGGAACAACTCGGCCTCGATGACCATATCAGCTGCGACGCCTGACTTCATAAACGAGCATATAAATCCGTAAGAAACTGAGAATTCACTCAAAAAATGACCCTCATTTATTATAAGGGGATATAACTAAGATGGCAACAGACCAAAATATTTCTTTTTAATTATGCAAGAAGATTGTGGATAGTTTACAAAATTTTGAAGTCCCTGCCGTATAAAATGAATGAAGAACGCCGATTCACTGCGGAATGGAAAACAAATTAAATAAAAATCTCAAGAAATGTTCGAGGGATCAAACATAGCCTACAGTAAATCATAAGAAACTGGATCTACACCTACTCAGCCCAGCCCTCACTGAAATAATACGACATAACCTACAGACGGAAAACTAACATGCGTAAAGTATTTTCCACTAGTAATAACACTGACAGGCACTCTAACAACAGGCCTTTGGCACAGATTCTGAGGCAAAAAAAGGACGTGGGCCTTTAATACCTTGGCACGAAATCGCATGAACTTGAGCCGTATACAGAGATTATTGTTACGTAGAAAATGCCAGAAAGTAAGGACAAAACATGTTTACTAGAAGCTTTCAATACGGCCAAGCCCTAGTTTTTGTTTCTGAGGTGCAGCCCACCTACAGCTACAATAACATGAGAACGTCTCTGTATCACTGAAGCAATTCTGATAAACAACACTTACATCTTTTGCGGGTATCAAGTCTTCGTGAAAAAATACACTTCATAATACATATTACAACAAAAATGCAAATAAGGAAAAACTACAGTTCTTTATATATGCCACAACCGTCATCCGTCGTGTTGAAAACGTAACAAAAAATATATATAAACTAATTATTATTAAAAAAAACACGTAAAATCCAATCCAGAGTATCAAATCAATATTCTGGAAATTCACACTTGCAAAGCTAAAGACAGTTCCTTGAAAATCAAATTTTCAGGAAATGTATTAAAGTCGCATTTCTCTGTACAATAAATATAATACGCCAAATTCTAAAGGCCTTCATTTTTACCAGTCAATCAAAATATCTCAATAACAAGTTTTAATGTATTCTTTAAAAGCTATCGAAACCACACAACATCTGTTTTTTCCTAATCAAAAGATCTTAATTTAACTCTATCAAAAATAATTAGTGACGATATACACTTAGTAAATGCTCCGAGAAATTCTTAAATAAACGCACATCTTTTCATCCTTGAAAACACGACCTTAAAATTGCCGTACATCGAATGATCATAAGAAAAAGAGTATATCGTAACCGCAATGCAGACAGGCATTTGGATCTCGGAATACGAGTCCTTTTTCTATTCGTTTTTAAGTTTCCTTTCAGCCATCCCCTACGTCGCTCAAAAATTTTCGAAAGCATATTACTCCGATGCCATAAATGCGGGAAAGAGAAGTTGCCTGGAAGAACTTCATATTTCGGGTAGTATATGCACATATTTATGATATATATATATATATATATATATATATATATATATATATATATATATATATATATATATATATATATATATATATATATATATATATATATATATATATATATATATATATATAGGTGTTTCAAAATTAGAGGGCAGCCCCCTCTACAGCATAAACTAAAATTGATTTGGACAAAACAAAAGTAATTCAGAACAGGTATTTATTTAAGTTTCTCTCTGAGTATTTAATATTTTGTATGGCCTCCATCTGCCTGTACCACAACCTGCATTCTTTAGGGGTATGATTTCAGCAAATCGCAAAAAAGCCGAGACTCAAATTCTATTTCCCTGAGCACTTCGGTCACCTCTCTTCGCAGGTCGTCGAGGCTTGGTATACCATCATAGTTCACTGCGCGCTTCAACACGATCCTTTAAGACTACCAATGTTTTCACACACATTAAGATCAGGGGAGCTATCTGGAAATTCACTTGACGAGAAGAAATTGATACCACTGTTTCGAAGCAGCTCCTGTGTCTGAAGAGCCTTGAAACATGATGCCTTTTCATGCAAAAATGTGACTTCTTCAACAGATAGCACATTTTCAGGATCTTTGAGGAAAGGAAATACTCCACCAGTAAGTGCAGTTTCTCTGAAGTATTCGCCATTCCATGACTGTCCTTTTTCTTTGATGATCCACATTAACCGTTTGGCTGTGAAACAGAAAAATTCCCAAACATTCAGGAAATTTCACAACTTGGTGATAGCGCACGTCATGGCTGATATCATCCAACTTTGCAGCCCAAATGATGTAATTTTTATGATTTGGCTTCCTAACTGTGTAAATGAAGAATTCATCTGATGCGGCAACATGGAGAAAGTTAGCTTCATCCCAATCTTTAAGAAATGAATCACAAGACCATGCACGGTCTTCTCTCTGTTGCCGAGTGATGCTGGGCTTGCTGATAACATGAAATGGCTTGATACCAGATTTTTTTAACTCACGATATACAGCACTATAACTTCTCTTCTTTCCGCTTTTTGTTTCTAGTTCAAGCGCCAATTTACGTAAAGACTTTCTTGGTCTACCCACTGCCTCAGCTATGATGTCTTTTGACTCCTGAGAAAGGACTTCAGGCCTTCCAAGATTCTCACACTTTTTGCGATGACAGTCGTATGGATTTTTGTTCAAGTTTCTTTTAACAAAGGATTCATCTCTTTTAATGTATTTAGCTATCCAGGAATGTGAAATGAAGGATGCACCAGCATCCCTGGCCTCTCTGAAGGTTATAGCCCGGATTCGGTCAATCCACCTGATTTCCTCCGAGTCGTTAGCCATGGCTGTATCTAACTCCGTCACTCAGTCTGAAAATACAAGAAATGTAAAATAAAAAATAGCTTGATAGAAACTTAAAATAATATACTTGGAGACAGGTTATAGCAGAAAACTTCATAACTTAACTTTCCATTTGTTCTGTGGAGGGGGTCTAATTTCAAAAACACTCATATATATATATATATATATATATATATATATATATATATATATATATATATATATATATATATATATATATATATATATATATATAATCTATATATATATATAATTATGTATATATATAAATCTATATACACAAATTTATGTATATATATATATAAATAAATATACATATGCATATATATATATATATATACATACACACATATATATATATATATATATATATATATATATATATATATATATATATATATATATATATTTATTTATTTATTTATTTGTAAAGAAGTGGAGATACTCTCCGAAATATTTCGCTCTTCCGTTCTCCCTTTTGCGTAGCAGTGTTTCCATATCCCCATAATCGAGTAAATAGTAAATTGACACAATTATAAGTCAAGAACGAGCGTAATGCGATATATTTTCGCAAACGCCTGGCGTTACAGTATCTCAGGTCATCTAAGCAGAAGTCAAGTTAGATGTCTGCTATTTAGGTTAGGAAACATTTCAAAATTAATCGCGATATCAAACAAGCAAAAACTGAATAAGAAATAAAGTTTGTGGTTAAAAAACAAATACTCAAAAACTGACGTCATTTTCTAAAAGAACTTTTAACAAACACTCGCTCAAATTCTGGAAAAAAAATTTTTGTCACAAAGTAAATTCATTACTTCAGCAGACAAAAATCAAGATCGCGCAACAGTCATGTGAAAAAATGTTCGTTCTCATCAAATTCCTTGACGTCATGGCTCACAAATATTTTTTGTTATCTCTCTCTCTCTCTCTCTCTCTCTCTCTCTCTCTCTCTCTCTCTCTCTCTCTAGGTCAAGAATCCACTGAGATCAAATTACTGTTTTCTTTTTTTCAGCGAGTGACGACTTCTCATAATTTAAAATTAAAAGTAAAGCAAGGGAATATTTATAATGCACTGAATGAATATTGGGTTATGACATATCTTCATCATGATTTTGATTTTTCACATAAACTGCAGCAAACCATTCTTTCCCTGCGGCGATAGTATATGTAACGTAAGGTCAGCTAATTAATCATCTAGTCGATTACAAGAAAAAAAAACATGTTGTTGAAATAGCATCACATTATTTACCCTTCATGTGCTAAAGCATGTCTAGTGCTGCGCCGATATAATCAAAGAATTAAATATCAGCTTTCACTCTGGCCCCATTTTAAATTGGGGTCAGGTATTGATATACCCCAAATAAACACCTCATTCCCTTTCTATTAAAACATCCGTAATCCCTGGCATCCATGGATGATGCCTTTTACTAAAAAAAATATGTATAAATATAATATATATATATATATATATATATATATATATATATATATATATATATGTTACATAAAACATATGATATACATACAGACATATGTATATACTGTATATATATAATATATATACTAACAGTGCCAGAATATGACTTGATATAGCTTGGCTTTGGATATACCAGAGCCAATAGAGACAAGAGAATTATGATTATAAATAATATTTAAATTTGGTGGGCAGTCAGGTGGAAAAAGGCTAGAAAAACATTATATGAGATAGTGAAAAGAGAGAGAAGTTAGTATCCAACACAAACAAATAAAAGACAAGCCAGATAATTAAATGGAGAAAAGAAACGGGAAGACCAATTCGCTACCCCAGTGACAAATGGAGGTGCCTCTACTTCTGTTAAAACACGTTTCACAAAGCAGCAGAAACGTACAACAATAGATGACTAATTTTTTTTCATTTCAGGAAGGGCCTATCACCTTCACTACTGGATTCCTCAGTGTCCACCGTCACTGCTGGATTCACCACTCTCCATCACCGGTACTGGATTCAAAGCTATCTACCATCACCACTACAGTCATCACTATTTAGCACCATCACTAATGGATTCAGAGCTGTCTACCATCACCACTGAATACATCACTACCTGTCATCACTACTGGATACATGACTGTCTATCCCCACTGCAAAATTCATCACTCTTCACCACCACTATTGAAATTAACATCGACTTTTCCAAGTGAACCAAAGCTATAAATATCTACAACACAAATGTAGAACGAAAAGATGAAAAGCAACCCGGCGTTTGAACATCAGATGAAATCAACAACGGCTGGAAGGGCCCCGCTTCTCAGAGAGAGAGAGAGAGAGAGAGAGAATCGATGCTGGCAGTGTGGCAGAAAGTTGAATGAACTACGGACCAAACGACCTTTCAAGGCTCTACTACCTTTGCTGACCGGAATGGTCAGCTCACTGTATTCAGTAACCCTGGAAGATGCGCGTTATTTCACTAACAGTTTACGAGTAGGCTTATTGCAACACTACTTTGTAGTATCCAACCAGTCAGACGCTTCCTAGTTTCAAGGATCAAGTCATACACACGCAAGTATAAAAAAGTATGAAAAGCAATATAGCTTAAAAGGATTTTCTATATTTTTCAATCAAACATACACACATAAATAACATGCATGAAGAAGCCACCTATTGTCCACATTCTCTCCACACGACCAAATCATCTCAAAACTCTGCTCTATCCTTAGAAAGTTACTCTCACCAGCAAGAAAGATTGGGCTCGATCCCCGAGCGAGGCAAAATGACTTACAAGTGTTTCAGTTATACCTCTAGAGTCTCTATTGACCTAAGCAGTGAATTACTGTGTGTACTTGGTAGTTAGTTCACTGAATTTTGTCGCAGCAGGGTTAGTAAAAGGGCATGGAGATAGCAACTCACGTTAAAATAATTACACGGAACTGGAATGCTTTAATATATATATATATATATATATATATATATATATATATATATATATATATATATATATATATATATTTATATTATTTATTTATATATATACATATGTGTGTGTGCTTGTGTATGTGAGCGCACATGCGTGCGTGCGCGTTTGTGCGTTTGTATATACGTGTATTTATCTCCAAAATGTAATTTCTGACACATACATGCACATACACCACACATCACACATTACCACATTATTTTTCACCTATAAATGTGTGATAAATGAATCACGTACAAAAGTGATTATAATCATATATATATATATATATATATATATATATATATATATATATATATATATATATATATGTGTGTGTGTGTGTGTGTGTGTGTGTGTTACAGTGCAGCAGCGCGTGCTGTGCTCAATACGTTGTTGAGAATTATCGATCAGCTTTTGAGAGCCGCTTCCGATGTTACTATTACAGCCTTCAGTCATTGGGTAATTTAATGGAGTACAAACTGTTGTAGAATCAGTAAGAGGGTCAATTCATTCATAATATATATATATATATATATATATATATATATATATATATATATATATATATATATATATATATATATATATATATATATATATATATGTATATATACATATGCAATTATTTTTAAAGACATGTTCATACTTTAAAGTCTACAAAGCAATATACTTTTAAGCGATAGAAATTTATAATACAAAGACACTAAACGATTAACTCTATTTAAAACCATGATTATCCAAATACTTTAAACATACCATTCACATCAGCAAACTCACGTTCCCCTACATAAAGAAATTACTTGCAATGCCATCTTGTGCGTGCATGACAATTAGCGTATTGAAGGGTCAGAAGAATTACTAATAGACAGCATAAAAAATAACGGTGTTAACCGAATAAAACAGGATACAAGTCGATGCCCTTCAGAATCCCTTCCACAAAAACAAAAAAATGCATGACTTACAAATCGTGAGAAGGTCACATGAAATTACAGTTTCCCTGTTTAAAAGCATTACCATCTCAGAACACAGTGAACAACTTAATAACAAAGAACAGAAACTAGGACACGCTGATGCCTACGAAGCTGAGCAGTGGTGACTGCAATTCTGTTTATCCCACTGAATATCAGCCTTGCTTTATTGAACTGCACAGTCAACCAAGATGCAGATAGATATCAGTGAACTGCAGTACACTGAAACTTATAGAAAGTAAGTTTTTAACTTAAATCCCAAATATCCAGGAGTTTCCCAGATACCCCTCCTCCTTAAAAGAATTGACTGCTTGGTGACAATGATTATGTAAAAAAAAGATCTCAGATTTTTCGTGACCATCGCACATTTAGAACCTTCAATGACGGAGGGATTTTGCATTCGAAGAACTTCACTGAGGAGGCAATGAGATATGTTGGTTGACTGATGGGTTTGTTAAAGTAATCTGGCGTGGTTACGACTTTAATCATCAGGACACAGTGTTTGGTGTTAAATTGGCTATTTCAAATCTGTTGAACACAGAAGATAAAAGGAAATATTACAGATGACATAAATAATAACAATAACTCGGTTCTTCTCAAAAACCTACTTCGCTCTCAACATTCCTCATCAACTGGTACCACCTTGTTTGAAGCTAAATGCGTGAACTTAGAAGCATCCCTGCCCGAAGGCATCTTTGACAAACTGCCTTCTACCGATGTTTAATATTCGGTAAAACTTGCCTGTTGTAAGTGATATGTAGATCAAACACCTCACCTCCATTAGCTTTTCAAGTCTTGGAATTATTTAGATCGTGTTTCGTGAAAAGAAAATTTGGCCTCTACGAATTTCATATGCAAAACAAATTCTGCCTCTAAGATTAAGAATGCCACATATTTCTCTTCTGAGCTTCTCCTCCGACTTTTCAGGGTATAATGGTAACATCGAAAGAGGCTCTCGAAAGCTAATCGATAATCCTCTGCTGTACTGTAACATATAAAAATCATAAGAAAGTTGTGAATCCAAGAGTAAACCATTTTGATTTTATATTACTCTAGTCCGAATTTCGAAAATATACGCCTGGAGTAAATAAGGGGAGATATATAGACAACATGCATCGATGTATATTTCTGCCTTAGTCCACGCCTGTACTAAATTGTGTATATCATATTGTGAGTAAAATCTGACAACACTTCCTTCTCGGCATCCTTTATTATAATAACAATAATAATTCAAGAAAAAGAAGAAATATAAAAACACATGCCTTCATCCGTTGGACGGAAAAATGTCCAATAAAAGCCGAAAGCAGGAAAAATCCCAGGTTGATTATTATTGAAAAAACATCACTCTAAATCCCATCCAGAGGAATAGCATTCAGATCACGTCAGCTTGGATCTGGCGCAAGGGATCTTAATAACTCAGACGACTCTATTCATCTCGAAACCGAACCGGTTTCTTAAAACTAGATGTAGTCTGCACCACCACCAACGAAGAGTGCCAGGAAACTGGTTTTCTTAAGATTTTGAACGTTTTGGTAACAACTGTATTTACCGTTAACGCTAAAGATTTTGTAAACTTTGTTTTATCGTTTCTGTTTATTACTACATTTGCTGTTAACACCAGATGAACTTCAATAATCAGTTTATAGCGGTTTCAATCTCTCTCTCTCTCTCTCTCTCTCTCTCTCTCTCTCTCTCTCTCTCTCTCTCTCTATATATATATATATATATATATATATATATATATATATATATATATATATATATATATATATATATATATATATATGTATATATATGTGTGTGTGTTATATATATATGTATATATATATACATATATATATTATATATATACATTATATATGTATATATATATATATATATATATATATATATATATATATATATATATATATATATATATTATATATACAGATAGATAGATACATAGATATTGCTGTCAGTTTATTTATCTCGCAGGCTTCGTTGAACAGCAAAGGATCGCTGCTGCTCCTACTACTACTACTACTACTACTAACAATAATTTTGTTAGAAAAAAAACGCTTATTCTAAATTTACAAACCAAGGACATGGTTTAAATCATTTAAACAAAGTATGCTTTACTTTATAAAACATGTAAATTTTTAAAACTATTACTAGTAATTAAAGGTCACCGGGATCTTAATGAAAAGTCAACAGAATTCTACCCAAAACTGAGATGACGTCGCCTCTTGCGATCTAAAAGCCTGTAAGACTGGGAGACACTAAAAACTGTAGAATTTTCTAACTAGACTGTAAGACTTTTGTAGTAGGGTTCCTTAACATTGTGAGACTTTTAACAGGAAGATCAGAAAACTGAAAGGTCTAACTAGAACACTTAAAGAGAAGGCTATTGATTAAAAACCTAACCACAAAGCCTTAAGAAGTGAAAAAAAAAGGCATGCCATATTATGGAAGACTCCCTAATCGAAAGACAATAACAGGAAGGTAAACAATTGAAAACTACGTGAACTGGAACATTTGATGAATAGGTCCTAGGCCTACGAATATCCACTAGAGAAAAATTCTGTTTCCTTAATCGTCACAAGAGAAATGTTTTAGTTCCATCTCCGCGTGGGTTTCCTTGCCAGCATCCGTCAGGACGCGAACAGCAGTGATTTCCAGAAGGAATTTCCAAGTCATTTCCTTCTGAAGACGCTCAAAGGCTA